>NW_020229910.1:810921-1117838 GCF_003227715.2 Harpegnathos saltator
TTAGCCTACAATTCGAGCGTCGCTCTCGCCGGGACTCTGTGACTCCACGGTGACGATTTTTATCGTCGTGTTTTACACGGCATGTCAGACAAAGCGCCTCCTCCTCATCCTTCACCACCACCAGCACCACCTCCCCCTGCGGTAGGGTTGCCGCGCGGCGCGTCTCGCCGCGACCTCGCTTGCTCCGGCTCGCGTAATAATTCGTCGCTTCTCTCCGGGATTTAAGACGAATGAGTCTTACGTCTACGCGCACGAGCTGCTCTCGCAGGGAGCGGAATATCGGAAAGGTAAGGAAAACGAGGGAAGAAGCGCGGCGGCGGAGGGCGGCGCGAGGGGGTTGGGCGGAGGGGGTGAAACGGCGCGGGGGGGAGGGGGGAACGGCGGTTGTGAGTCGCCGGGGGGGTGAGAGTCGCGAGGGGGGCCGTGTAAGAGGGTAGCGGGAGGACCGGCGCGGGGGGTCGAAGAGGGCGGCGGAGGCGGAAGGAAAGGGTAGGCAAGGAGGGCCACTGTTTTTACCAACCAGCCTGCGACTGCCGCGTACTCATTTACTCTCGGTGAACCAACACGAAGGCGATTCTGCGCGCACACACACACACACACACAGAGCACACCCCCGCGAGGCCACGTCGTGTATATACATGTGAACGGTGCTCGAGCACGCTCGTCTCTCCACGGAGAGACGAACGCACTCTCGTTCGTGCGGCGTGTGCCACCGTGGAGAGAGAGGGGGTGTACGTGTGTATGTATATTCATAGAAGAGGCACACGGAAGAGAGACGAAACGAACGAATGCGCCCGCCAGGACGAGTTAGATGCAAGTAGGAAAAGAGACGACGGGGCACGAGGGGAAGGACGGATTTGAGCGCCGAATATATCGATGCTTTTTCGTACGCCCACGAATTAAAGTCATTCCGCGAGGACTCCGCGGCCTCACGGCCGGAGGTCGAAGACCGCCCTTCGTTCGCGGGAACGCACAGTCGCCGCGCATTCCCGTGCAAATAACGATAATTATTTTCCATCGGCCCGAGATGCGAACGCGTCTCGCAGCTCGTCACGTTATCAGCGCCGCGATAACTGCTCGTGGTCGGTCATTTTGATCTCTGAATTCCACGACTCGAGCATGCTACTCAGTTTTATTCCGGACCGTCGGGGGACTATTAGCGACCTCATTAGCGTGCACGAACGCATGTCAATTATGTATATATACGTCCCCAGGTCGACGCGTTCTTCCGGATCGCCTGGTGAATGAGGGAGCGAGAGGGAGAGAAAGAGAGGGGGAGAGATAGAGAGAGAGAGAGAGAGAGAGAGAGAGACCCACACCAATTACACGAAAACGATCAATATCTCGTACGCCACTTTATACGATTCCGCGCGACGATTGTGCAATCTTGCAGCGCGATCGCGCGCGCGCGCGCGCGCACGCCGCTGTCGTATCAGTGTCGATTATTAATTACTCGGCATCGAATGCCACTGGAGGTTGGGCAATGTCCTCGTGAGCACGTCGGTGTACGAACGTACAAACGTACGCGCACCCACGCGCGTTTCAGGCGCGAGTGTAAGCAATGCGCGCGAGCACGATGCATGCACGGTAATCACGCATACGAGTACTCTTTACGCGCGCACACACGCACATGCGCAAGCACGTGCACACCGACGCGCACGAACTTTGCAGCCTACCCACACCACCGCTCGACGATGGTACACGGGGGGCTGAGAAACTTGAGGTGCGGGTGCGGGTGGTAGGTAGCGAGAACGCACGTAAGGGTTTTCTCGGTTTCTTACAGCGAAGGAGTGGGAGTTTGGCGGAGGTTGGAGCGCAGGGCGGCTCGGGGGGAAGGGGCCGTGGCGGGCGGGCGGGCACAGGGGGTGGAGGCTGACGGGAGGACGGCGGGGAGGGAGAGGGCGAAAGGGAAGCTCGGGGTTGGGGTAGAGCAGCTCTGCCTAGAAGTTGCGCCCAGCATTTTAATCGATTTCATTTGCGCGCATGTGAGCGAGCGAGCGAGCGAGCCGAGCCGTGGAAAGAGAGAAAGAGTGGAAGATGGGAGGGAGGGTGGGTAGGTAGGATAGAGAGACAGACAGAGGCAATGAGAGTGCGCGTAGGTGGGACGAGGAACGGCGTCGTCGAGGAGAGTGAGAGCGAGTGAGTGAAGGAAACCGTAAGGACGAGTTGATGCGTGCGAGGGAGACGAAAGAAATAGCGCGAAAGAGACGGGGCCCGTCGACGTAAAGGAGAAGAGAGAGAAGGAGAAAGAGAGAGAGAGAGAGAGAGAGAGAGAGAGAGAGAGAGAGAGAAGGAGGGAGAGAGAGAGAGAGAGAAGGAAGAGCGAGAGAGAGAGAGAGAGAGAGAGAGAGTGAGAAAGGGGTGGAAAGAAGGGAAAGAGAGATAGAGACGGTGAGGAAGAAGGAGAGAGAAACGAGAGAGCGCGCGCTCCTCCGGTGTATAAACCTTTCTTTGTTTTGCTTTGCTTGCGTCATTAGGGGTTGGGGATGGATGAGGCGAAAGAGCGGGGGAAGGCCCCCCCGACGGGAGAGGGCGTGGTTCTTCTGCAATCTACATATAGGCATCCCGTGCAGACGACCTTAGTACCACACACGAACGTATGTACGTATGTTTGTGGCCATACACGTGTGTTTCCTGTACGTGCACTCGACCCCGGTGCACCAGCCCCGTTCCCCACTGTCGTTGTCGTCGTCGTCGTCGTCGTCGTCGTCGTCGTCGTCGTGCTTCTACTTATAATTCGCATGATGGGTCGACACACGCTCGAGTTAAAACTTCGCGATGTGTCTTCCGTCGTTGAGATCCGCGCGAGTCCGCCACCGCGCGCAACCCCGGCCACCCCTTGTCGTTTCCTCGTCGTGTACGAGCGAGCGTACGAGCGAGGGGCGGCTTTATATATCCGCCTTCCGCTCGTCGAAAGAGACTGCGAAAATACGTCGGCGGATAATACCGCCGAGGATCGGCACGCTCAGGGAGATTCTGTGTCAAGTTTCAAGCGCGGAGGATTCAAGGAGGCCGTTGAAGATCGCCGGCACGTGGTGGTGGTGGTGGAGATAGAGGCGGTGGCGGGAAATTGTGCGTCGACGGTAAAACCTGTTCTCTCGAAGTATCGAAAGTACGTCGGCGAGGCTTTAATCGTCCCCGCGATTCGATGGTGGATCATTCCGAGCGACAAACTTACCCCATGTGGGGTGAGGCGAGGCGAGGCGAGGCGAGGCAAGGCGAGGCGAGGCAAGGCGAGGCGAGGCGAAGCGAGGCGCGAACTTAATCATGTCAGCGGAAAATTGTCTCTGAATATCGACGAGAAGGATCGAACGTATTTTCGCACGCGTATCGCCGTGGAGAATCGTCGCTTCTCCCCGGATAATGTAATCGGACGTCGCTTTCGAAGCGGCTAACTTTCACGGGAGGTTTTATTTTCGCGGAAACGGGCGGACGCCTCGCGTATTCGCGCATACAATTCGCTCCCGTTCTTAATACATAATTATTTGATTACGCCAGGCATGAGGAAGTTAAGCACCGACGTAACATCCATTAAATTATCGATAAAAGCGCGGGGGCGAGTTGGATATAATTCGCGAGATAGATTTAACGCTCGTGTCAAAACTTCGCGATGTGTTTCTTCTCTCTCTCTCTCTCTCTCTCTCTCTCTCTCTCTCTCTCTCTCTCTCTTTCTCTCTCTTGGCGCATCGGCCCTCGTTCCAGGCTGCAGCTGTACCGTGCAACAACGCGCCGCTTCACGGTGCGAGCGGAGTGCGCGAGAGAAGAGATACATACCTTCGAATAATCTTATTGTTGAGCGCGATTGGCGAAAATCCACGTAGTGTTCCCTCTCTCTCTCTCTCTCTCTCTTTCTCTCTCTGTCTCTCCTTCTCCCTCTCTCTATCTCCCTCGCTCGCCTGCGATTATGGATACGGATATCAATAATATTCGGACACCCGTTCCTTGATCGCGCGCACGATAAAGTTTTCATCTTCGCAAAAGAGAGTTTTTCCGTTCCCGCGACGGATATTTTTTGCAACGTGAAGTAATAAACCAAACTACTAATTTTTCATTGGGTTAGCAACCGCATTGTTGTATCAAACGAATAATATAGATAGAACGACAAATATGAATAAACTGATAATTTCTCTCTATCTAATTTTATTGGTACATTATTCGTTCATTCATATTTGATACGGAGGCCAACAATTATTTATCGACGAACCAATGCTGGATTCTAATGCTTTTAATGTGGATTCTAAAGAAATATTCTTTTGAATTGCGAGTCATTTAACGCTGTTTTCATCCTCCAAGTGTCGCGAAAGCCCTTCGGCAAATCTGACGAAACAGCTTTCCTCCAAGACGATTTTCCAACGAGAATCTCCCGTCCGATCATGCGCCAACACGCATCCATCCATTAATTAATCCATTGGATTCGCCGTCTGTTGACTTTTTCGAGAGCGGAGTGCGTCAGAATTTCGCGACGGAGTTTCCCACCACCCGGCCTCCCGTCGCCGGCTTGGAGGCTCGCGTGCACTCCCCCACGCTCACCCCACGTTAAGTGTATCAACTTCATATGGAACCACACGTCCGCGTTTCGCGTCAAAAGGTACGCTCGCGGAAACGCCGGGGACGTTTGAGACGGCATGGCATCATCATCTCTCGGATTCCAGTATCAGCGGCGAGATTACCCCCTAGATAATTACACGCGAATACACCGTCGCGCTACGTGTACTCGTCGCCATAAATCTCAAGTCGTAATTAGTCTCACGGCATATAATAACGTCCCGGCGAGGCACTACGTCGGAACTAAAACTCTTCTCATCCTCGCACTTGCACGCTCACACGCCACGCTCGTCAACCGCGCGCGCTCTCGCGCGTTTTTCACATCCTTCTTTCCGCGCATCATTAATCACCATTGTCGCTTGATCCTTCGCAAAAATCGCGCGATTAATTCCGACCGGGCAGTAGCCGCTTCCCCTCTCCCCTGCCCTCCCCGCTCCTCGCTATTATCTCCTCCGCCCTTGTCAATCGCGGATGCCTCTTCGGGCACGAGGAGGAAGCGGTGTGAGTTGCACTCACACAGAGCCTCGCGATCTCTCCCGAGAGAGAAATAATAGAAAAAAAAAAGAGCAGGGATAAGGGAACGTAAGCGTGCGCGCGCGCGTGAGAGGGAGAGAGAGAGAGAGAGAGAGAGAGAGAGAGAGAGAGAGAGAGACGGAGTCAAACGCCGCGGCGTTTGGGGACCGCGTAAAAACGTAAAAGCGACGAGAGCCGAGATCGAGACAGACAGACAGACAGACAGACAGAGAGAAACAGGAGAGAAAGAGTAAGAGGGGCCGACGGGGAAAGAGACGGGGGCGCGGATGGCCGGGGGTGGCTGGTCAGCTGATTCCTCGTACTCGGACAGTAGTCACGTGCCGGCAGTAGCCGGACGGACGGCCGGCCGGCCGGCCGGTCTGTCGGGTGGCTTATGCCACGTGGCGGGCGCGGGAACAAAGCAAAAAGAAGGGGCGAGCACGGCAGAGAGACGGTGGTGCGAGAGAGGCTAGCCTCGCGGCGACGGTGCAGCGGCGCAGCAGAGGGTGGGCGGAGAGGGTGGCGGCGGGTGAATAGCGGCGAGATTTTATTGGTGTCGGTAAAGGATGGTCCATGGTCTGCGTTGGTCAGCTGGCGTCGGCGCGGCTTTAGCCGTGCGAGCGAGTCCCGCCGAGCGGGGGTGGTGGTGGTGGAAAGTGAGTCCGAGGCAGGGGGGCAGGGGTGGCTGCCGGCTCGGAGGTGGTTGGGAGAGTGCGAGCGGTCGGTCGCCGAGAGTGCCGAAGGGTGGGGCTCGGTCACCACGTGGCGGAGCACGTGGTCTTTACCCTCCGTCGAGTTTCGCCCTGTCACCCGGTTTTGGCTCTCTTCCGCCGCTCGTATCTTTCAGTATTAACGTCTTTAGATTGTGCAAGTATTAATTGAATTTGCTTCTCTCTCTCTCTCTCTCTCCCTCTCCCTCCCTCCCTCTCTCTCTCTCTCTCTCTCTCCCTCTCTCTCTCTCTCTCTCTCTCTCTCTCTCTCTCATGCTTAGCGAGCGCGAGAGCCTGCTCTTGAAACGGCGCGCGCGTGTGACGGGTAATTAAAAACAGAAATGCGCCTTTACGCTCCCGCCCCGCCCTCCTCGCCTATTTCGCCGTTACATCGCGCGGGGATGACGCGGTGTCGTCGAGGGTTGCTGCCTCTCCCTCTCTCTCTCTCTCTCTCTCTCTCTCTCGTCATTTTTCACATGGACGCTTTGGACCGAAATATTTTGCGGCGCAGGTGTCGTTAGATTTATCTCCTACCTCTCTTCTCTTTCTTCTTTTTAGTTCCGAGTTCGCGCTACTCCGCTCGTCTGTTCTTTTTTCGAGATATGTCTGCAATGAGATGTCTTTGCTCTAAATATGTTAAATGTATTACGCCGCGCAAATCGCGCCCCGAAGGAGAACTCGATCCCGCGGCATGAAATAAATACTTTCACTTCTCTCATGGCTCCGCAGCAACTGTCGCACCGTCTCTTTCATTCTCTGCGTCTCGCCTCATCTGGAGCGCACGCACACACACACACACACACACACACACACATGTACACAGACATCGACGTACGCACACACTTGCTAGCGATCATTCTTTCGTTTTCTTTTAGCACGCTCGAGGACGCGGCTCGTCCTGAATATCGTCGTTTCCGCGCAGCCCAAGTCTCGCTTCGGTTTTCGCATCGACGATGCCAGATCGCCGCGTGTTACGGGCCTCGCTCGATGTAACGCAGGGCTTGATGACGGACGATATGTCTCTGCAGTTGGTAGATTAAGTTTAAGGGAGCGCACGAGGTATGCAGAGTGGAAATTGTTCCGTGCCGGCAACGGACAAATCGCTCGCAACATTATAGCCGGCTTGTCCTCTTGCTGTCGCGGGCGTCGGCTTTCAAAGCCGCGCCCGTGCGTTGCGTATAATTCAATATGCGTTTCTTAATTAATTGCTCATAATTACTCCCTCTTGTAATATTTACAATTGTATAATAAATTTATTTCGAATCCTCTTAGACTCATTGGCTCATTCTAACAAACGCTACTTTCTCTCTCTCTCTCTCTCTCTCGTCTTCGAAGTCTTCGGGGCAAAACCTCATTCAAAATTCACTCAAAACGATGTTGAAGATATGAGTGAATGTCTCGATCGACTAGAGTGAATTTACTCCTGCGGAGATAATGCAATACGTCAGTCTTCCAGTTCGAGTGAAAATATTCGGAGAGGAGAATCCACGCTATCGGGTCGCTCTATCATGGTTCACCTGCGGATTCGTCCCCCTCTGTATTTTTTATACAATAATATGAGTGAATAAACTTAGTCTATTTAGAGAAAGAGAAACGATCGAGCTATCATGTGTCCGCCGTGGCGGACGTTCACATGGAACGGCAAGTCAAGTTGATCTGGAGAAAGTCGGTCGTCACTCGACTTTCCGATTTCGCTCGAGGAGATTCCGAGGGTACGTGTCCCTCGCGGACAATCGATTATCAATCCTGTTACCCTGTCCGTGACTAATTAGGAGACGCGCGGTTCGTCGAGAGTCGGGGCATTAAAGCGCATAAAGTGCTGTAGGAAAAAGCGAGGACGTTGCTATGGGTACCAGGTGTTAACGTCAAAATTGCTTTGGATTAGCGCAGATATTCCGCAGGAGGCGTTCAATATTGGCGGTCTTAGGGACGCGGCGTCGCTGTGTGCGTCTGTGTGGAATTTGGCGTAAGGGGCGGCACGTCCCCACGCTCGTCGCGGATTAAAGTTAAAAGAAGAAGCGCGCGAATTAAATTATGCGCGGGGCGGCTGGCTCGCGCGCACGCCGCTCGACGGCACTTACGACGAGAGAAGCAGCGACTGTACGGCTAAGAGTAAAAGGATCCACGCTTTTTCTTCCGACCTTGGCCGGGGATGCCAATGGCTTCACTCGACGAAAGTGCACGCGGAAGGAGCCCCGTAAGTGTACCTCGCTTTACGCGAGGTACGTCAGATTCGCCCCTCAGTCGCGCGAACGAATGACTTTTCGCTGGCACGAAAGCAGGAAGTCATTCGAATTTGTGCTCGCGACTCGCGACCGTCATTTTACTTTCTTCGTTTCATTCAGAATTTCACTGAAGATGATCCGCAAGACTTGCGCGTTACGCGCGGAGGAGAAAGTGTTGCTCCGATCAAATTGATCAACCATGATCGCGACGCCGCGATTGAGGTGAGAATCTTCTTCATTCGATTATTATCGCAGTATTATCGAGGATCATCGACTCTATCGACGATAGCACCTTTCCCCCGGACCATCGTGCAAGTTACCACACTCGCTATTAAGTTTCATTCGAGCAATCCTCCCCTCAGACCCTCAGCTCGTTTTCATCTTCTCCTCGCTCGGTCGCGTCAGACCTTGATTCGATAGAGCGTACAAAAGAAAAAGAAAAAAGAATTTAAGAGAACAGAGCCAAAAGAAGTAAATAAAGATTTTCGCTCTCGCGCGCAGCGTAGCGTATTTCTTTTTTTCAAAAATCTATCTTTCGCCCGCCCTCGCGCCGGTCGCTCCGGCGACTTGTCCAGCGTGAACACGCGAGACAACGCGCGTGCCGAATGCGATCGATTAGTGCAAACGGACGTTGCGAGTATTTCGCGCGAAATCCTCGGCCCCTCCACCCTCCCTGCCGCCGTGCCGATATAGGCTATGGGAGCTGGGACTCGCAGTGCCCGGAACGCGAATTTCCTCCGCGGTTACCCCCGAGAGTGGCGGCTTCCCATTTATTATAACAGCCGCGGCGCTGCGCTGCACGTAATCGAGCGAAAGTCTGACACTTTTCCAGGGGCTAATACGTCGTCGCGCTCAAGCGCGCGCGATCACCGGGACCGACGTCTGCCAGGCAGACACGCGGGGCACGAATACGCCTCGTAAGAAGAAGAGTCTGCCGAGGATAAGTGTAGCGCGGGCGGGCGGGCGGGCGCGCGCGCGCTCGCGCTCGAGCGTCGGCTTATTAGAGGGCGGACGCGCGAGTATTTTCCATATACACACACGCATCCTCGACGGGGGGGGACGGGCGAGGGGGTTGTAGCGCGGCTGGGCGTAGGGGACGGCGCGGCGGTGGCGTCGAGACGCGCGAGGGGGGTGAGTCAATGGGAGGGTGGGTACATGACATGTCATGCTGTGCCTGGCTCGCCTCCACCTTCTTCCAACCACCTCAGCCCATCGTCTCTCTGTCTCCTCGCGCCCCTCGCTACCCTCCCGGCACACTACCTTCTCTCCCTCCTGCCTGTGCCCCCGACCACCCGCCGCCCCCTCGTCCCGTCGTCGCGGCATCCACTGCCACATCGATCCGCCTTAATGAGTGGAAAGAATAAGACAGCCTCCCCTACTGCGAAAGCGGGAGTCTCGCCCTCCCCTACGACGGCGAACGACGTCGTGTATAGGAAAGAAGGGGTCGCGGGAATCGGAGACGGGAGAGAAGGAACGGGACTCGGAGCGCCGTCGGAGCTTCCGAAAGAGCGACGAGGAGGTAGAGCGAGACGGCGAGAGCGCGAGGGAGGCGAGCGAGCGCGAGCGCGAGAGAGACAGCGGGACGAAGAAAGAGTGCGCGCGGGGCGGGAGAAAGAGAGAAAGGGGGTGAGTTTCGAGAGGTGAGGAGGTGATGGAGTCGGGAGGCGAAGGGGTGGTAATGCTCCCGTTGTTTCGCGAGCGAGGGAGGCACGCACGCACCCCCCTGGGCACCCCCGCGCGACCCACCCTTCCTCCTCCTCCTCCCTCCTCGCCCTCCCCCCACCTGCCCTCTTGCACAGCCAACCTCCTCTCGGCTCCGAGGAATGTTAATTCCCGGCGCTTTAATTCTTACGAATATTTCCCTCGTGCCTGGGGACGATCGCGAGTGGCGGAAAAGACGCGGGTGAGGATGAAGGAAGGAGCGGAAGCACGAAGGGTGGAAGAAGGGAAGTAAGAAGACGAAGAAGAAGAAGAAGAAGAAGAAGAAGAAGAAGAAGAAGAAGAGAAGACGATGGAAGGGAAGAAAGGGACGAAGAAGCGGCAGGAACGCGGACAGAACGGCGAAGAACCCCTCGCGACTCTCGCGCCTCCCGTCTTTGGGACTTCTTCGACGACGACTCGCTCGCGCCATTTTCACGTTGTTATTTACTCCTGGTCTCGCGGATTTTAAGCCTCGCGAATAGTTTTCGGCAGTCTGCCGCGGCCAGTCTACCGACCGGCAGAGAGAGAGAGAGAGAGAGAGAGAGAGAGAGAGAGTCTAGTTTTTCTGCCGGCTTTGACGGGATTTACGCGCGCGAACCGCGACGTTGGCGAGAATCGGCGATTTCGCGGCAAATGCAATTGTCTTTGACTGCCGACCGTCGAGAGCGACGTATCTCCCTATCTCTAATTAATTTGGTTTATATTTCTACCTGAGACTACGGGTGTACTTGGCAGCGTCATTATTATAATGGTCGAAACGCGCGTGAAAAACATCACGTGCCGGGGAGGGAGGATAAGGATATTTTAAACGAGAAAAGGAGTGTATTTATTATATTTTCGTTATTAAATAATGCGAGCGCGCGAGAATGGTCGCGACAAACCGAGTTAATTGGGGCGCTTTCGCGCAGATGAATAAACGAGGGAAGGATATTTTAATCGCAACTATACGTGTGTGTGTGCGTGCGTGTGTGTGTGCGTGTGCGCGCGTATGCAATTATTTAACGTCACAAGGACACAATCCTCCCTCTCTCTCGGACGGTTGAAGTTCTCCGCTTTCAATTATCGCCTCCGCGAGGCGATTCGAGCGCCGGAAGAATCGGTTTCGTTTCGTTGCCGATATATACACCGACGAAATAAATGCACACGGTGTCGTTTCTCACACCGGCGAAGCAGCGATATAATATCAACCGGGATCGAGAGCCGCGAGGAGAACGAGAGGGCTGGGTGGGAACAAAAAAGGAGAGAATAGAGGCGGAAGACGCTCGCGAACTATCGCGCGCGCGCGCGCGTGAGCGAGAAAGAGAAGATTGTGGGCGTTGAAGGAAGAAAGCAACTTGTGAAAAAAATAAGTAGAGAGACAGAGAGAGAGAGAGAGAGAGAGAGAGAGAGAGAGAGATAGGAGGCAGTTCGAGAGGGAAGCATAACTACTGCGGTTTTTGCCATCCCGTCACATCCGGTCATCCGTCCACCGCGCCGCTCATTGTTAGCCGCCTCATGCCTGAGAGCGTATTTATTCGAGTAAATCATCGAGACGTGCATCACGGGTCTCGAAGTCGAGCGATTTGCAGCGGTAGATCCGCGATTCGCGGTCGATACTTACGGCTCTCTTCGCCGCGAGTTTCGTGCAGGCCTCGCGTATTCGCTCGTGGACTGTCTATCTACATATTAATGCCACGCGACTAAGATGCTAGTCCGCGATCCGGGAGGAGACGGAAACCGGAGAAAATGCTATGTCAATCTAGAAAATAAAGCGAAATCAAAATGTCGCGGCGGCGCGGCGTTCGCCGTAATCTGAATGAATACGGCGCAACGGACCAGACACGGCCGTGGAGCCGCTCTTTACGCACTGTTAATTTCATTTCTCTGTTTCGAACGCTTTGATGCTGCGCGAGACGACTGCGAGGAAATATAAATGATTAACGACAACGAAAGACAGAAAGAGCGTCAAGCAGCCGGAGAGTGGTAGTGTGTGGGAAATGATCTTTCGACTTACGACATAAATGTTTATATCGTAAGATTGAAAAGACATCCGTATATAGACAATTAATTAATTGTCGTAATAATGTAAACTTGTACGTCGAATATATCCCAGTTACGCGATACTGCGTATTATTATTCCATAAAAAAATGTTCTCCTCGCTGATTTCGTTAGCGTTGCGGCTGTGCGCGTCACAGCGACGTGGAAGATCGTCGCTATTCGGCCACGGCGGAAATCTCTTCGTACTGATACAATTTCCCAGGCGCGTTGATTTTACGCGATGTTCTCTCGAACTCCTCCGCGTTTTGCGCATCCCGCCCCCCCACCTCTCGATACGTGCGCTCCCGCGAGATGAGGCACAGGCGCGCAGTTTTGTACGATATTAAATAATCAGACGAGGGCCGCACCAGCAGCCCCCTTTATCTCTTCCGAGGGTCGAATCGCGTGTTACGTAACCCTCGTCTGTAATTCTCGGATAGGAAAAACTCGGGATTCGCCGTCAATGCCCTCGCCCGCGCTCGTCCGTGTAATCTACGGATCGTCCCGAATCTCTCTGTTGATCGCCGCTCGATTGTGCTTCGCTCTGTCGCACGCTGCGTATCGATCAGGTTGAACGGCTCGTTCGTTCCGTTGCTTACAAAATGCATGAAATTTGTATGACCGAAAGTGCGTAATGAAAGAATCGCAGCCAGAAAAGTCACTTTTGTGGTAAGTGTTAGCAACGATAACGTCCTCACGTCGTTACTTCTTTTCGCGGGAGCAACAAAAACCGTAGCTGGTCCCGAAACTGTGACTATGGAACATTTTTTCTGCCGATATAATTGCACTCTTATATATTTTAACGTTGCACGTCCGGCACGTTAAGCACGCGACGCTCGATGATCGAACTTGCAAAAACTCTCCACGAGACTCAATGCTTCAACATTTACGAAGCCCGTTGTTGTTTACCGTTATCTCAGACGTAGGCGGCTCTCTCTCTCTCTCTCCTTCTCTCTCTTTCGCTCTGAGATTCCTTTTTTTTTACTTCGCCGAAGTTACCGTCTCGTGCGCGCGCGATCTCACCCCATGTACGGCATGCTCATCGACGGACAAAATCCGCGCGAGACAACCGACGGCCATTCGCGTTGTCGGTAGTGAGCAGCCCGGCATCCTAATCTACCATCTCGCCTATAAACAAACCGAGCGGCTCCCTCGCCCCCGCCTCCTCGTGGGATACGCGAACACGGCACGTTATTATACACGTATCGAAGAGGGGCGGTGAGGTGGCGGTGAGCCACGAGGAGGCCGCTTGATCTAGAGTCACTACGGGCGATAAATTCCGCTGACGAATAAAATAGATCCCGACTAATTGTGGGAGATGCACGACTCACTCACTTGCACGCTCGCGCTCGCCCGTTTGCTCACCCCGCCACCCTCCCGCTGTCCTTCTCTCCCGCCTAACCCGCTGAACCTCTATTCTCTTTCTCTCCTTCCCTAACTCCTCTGCTCTCTCTCTCTCTCTCTCTCTGCTCCTCCGTAGCTTTCTCTCCGTTAAGTCTCGCGCTTCCCCTCTTCCTCCATCCTCGTCCCGCACACATCCTTCCAGCACTTCATGCTCCAGAACGTGGCATGCACTCCTTCTAGTTCGCGATGTCCTGCAGAGGGTGAATGGCGGAGGGGGAAAGGTGCGAGGGAGAAACAAGGGGAGGTAGGCACCGGTGCCTGGTTAAACCTCCGGGAGATCGGGTTATGCACACCGCAAGTTCGTCCGCGGATTTAGCGAGTGATGGGTATGAACTTGGACGAGACGTTTCGGCCGGAAACACCCGCTCGACTCACGCGACTGACATGTTCTGTGATTTATCGGGAACAGCGCCCGCGCCGGTCTCGCAACGGCAACTTGGCGAAACGGCAAGATAATCCGCGACAGTGTAGCCTGAACTTCGCACCGTTCGAACGCGACGGTGATCTTTGTCGGTTCTCCTCGAGTCTCCTTCTTTCCGAAAGCGCCGATTTTCCGCTAAAATCGCGCGATATTTAACAAGATAATCATTCTTCTCGCCAATGTTAGCCATTTCCGCCGTCAACCATAGTCTTGTTGTCGCTAATATTAGGATAACACTTGCTACAAGAAGATGTTGCTTTGTGTGACAAAGGTGACATCGGACTTTTGTTTCGGAGAATTCATTGAAGGGTCTAAGAATTATTTGCTAGACAACCAGGTAGTCTCTTGGATTATAATCCGATTATTATGCGATCGTGGTCGCAGACACCGAACACTTTGCCAGCGTACGTAGAAAGAGCAACGAACGACGATTTATTTTCGCGCGTTACCCCCGAAAGCCCGCGATTTAAAGCGCGACGGACTCCGTGATCTTAGGAAAATCGCACGTTTAACGAATTTCTTTCTCCTAATTAGCCGGTCTCACGACACCTTTTGGGATCCCTCCCTCCCTCCGTCTTTTCGACGGAGCAGAGCCGCGCTTCTTCGTCGCGGCCCTTAATTACGCTGACAATTAATCATTTCCCTGTAAACGAATCTTTCGAGATGTAATCGTTGTCAATCTACTCCGTCAAAATTTCTCGCTCGGATTCACCCGCCCAAGAGCTGTATCTTCCTCTCCTTCTCAAACGAGCTATTTGTTTTATCAAACGCGCTATAATTGTGAATACAGAGGGGATCATCGATCCTCCCCTCCCCCGAGCCACGCATCGCGCGTAATTCGCTCCATTCCATAATCAGACCCGCGACCGCGTCTTGGAAAAACGGGCGACTCTCCGGCGAACGGTCACTCACGCGAACGTATTCGCCGTCATTCGCGTAACCGACTCCTTAATTATCCATCGCGCATGATCGAGCGAGGAGCGTAAAGCAGGGATCGTCGACTCGTGAGCCCCGGCAATTTGTGGCGATTTAATTCGCCGGCTTCGGCATATTTTAGCATGCCAAACCCCGAGCGAGCGAGCAGACGGACGGAGGAGAGGGAGGAGAGAGAGAGAGAGAGAGAGAGAGAGAAAGGAACACACCGCGCGCCGGATGATTTTCGCGAACAAAAGCCCGGTCGCGCCGGCACTCGTAGCCCTCGGTAGAGGGGCCCCGTGAGGTACCGAGCGATCGCACGAGCGCAAAGATCAAGCAGGATCGTGCGACCCGGACTCCTCGACCTGTATGCCAAGAACGAAGGAACGAACGAACGAACGAACGAACGAACGGACCGATGAACGGACGAACGAACGGACCGACGAACCGACGAACCGACGAACGAACGAACGAATGAACGAACGGGGCCCCTTTCGCCCTTTCCTGTCCCTCTTCTGTCCACGTTCGCGCGGCGCATCTGCCCTCCTCTCGAGCCTCACTTTGGCCCCCCACCGCCCCCACCTCGCGTGGCGGCGATGTGATCCACGCCTGTGATGCAACTCGGATTGTGTTACCTCACCGGCACACCGGAGTCGAATTATGTCGGATACGGTCGCGGCTTCGTATACATTTGTCGGCGATCACGTGTCCGCTCGACCAAGAGAAGAAGAGGAGGAGGAAGAGGATGAGGCGGAGGGGGAGGAGGGGGAGGAGGAGGAAGGAGAAGATGAAGCGGAGCCGGGGATTGGCGTCCGATCGGGTCGTGGGGATTGGGATCGTCGATAGGGGATCTCGCGAACACGGCTCGACTATGCTCCGTGCTTTATTGCGCCGGCCCGGTTTATTAATCGCGGCCTCCGCGTTTTTCCCGCGGCAAGCCGTGGCTCGCGGATGGAACGAACCGAGACGAGCCGGGACCAGGCCGGGCCTGACACTCTTGGTTAAGCGCGCGACGTGGCCCGCTGTGAAATCGCACTTTTGAGCGGTGGCGCTTTCGATCCTCCTCGACTCATCCTCGCCGACGCGACAGGACCGCTTCCCTTCCTGCTGACTCGAATATATGACGATCGTGACGACGGTTGCTCCGAACTGGTCGCTTGCACATGTCGGAAGGACGCACGGTCTGGCGAGAGCATGTCCGAAAGCAATGTTAAAGCTGCGCGACTTGGGAAAGTCTCGCTACGTTTGCGCTCGCCCAGCGAAAATTTCACGCGCGCGCTCGGAGACCGCGCGGTCGGCGCCATTTTCGCCAGACATCGGACAGCCGAAAGTTGCGCGAAAAGTCCCTCTATTGCCAGCTTCGCGATCTCAGGATCTGCACGTGGCATCGCGCGTCGCAGTGTCGGCGGCGTTGCTCAAATAAAATCCACGAACGCAACGACCGAAACGCGATTAGGCCGCGGCGGGTCTGTGAGATCTCGTCGGAGCGCGCAACTCCCGAGATCTCGAATCGCATTAATACACGGCAAATAAAATCGCCGGTGCAATCTCGACGACGAACTGCCTGGATGGGGGAGGGCAGTGGTCGGGGCACGAGCTTTGCGGGCGAGGGGGCGGAGAGGGCGGGTGGGTGGGAAACGGGGGAAAAAAGCGCGATTCGCGCCTCGCGACCCCCTTACGGGCATCCTTGCGCGCAGGTATACTTTATTTACGGCCAACAGTCACCCTACGCGAGGGGCGGGAGAGGGCGACGGCGGTGAGGCGGAGGGATGCTCGAGGGGGCGGCTAGAGGTAGGTAGCTGGAGCTAAGATGGCGTCGTGTTTACTTCGTTAAGGAGTTAATTACTCCTGGAGTCCCGGGTCCTGCCGCTCTGCGAAGGACGATGGACGTGGGAGTGACGGCGGAATTTGATGTAGACGCGGAGGACGTAGGCGGAAGGAGAGCGCCTCCTTTCCTCCCTCTACCGTTCTCGCCCTCTTTCTCTCCTTCTCTCTCCCTCTCTCTCTCTCTCTCTCTCTCTCTCTCTCTCTCTCTCTCTCCGCCACTATCCTCTCTTGGCGGCGTCGCGGAAGAGGGTCGCGAATTAAGTGCCTCGCCGCTCGGCAAATCCGATCGAGGCCTTTCCGCGGAATCTATTTATCTATTTATCTCGGCCTAGAGGTAATAAGCCGATATTAAAATAAACGGGTGGCCATCGCGACCGCCGTCATAGGTCGGCCAGATTCGAGCAACTCTGCCGAGTCGTCGTCGGCGGCTCTTGGTTGCGCGAATCCATCATCCGAGCCGATTCGTACAAATCTCGGCAGGCTACCGTGCGGCCTGATTTAATAAATCGCTCGAAGGAAACTCTGGGCGCCCACGTAGAGCCCACGAGGACGATGATGGCGGCCGGTATTGCGTGTGACTCGTATCGGGAATCTCAGTCGCGAAAGTACGAACGCGAAACAAGCGGGTGAAGCTCGCGCGAATTTGCGATTCGCGGGAATGACAACGTGACTGCGCCGCGTCGTTGAGGAAGCCACTCGCAAAACCGCGACTTATTCCGCGGGGATTAAGAAAGGGCGGGGGAGGAGGAGGAGGAGGAGGAGGAGGAGCAGCAGTAGCAGCAGCAGCAGGAGGAAGGAAAAAAAGTGAAAAGGATATTCGCCCGGGAGGTAACGGCGATTTGATTTCTAAAGCACGCGCTAACAAATACGCGGCGCCTTGAGGTATTTGAAATAAGGAGGCGGAATGCAGCACCTCGTTCCCGGACGGGTGAATGCGGAGGTAAGCAGGCTATTCGAGGGGATGTAGAGCGCACCTAGGCACTTCTAGCTTCCATCAGCAAAGTAATTAATTTTTAATGTACTTTGCCTGCTTATTTCTTTCGTATCATGGGTTTTTTCCCCCGCGCCTCCGGCGCCCGGCGGGACAGGGGGGGGAGGAGGGGGGCGGCCGGCGGCACGGGCACGGGGGCGTGAGGGAGGGAAGGCGACGGTTATGAATTTCTAATGAGATTCCGTGGGAGATCTGCGAGAGATTAGCGTAGCTGGAAGGTGCGGCGCGGTCGTGCGCCGGAGGTAAAAGTATGTACCTTGTGCGCGTCTCCGACCACGAGGAGGACACTTTCTGAGGGAAGGTGACTCACGGACGAAAACAGGATGCCGGCTAGATAACTGTCCCGGGACCGTGTGCACGTAAGCGCTAAACGGAGATATGCTGGCCGATATGCAAAGGATGATTAAAAAGGCGCTAAGCGAAGGGATGATTTTCAGTTCGAGGGGAGGCGAGAAGCGCGAGCTACTCCCTGAATTCCTCTCTGCGAAATCTCGCTGGAAAAACCAAGTGACGGCCGAGTCGCTCGAGTCCGAGGGATTTTCCGCGCGTGCGGAGCGAGCATTCTCCATCACGCCGACTCGTTGAGCGAGTCTACCTTGAGAGAATTAGAAACCTACTTTAACGAACGAGCGAAACTCTGATTCCTGCGATTTCGAGTATCCTCGGTATTAGTCGCTCCGAGTGAATTTCCGCTCGTCCTGGACGAGTCGTTTTATTTGTCTACAGGCCCACCTACAATGGCTGCAAGAATAAGGTTCTAAGCGTAAGCAGTAGGAAATGGACCAACCATAATCGATTGTTCTTATAATAATCGATTGTGATTGGTCCATTTCTTACTGCTTACGCTTAGAACCTTATTCTTGCAGCCATTGTAGATGGGCCTTAAGAAAGAGTATAGAAGTACATCGCGCATCAATCTTGCGCCGATATTAACATCTCGACACCCGTGGTAGTCATTAATGACTAGAGAAATTCCGAAAGCAGTCGAGTGTAATGCGAATGTGCGTCGAGAGTCACGTCCGCAAGACCGGCGGGAACCGCCTGCCAAGTGCATTTTTCGCAGAAAGGTCGTCTCGTCGTCGTCATTACGTTTCCTCCGTTGAGCTTCCTCCGTCGAATCAATGGAGAAATCCGTCGTGATGCGTTTTCGTACAAACGACCGCGTTTCACCTGAGAAACGTTCTATAAATATTACCATTATATCCGGTTTCTCTTCTTTCGGGAAAGTTAGGAGATATCTTTGCAGGAACCTGTCCGTTTCTAGCGCTGGACCTTAAGAGATGAGCAAGACAACACGCGTATGCTCACGGACTCTGTTCCCGAGGGATGAAGCATGACGGCATACGTGATACGTGGAACGACCGTTGGAAGGTCAGTTTCGCACACAAGAACGCACACGACGGATTCACGTTGCGGCTTTCAACCTTCTGCGGAACATGACA
This sequence comes from Harpegnathos saltator, assembly GCF_003227715.2. Taxonomy (NCBI): domain Eukaryota; kingdom Metazoa; phylum Arthropoda; class Insecta; order Hymenoptera; family Formicidae; genus Harpegnathos; species Harpegnathos saltator. The sequence goes on from NW_020229910.1 coordinate 829,633, forward strand.
GACACGTGACGAGGATTCCACGTACGCGCGCCCTTTTACCTTTGTGTTTACCTTTGTGAACGGCGCGAGTTTACCTTTGTAAATCGCCGATCGCGCTGCACATGTCATTGGAAGAACAGGTAGATCAGTTTATGGCTCGCTAGGGTCCTAAGATTATATGTGCGTGCTGCTCGGCTTCATTGTTGTGCACTGCAGCGAACTTGCGGGACTTGGGATTAGTTAGCTCGCAGGTAACATCCGCATACGCGCACGCACACATGCACGCACGCACGGACGAATGTTGGCCATATATCCACCGTGGTCACTCGCAAGTAAGCTCGCATACGCAAAGACGGATGTCTCGGTTCCCTCATAAGTTTTCTAATCCATGGCCAATCGGCGATTTCCTACTTTACCTGGCTATTGTTGCTCCCGACCGGGGCCTTCACAATGACCATCGTGTCAAAAGCTGATCCCAATTTTGCAACATATATCGCTCACATCTTTCAGCTCTTCTTTTTCTTTGTTTTCTTTGTATCTGAATTCCCCTGTTACTCCTTCCGATCCTTTTCGTGCTATTTTTGATGCGCCGACGTGTGCGACTAGCTGACCGACCGCTGACTAACCGAACGCGAATAATATTCGTCCCTATTGTCGCTAGAACCTAGAACCGAGATCTATCATTATGATGCTTCCGCGACTGCAAAATGTGATTTTACAACGCAATTTTTGCACAGCTCTAAGTTAAAATTCTAATTTGAATCGTAAATTACTTTAGAATGTTGTTGCTAATGAACAAGTCACGAACGGCAAATTTATGTTTCGTCCAACACATGCGGCAACGTCTGAACGTGTCTGTACGAAATATGTGAGACATCATTTAAAATATAACATGTGTAAGCCATTGTTTTGAACCACAAAAGAGTATGAGTCAACTACAGTCCGAGAAAATCTCAATGACTGGTGTTCAACATGTCTTCGTACAGTTTCAAAAGTTTCGAAACGATCCGGTTTAACGATCTTACAAGGAACCAGTGAAACCTTTGCGCTTGCGAAAATGGCAGCTCCGTTGCACAAATAAAATTATCTATAATATTTTTTTTAATTTCTTGCGGGGGACATAAAAAATTTCACATGAAAAGTAGAGTGACAGCCGAGTCCCTAAAATTCGAGTAACTCTTCAGTCATACGGGAATTTTCCCCCTCCCTCCCTTCCATCCCCCCCCCCGCACCTGATCGTTGAGCGGATATTTCCATTCGAAAAAGCAGAGTTTTATCTCGAATTTTAGGGCTATAAATTAGATTTAAAGCTCCAGAAATTCGAAGCTTCTGGACTTTCTGAAGCTTCAAGACACCGTAGCGACTTCTAGTCGATTGACGATTCGACGTATTGCATCGTCGCAGGAATGAATCCGCTGAATCGACTGAGACATTCACATTCATACGGAATTAAAATCCACTCTAAGCTCGAGTGAAACATTCGCTCTTACGATCCTGAACGGGCGGTATCTTCGCTACCGCTCGTCGAGTGAATTTCCACTCGTTCTCAATGAGATTTCACCGCGGAAAACTTGGCGAGAGAGAGAGAGAGAGAGAGAGAGAGAGAGAGAGAGAGAGAGAGAGAGAGAGAGAGAGAGAGAGAGAGAGAGAGAGAGAGAGAGAGAGAGTGAGGAGGAGAAGTGCAGAGACACAATCGATCTCGCGTTGATATTAAACCGACATGGCGACATGTCCCTCAACAATAATTGATTTCTTCCGGGACGCTTGCGGCATATTCGCGCCGCAATACATAATTCAAATATTTGCGAAGCGCTCGTGAGTATTGCCGGCGCAATTACTAGCGATCGGGAAGAAAAGCTCGTGTCGTATCTTCGTTATTTAACTACCCCGCGATTGGTGGGCGCGCGTCCCCCTTGTCGCTCGTTCGCTCGCTCGCTCGCTCGTTCGTCCGTTCTTTCGTTCACTCGCTCACTCGCCGAGTCGTTTTTCACGATTCAGCAATTCCGCCTGACCAACCGGCCTTGCCGATCGGTCAGTATTCTTCGAGGAACACGTAAACCCTTGCTTTCGTGCGCATTATGTGTTTATCCTTCTTTATCCGAGCTTCCCTTTTGTTCTTCCGCGACGCCCCTCACGCCCCCGTGCCAGCGTGTTCTTCCTTTTAGGACGTTCCATCACCGATGAGCAGGCAGGTAGTAAGTATTGCTCGTAGATCGTGTACAGGTGCAGCTGCACCCACACGAAGATTGCGGTGCTTCTCGCTCAGTGGCGTAACCGATGCGTGGATTTAGAAGCAAGGAGCGAGGAGCAAGGAGCATGAGTCACCTCCGACCGTGCGTAGCCGTGAGTCACGCACGGCAACGGATATTATTTTCCATTCAATAGAGGCAACTTGGACATCTTCTCTCGGTCTCCGTATACGATATTTTCTGTCTCGTCTAATCGCGATCGCCTAGCGCGTGAGAAAGTTGAAAGCGGCGGATTTCTGTTTCTCCTCCCTCATGTCCATGCAAGCGGATGCATCCTTCCTGCGCGATGGTCCTTCACCATGGTGCAACAGACTAAATAAATAAGTAAACAAATTGAACCTAGGTTCACAGGCGGGAAAGGAGCGGGGCTGGGAACGCGTCCAGCAAACTCGGAGTCGCTGACTCGTCAGAGTGAGAAGCGCTCCTCCCCCCGTAAAGCGCTCTCCTTTCGCGCCTCGTTGCGAGATTACCGCGCGAAATCCATTCCCCGCGCCGGGGAATCTGCGGCGACCGCTTCCCCGCGAGATTATTTTCAGCTTACGCTATTGTTCCGAGACGCGGCATCGAGTGCGCGTTGTGTGCATATGCGCGACGGAGACGGAGAAACACGCGTCGGGGCGAAGGTGAGGGAGAGTTACCGGGGACGGGTATCTCCATCTCGTTCTCTCCTTCTCTCTGCCGAGCGGAACGGTCGGCCGGAGGTAGCGCAAAATAGGCACTGAGGGGCAATAATTATGAGACATAAAGTGACGAAGAGCACGGGGAGATCGTTCGCGGTAAGGCCGCGCGCGCTCGCGAGGAGGGTAAAGATGGACGACGCGCACGCAGAATTCCGGGAAGGGAAGGCTTGCTCGGCCAAGACGATGTTGCGCTTCCCTGAAGATCCAAGATCTCGAGCTATTAGCGTGGATTCCATACCGGTGGCCGAATGCCAAGTGCCCTTCGTAGCAGTGAGCCTCGCGAGAGAGCATCGACGGGGAAGAATAGAGAGAGAGAGAGAGAGAGAGAGAGAAAGTAAAGGGACCGGATGAGGGGACGAGAAGAAGTGGATGGTGCGTGAAAGAGAAGGACCGACGCTTCTCGGGAGAGAGGCACAAGGTCGTTTTCGTGCACATCTCGCTATCATTTCGCCGGTCAATCGCGCGTCGCATTGACTCTTTTGCTTCCTCTCTCTCTCTCTCTCTCTCTCTCTCTCTCTCTCTCTCTCTCTCTCTCCCCCTTTTCTTCCGAGAAAAAGAAATTCGATTTTGAGTCTTCACGTCCGGCGTCGGCGAGCGACATCGATGACACCGTGAGACGATATTAACAACATTTTGACGTTTCTCACAATAAACTGGCAGCCTTGGAAATCAATTTATATTTCACACGCTGCCGCGTGCGTGCGGTTGCCGCATTGTCGAGGGATGCAGCGCTCTGCGGCGGAGGAGAAAGTTCGGCGCTCCGCGATGAATTCTTAATGAACTCTCGATAGCGATAGCAACTTATTAAGAGGATGTATCGGTCGTAAAGGAAAGTCAAGTTCCAACTTGTTGTTACATATGTATACGATCGGGTGTGGAGATGCGACTATGTGTAGTCGCTACGATGTAGCAACCCTCCGATTCGTGCGCCGACTAAAAATGTGAACGGACCGCGACTCGAATCGAATCGATTCGAATCGAGAAAAATCCTGCGCGAAGATAACTCTCGCAAAGTTACACCTGACGCCGCAACTGGACCGCCGGGAAGCGGTCCGAAACGACCAGCTCAGAACTTGCCTTTGCAAAAATTACTCAAATTTACTCGACGGTGCGTTTTGTATTTTCAAGAGACGTCGAGTAAAACCGAAGGAAACAAAGCAACCCTTTGCACTCGCAGGACGTTTTCCCGGGTAAAGAGCTGTTCGGTGGAAATAGGTCGCGTTAATCGCCGGTACTTCTAATGTTAAACCGATTACCCGCGTGATTATTGCGAGCAGAGCGATGGGATCTAATCGGAAAATAGGATCCGAACGCGGATACTCGCGTGAGACTCGGAATTCGGCGGCGTCGGATAAATTCGCGATTGTGTCGGCGCGATAGGGTCTCGTTGCTTTATCGTTAACGTCAGCGGGGGAAGAGAAGCATCGATTCCGCGACTCGACGATCCGCTGCCGCCTCCGCCGCCGCCGCCGCCGCCGCTCTTTCTCGCGTCGACAGCCGGGGGTCGATGAAAAGCGCGCGCGGCCGCGCTATCGAACATGTGGTTAGATCCTTGAATGAACCCTCTCGCGCAACCCCGAGCAACGTCGAAGTCGTGAATGAATCTAACTATTCCTACGCAACGCGCGCGCGAAGCGCGCGCGAAGGAACCGGATCCCCATCGTTGCCTCTAAGTATGAATGAAGACTGAAATAGCTGTGCCAGGAAGTGGTGCCATAATAAATACCTCGTCTACTGACTCCCCATGCTGGATCCGCCCGTTCTCCTTCTCCTTCCCTCTCTCTCTCTCTCTCTCTCTCTCTCTCTCTCTTCGCGTCGCGCCCGCCAGTCCGCCTCGCCTCTCCCCTCGCCGCTCCACCGAAAGCTCTTTAATAATGCAGGACAGTCGTTTGCCCGTTTAACTCGGATAACCTAATCGTCCATTTCCAGACTGACTCCTTCGCGATATTCCTGTATGTACATTCGTGACTCCAGGCGTTCCGCATTACCTCGAAATAGACACCCCCGCGCTATATATACCCCCAGCGATGGATTCTGCCGGTCGAAATAGATCGACGATGCTAATTTCTTTTCCCGTCCGGAAAGCGCGCTTCCCGACCTCGCGCGTTTGCCGCCGCGCTTTTTCGCAGCGCGAAAATCCGCGCTTCCAACTCCTATGAGACACGCGTGATCTAAAGGGAGAGAGAGAGAGAGAGAGAGAGAGAGAGAGAGAGAGAGAGAGAGAGGGAAAAGGAGAGAGAAAGAAGGAGAGATAGTCGCTTGGGCGCTTTCGCAACTTTCCGTGAAATCGGCTGCGAGGGAGCGCGCGGCAGGAAGAGTTGGCACGTTCGCGAATTTCTAAGCACGGCTCGAAGTTTCATTCCGGAGACGAGACGTCGCCCCGACGATCGCGGCGATAACCGTAAGCGCCAGCGCGCTGTTTCATTCATTCCGCAGCGATTTTCGCGAAACATCCGTTGCGCGGAAACCAAGTCCGATGACGAGCGTCGTTTTCGCGTCGCCCCTCTCGCCGCCGTCCTCGTCGACCCTCTCTCGTTCACCCTCTGTTGACACCTCGGACGTTGACTTTCGAACGTCCGTTAGCCCCTCGCGAGCCCGTGCTTCCACGACGTACTTGGACGTAGACTCGATGACTCGCGTCAGCAGGACCAGTCGCCAGTTGCGAGGCGAATTTATCTCACGACGGCAAGCCGCGCGCGCGGCGTACAGGGTGTCCGGGGACAGAAGGTGGCGGCTGCGGGCGGACGAACGCGAACGAACGGGAGGACGGCGAGGGGGTGCGGAGAGCGGTATGGAGAGAGGCGAGAGACGCGTATAGTTCCATCGTTAAGGAGCCAGCCCAGCGGTGGACTGGATAGGGAGATGGTTTAGGGTCCATACATAGAAGGAGCCGGCACCAGCACGTATAAGGACGGAACGTGTGGGGTATTGACTAGCCGGCTGGTCCCGGCAAGGGTTGCGGCTAAGACGGAGAGAGCAACGGGGCCGGGGGGAGGGAGGGAGGCACGAGGTGGCGGAGGAGGAGGAGGAGGAGGAGGAGGAGGAGGAGGAGGAGGAGGAGGAGGAGATGGAGGTGGCGGTGGAGGGAGAGAGCGGGAATATTCGAAGGGACGGAGGGAGATGTGGCGCAGAGGGCGGCGAGAGGGAAAAGGACGCGCGAACCGAGCCGCGTGGAGGTGAGCGGCGAGGGACGGAGCTCTCATTGCTAAAGGTGGTTCCAGGACGGTGGGAACGGCAGAGAAGCGAAGGGGGTGGCGGCAGGGTGGACTACCTAAGACTGATATGGATTGTAGATTATTCTGGACCTCGGGGTGCGGCTTGGCCAAGGGTTAGTATCTCAGAACCCTTGGCGCGCGTTCACCTCCGCCTCCCTCTTCTTCTCTGCTGCCTCCGGAGCTCTCGTACTCGACCCACGTTACCAAACCTCTCTCAGGCGTCCACCGGCGCTCTCTCTCTCTCTCTCTCTCTCTCTCTCTCTCTTTGTCTTTCTCTCTCTTCTCCTCGCCTCCCCTCCCCGCCGCCGTTCGGCTCCGCGCTTCCTGACCGGCTCCTCTCGCCTCCGACCTCGCGGTTCCTTCTCGCGGAGAGAAGTTCGTCCGTTCCGACTAGGCGGCTAGGCCTGCGGCCGATTACATGCCTTCCCGTAATCCGATGTTGCGCGGATCCCCCTTCTTACCGCCCCCCTAGTCTCTCCGACTCGTCTTGCACGCCAATTCCCTCTGTGTTCTCCAAGAGTCAAAACCTGGAGAATCTCCGAGCGGCGGAGGGAATTCGCAATAATCACCGGCCGCATCATCGCGGCCGCGTCAATTGTTATTTCGCGAAGTGTGCGGATATCCCGAGCGTCGGGCGAGAGTCGGCAGGCTCCGTCGGACCGCTCGTTGTGCGAACTGCGTCGGCAAACGTCGCGTGCGCGCACTCCAAAGAGCTCGTGGAGCGCACGAAAATTGACGGGAAAAGACGACGGCTCACCCCATCCACCAATATCTCTAGATCGTGATGCGGGAGAATATGGAGCGGCTTCCGTCGACTTTTCCGCGCTCGCCTTCGTCATCGTGAGAGTTCGGCGAGTTCGGCGTCGGCGAGCGACCGACTGTTTACACGCTCCCCCTTCGCCGGATGTTGCGATCCTGCGAGGCGAATCTCGGCTGCGGAGATCCGTGCCAAGATTCGAGCGTTTAAGGTCTCGGCGCTTGACCGAGCTTCTTCCGCCTCTCGGCGCGTACACGCCGCCGTTTTATGCTTCCCTTTCCTGTCAAATCAGCCGAATCCGGCGAACGACCTCGCCACCGCGGTGAATCCGTTCTCGCTCTCCCTCCATTCCGCTCCATTCTCCTTTCCGCCGATATTCTCATCTCGACGCGTGCTAAAAATTATCCGACTAAAAATTGCCATCCGTCAATTATTCCAACCTAACCTAACGTCGTGATCGTAAATTACCCCGTGAGTCGCGCGCGCGTCCGATTTCCGGGAAAATTACGCGAGGCCGCGCGTATATTCGTCGAGGAATCGCCGCGAGCTGCAAGTGCGCGACTTTCCCGCCGGCCGACGTATGTGCGACCGGCGATTTGTGCGTCGATTATTCGTCTCTCACGAAGAGCGCCGCGAGACAGCTGTGAAACACGGCTAATCAGCCCCCGCGATCGCGATAACGTCAATATTGATCCGCCCTCGCCGATCGGGCATCGCGTTGCTCTTCTCCTCCTCCTCCTCTTTCGCTCCTCCGGCAGTTTCCCTCTCTCCGCCGCGCCGCCTCCGTCCCGACCCTTTCTTTCCCGTTGATCTTGCAAGGTAGCGGTGCGTTGTTAATGACTGTTAATGACAGTTGTTACGACTCGGTGACTATTAGTTTCTCGTGTACCTGGTACGCCACGGCACACGCTCGGTAATTACGTATACGTTCCATCGACCGGCGTCGCGGGTTCCGCAACGTAAAACTAGCACGCTCGGAGTGCCGCCTTTGGGAAACGCTGATCCCGTTTGCGTCATGCGCATTGTTAAAGGCGACGCGTTACGCAATAATCGCGGCTTCCGGTGACACGCCGCGCGCGCGGGGGGAGCAGATCCGTCCGATCGCGCGGCGGACTCGCGGCGGGATCGCCGATCGATTCGACGCGACGCGACGCGACGCGACGCGCCGCGCCGGGAGGACTCGGTGCTCTTTCTCGTCCTCGGCCCTTCGCGACGCGCTCGCCGCGAATTTCACATCGCCCGCGCGCCGGGAGAGAAACTGTGTCTTTCTGCCGACTATTCATGACCCATTCGGCCGGCGATTCGATTCCCCGTCAACGAGGACGGGCGCGAGGCGACGTCGACGTTGTCGCTTAGCCACGCCGACAGGTCGACACCCGCGGCGGCCTCGCTTGCCCCCCCCCCTCCTACGCGGTGTTCTCACTCTCACGGGGCAATCTTTCACATTCTACGCATACTTGCGCCCACCCGAGCCATTCCGCCAGATAGCTGGTATAACCGAGGCGAGTCCCGAGCCCGCGCGCGCGTTCGAGCCACGCCGTAGGAGCCTTGGCAGTTTCGCGGAAGCAACAAGCTGTTTATGGCTGCTCCTTGCGCTCCTCTCTCGGTTCTCTCTTAACCTACCTACCTCTCTGCTGCCCCTGCCCCTCGCCCTCCCCCTGCCCTACCCTACCTCGCGTCATCCTCCTTTCCTCCCTTGCAACAGCCTGCGCTCTGCCCGCCGTTGCTCCTCGCCGCTTCCTCGCGCTTCCATCGGGTCCTTACGTGCCCGTATCCTCGTGCTCTCTTCTCTCCGCAAAAGGGTAGCGCGTAAAGGGGGAAGAGAGAGAGAGAGAGAGAGAGAGTGTGTGTGAGAGGAAGAGAGACGGGGGCGAGGAAGGGAAGAAAGGAAGCGAGCGAGAGAAGAGTAGCGAGAGGGTAAGAAGAGTGAGAAAGAGGATAACGGCGAGAAACCCTCCTGGGAGCAACCATCAGCGCGAAGAGCGTGCCAAGTGGCTGTTTACATCAATTTTATCGCCGATTTCTGAACCCCGCTGTCAGAACAGATTCCGCACGCCCGCGTTTAGGCCGCGTCGTATGATGTATGTCGCCGAGGGACGCGTCGCGTCGGGAACGATGATCCCGTCGCGGCGCGACGCGGGTACGTGGAGATTCGCCTGGGGTGTCTCGTGTCTCCCGATGCGTCCGAAAGTTCGCTGCCCGTTCGCCGCGGATTAGCGGCAATTAACGAAGATCCTTTCGTCCGCCCTTCGATACTCTGGATGTAGCGTCGCGAGTAGCGACCCTCGAAAAAAAGAAGTGTTTCCGAGTCGTTTTGAAACTCAGTACGCTTCAGTACGTCGAACAATTCCGCTCTGATCGATGGATCATTCACTCGTGCGCGGTTAGAACGCTTCCTAAGTTCGAGCGAATGTTCATCGCGAGAAGTTCAAGAGAAAGAGTGTGTGTGTGTGTGTGTGTGTTTAACGGAAACGCGAAATCCAGCTGAAGCGCTCAAATTATCCGGTGATACACTCTGAATGAATGACTGAATGACTGATGAATGACCGACGTCATTCATCGGGGCGCATTGCGATCCGTCGGTCTCAGGTCAGGTCGGCTGACGGCCGTCGCATCAGATGGGCCGAATTAACGCGAGCGAACGAACGACATAAATTTCAGTTCACTTTAGATTGGAGCGCGCCGCGTCCGTCCGCAATATCCGGACCGGGGGATCGCGGACGAAGCTAACGTGACTCGCGGAGAATAGGACATGTCCGCGACAGCGCGTGCGGCAAATAGTCGCGCAAACTCGCGTCTTCGCTAACCGGATTATTACGTATAATGTTCGGCCTTGAGGATAAACGCGAGCGTGCTCGCGCGCACGCCATCGGCCGCTTCGGACCGGCAAGGTGCATCAATTGAGTCGCCGATGACGAAATCCGCCGACGCTTTCTTTTCGAACAGTGGCAACAGCGAATCGCACGGCGCATGAAAACGGCCGCGGGTAATTATATAGCGCGAACCCCAGGTAAAATCGGTGATAATCGAATCCCGCGGCTATTGCCGCCGTTATTTGTGTCCCTTCTAAACTCATCTCGTTGAGTAACCGGGAGAGGGAGGGAGGGAGGGAGGGAGGGAGAGAGAGAGAGGACGCCTGGCCCGCTTCCGTTCGCGTTCGCAATTTGTTGTCTTTTACGGTCGGAATCTGGGAGTCGCCGATTACCTCCGTATTTATAGCCTCGCGGCGAACTTCCTCGGGTGATGCAGGACATCGCGATTTATCGAGGGAAGATTTAGTCCTCCCGTCGTCCGGACGACTGCGATTATCATCACCGCAACGCTCCTCACAGTTAAGTGGGAAAGAACGCACGAGACGCTTTATCATCAAGTTATATCAAGGAGATGAAGTTGCAGCGCGTAAGGTATGTTTCTCGTAGAAAACAAAACAGCTCTCCCCCGTCGCATTCGTTCCCAGGTCTTCGGAGAACTGCAGCGAGAAACTCGTCCTCAAGCACGCGGGACGCCGTCATTCTCCCCCGCGATTCAATCGCGTATTTTGCGCGGAACGACCGAAACGACGGATCGTTCTATTTTTTTTTCTCCCTCTCGGCGCTCCCGCATCCGTCTCAACGTCGTTGACGCGCCGATCCTCTCGCGCCAACGACACCGCGGTCGGTTTCTTTCCTCCGCTCATTGATTTCACGGGGGGTTGATTACGTTTATATCACGCCGCGCTACAATGTTACGGCGACGTGGAGTTGAGTGGCGGACACAAGGAGCGCTTGACCAGCATCGTTCGTCCGGATGATGGAAGGACGTGTCCACAGTGGACGAAAGAGCGCCCAGTGACGGAGATGGAGAGTGAGGAAGAGACAGGCAGAGAGCGAGAGAGAGAGAGAGCGAGAGAGAGCGAGAGAGAGAGAGATCGCCAGGAGTGGGTGGCGATGCAGGGGGAGGTCGGAACGGACTTAGGTGTGTATGCGCGCATCCTCAAGCCGCTGCATCCCTCTATCCGGGCAATAGCGGACGGCCCCTCGCCCCGCGGCTGTACACACTGGTACCGGATAGAGGGTTGCTCGGGAGCCGATCTGGGACGTGTGCTGGGCAGGCGAATACGAAGGTGGTCGTAGCGGGGTGAGAGTCGTAAGACGGTGGGCTGCGAGGGCGAGCGAGGGGCGAGGGGCGTGAGACAGAAAGACGTGCAGATATACATGCGCGCGTACATATAATAGAGAGACAGAGAGGGATGGAGTTGGAAAGATGGCAAGGGATTCGAGGGAGTCGCGGTAAGGGAAGGGCGAAGAGGAAGACGAGAAGGAAGGAACAGAGGGAGAGAAACGGCCAGGGCGAGAGACAGAGAGAGAGAGAGAGAGAGAGAGAGAGAGAGAGAGAGAGAGAGAGAGAGAGAAAGCGCAGAACGAGAAGGACGAGAAGGAGGTGGTGGATGGAGGCCGGTGGTGGTTGCGGGGGGGTTGGGTTGCTGCACGAGAGGGCGCGCGAAGGAGGAGTACCGTTAATTCCCCGATACAATGCTCATATCACCTTCCCCTCTCCCTGACCACCCACCGCCGCCGCCCTCGTCCTCCTTCCTGTGCGCACCCTCTCACCCCTTGCCAGTTCTACGCAGCTCCCTACCTGCCAGCCTGCCTGCCTGCCTGCCTGCCTGCCTGCCTGCCTGCCTACCTGCCTGCCTGCCTGCCTGCCTGCCTGCCTGCCTGCCTGCCTGCCTGCCTGCCTGCTTGCTTTCCCCCTGCCAACCTGCCTGCCTATCTGCCTGCCTACCTGCCGGCCTACCTACCTGCCTGCCTGCCTGCCTGCCTGCCTGCCTGGCTGTTTGCCTGCTTCCCTGCCTGCCTGCTTGCCTGCCTGCCTAACCTGGCTTCGCCTCGCGGACGTTCCTTGTCTTACTGGCAAACTTAATCGATATTTCACAGTTTCTTACCCCCCTCCCCGTCCACGCCGGCCTCCTCCGTCTTCCTTTCTCCCTTTCCAGCCTTTATCGCGCCCTCCCGCTCCCGCTCGCGCTCCTGCCGCGCGCTCTTCGTGTCCGGCCGCAGAGGGTGAGACGAAGAGGACGAGAGTTGAGAGAAGAGAAGCATCTTCCTTCCCTCCAATCGCACTTCCGAGAGAACAGCACGGGGCAGCGGCGCGGCGCGGCGCGGCGCGGCGCGCCGCGCTGGCTGGGCTAGCTCATTCTCGCTCACTCTCGATGCGCGGGTTGCAAATATCTATCTGCATATTGTATTACACGTCATGATAATGTAGACCCCCCGCGTCTCTCTTTCTCTCTATCTCGCCGTATCTTGGCCCTCTCGTCCTCGCTCTTTCTCCCACTCCCTCTCTGCCTCTCGCGCCTCCTCCTTGCGGTGCTGATCGCTAAACCATCCCCTACCCCCGCGAGCACCTCTTCACGTTTTCGGACGGACGGTATTGTGTGACGCCTTGCAACGCGCGCGCTGCACCGTCGGTCGGCCGTCCGGCGCGCTCAAGAACGATCCCTTCTATTTTTCACGGGCGTCCGCGTGCGCTCGCCGGTATCTCATTATTGTAATTGGGTGACGCGCGCGCGCGCGCGCGTCCGCGCCCGCGTGTCTCCGTGGCTCGACGGTGAAGAGGATCCGGTCTGTGCAGCACACCGGGAGCTGCCGTTTCGCGACCGTGATGAGTTATCTTCTTCACGGCTTGGGGAAGCCGTCGCGACGACGGCCGTCGCGGAAAAAAACTCGAGATGAAGTTGCTCGTCGCGGAGTTATTTTTAAGCGAGAGAGAAAGGGAGAGACAGAGGAACTGTTAAGCGCGCGGCAGACTAGACCGGTCGATGCGATACGCGATGGTAGACACGCTATTAACGCTTAGCCGCTTGCGCGCGAGTAAATTCGGCTACGGATTTTTCTCATTCCGAAAGCGGCTTCGCCGCCGGGCTGGAATCGCTAATCGGTAGATCGGTTCAGCTTACTTCTCTCCTGCGAGAGCGACTCGTTTACAGCGAATGTCGCGACGTTTGCGTGGCAAAGAATTGCGCACCATTAAGCAGGCGGACAGGCAGGCTCACGTTCATATTTCCGGCGTCACGAGTGCTCGGTTAACGGCAGCTTCAACGCGTTTCGAGACATTTTTCATCTATTATTCAAGCGATATTTGTGCCTGCCCCCGCCACCCGTCGCCCGTGCCGCCCATGCCGCGAGCTTGTCTTACGCGGATCGCCAATTACGCGAGAAATATACGAGGCGTACGTGTGTTTAACGATTTATTAATACGCCCTACGTATACGTGTGTACGTACGGCGAAAGATGATAGGGTTCGTAAATCCCGAATTCTCCCTATAATCTTCCGCGGTATCTCTGCTCATTATTATGTCTTTACGTTATTACCTGCAATACCGCACGCTTTGCGAAACCCCGGCAAAGTTTGCGGCCTATATAGACATCTCCGTGCGCACACCCACTACGGGATCGCGTGTAGGTATTTTTATCGAGGGAAAGACAAAGAGAGAGAGAGGGGAGGAGGGAGGGAAGGAGAGAGAGAGAGAGAGAGAGAGAGAGAGAGAGAGAGAGAGAGAGAGAGAGAGAGAGAGAGAGAGCGAAAGCACGATCGATTGCGCAAGGATTCGGCAGTGAGCCGAAAAGAAGTCGCGTTTTCGCAACCGGTTAACGCGGCGATCTCGTTATCTATCCGCACGCGCCGCTCAATCGTACGCTTGGCGTCTTGTTCCTCCGACTCGTCTGCGCTCAGCGCGTCTGCGAGGAGAGGAGCGTTCTTAATTCCGCGAATATTAACGCATTAATCGATTTCGCGACGTCCGTCACAATCAGCGAGTAACATCGCTCGAGGGCGGGCGAATGAGCGAGCGAGCGAGCGAGCGTGCGGCGAGATAACACGCTGGGGGAGAACAAGTTGAAGAGTAGCACAAGAGGGTGCGAGAGAGTCTCGGGGAGCGCTTGTGGAAGCGCTCGGCGATACTAGTATATTTAATATGACGTTTATACGATTTACCACTTCTGTTGCGTGTTACTTTCGAATTGGCGAACAGGCTCCGATCGCGCCGTGATGGTCAGGGACGTGTGTGTCTATGCGAGCGGCGTAAATGACGATGCACACGAGTGTGAATCCGCACAGATACACCTCGCTGGAGAAACCGACAAAGACGATCGCGTATTTCCGTTCAAATCCACGCACATATACACACACGCATATATATATATATATATATATATATATCTATACATGCATGTGTCGACATAAGACTCGAACGCGCATTACGCGGCATTTGGTTTAAGGAACATTCTAACTCTGACGAAAGCCCACAATGTGTGCTTTAAAAGCGACCAAACGTTTCGATCCCGATGAAAGATTCGGAAAAATTGGGCGAATCGCCTGCTGAGAAAAAGAAAAAACCAAAGATACCGCAATAACGATCACTTTAAGTTCACGAAGAGAGAGAGAGAGAGAGAGAGGGGGGGGGGGGATGAAAAAGTCAAACGTATCTCGTAACTTTCGATCGCGTCTACTCGCGGGTTACTTCCGTGACACGACTTTTTTCCCCGCCGCGGAGAGGAGGCGCGACGAGTGCGGGGGGTGCGGTAGCCCCGGTCGTCCCCGTGTATGTATCCCCTCGCAAAGAGAAGGGAGATCCGTTACTGTCAAACAGTGGCGGTCGTCGCTGCTGCCTCTGCCCAAGCACCTTGTGCACGTGAATCAATAGCATTAACCCATTCCACCCTATCAAAAGGAGCCGAGGTGGGTGGCTGCTGGTCTGGCGAAGGAGGAGGGGGTGCAAAGGGGTGGCAATAGTAACAATCCTGAGGTATTTAGCCGCTCGCCCCCAGGACAGCGAGGGAGCCAAGATACCGCTAAGACCGTCCGCGTACTGTGCAGCATCCATCCCATCGCGCACACCCCTTTCTCTCCCTTTCCCTATCTCGTTCTCGTTCTCTCGCTCGCTCTTTCCCTCGCCTTCTCTCGCTCACTCACCCTCCGTCTCTCCCTCCGGCACTCTCTTGCTCCCTCCGGCCGTTTCGCCACCCCTTTCGCGCATTCTCCACACTCTCGAATGTATCGTGGTGTATTCTCATACGGACTCGCCTCTCTCGCGCCGGGAGCGAGTGTGGATGCGCGTAAGTGTGTCCATACCGGGTGATCACCCGGAAAGCTGCCTGCCTGCCTGCCTGCCTGCCTGCCTGCCTGCCTGCCTGCCTGCCTGCTTGCCTGCCTGCCTGCCCGCCTGCCTGGTTCTCGGCGAGGCCCCAGGTCAACGCTTCCGAATTCGCGAGCCGTGGATCCGCATTGTCGAAATCCCGGCCCGGCGTATTGTTTTGCGCGATCTCGCTCTATAGCGCCGGGCTGTCCGCTAATAGCAGTCGCCGAGGAGATGATTACGGGCCGGGCTGTACATGGTTATTATACATAGGGCGGCTAAGGCTCCGCGGCGATACATGGCGCAAATGAGGCGACGACGGATCCTCGCCGAGAAGGTGCCGCGGAAGGTATCTCGTCTCTTTCCCTATTTCTTTCTCACCCTCTCCCTCTTTCCGTCCTGCCCTTTCCGCCGCCGCTCGTCTTTCCGCCGTCTTTTCGGACGATCGGTCGCTGATTTCGGTCGAGCCTGCCGCGCGAAACCGTTTTCGTTCCTCGCGCGCGTACCTGAGCGCCGCGAGAAACTCGCTCGTGCATCCTCTCTCGTCTGTATTTCTAATCAGCCGTCAATCCCGTCGTGGTCGCTGTCTTTCTCGTCTCTCTCCTGCCAGATCGGCAGACAAAGTTTTGTCGTAACGACAGAATAATTTGGTTAAAATATGCCCAACAAAACTGTTTAATTCCTGTAAACAAATATCTCGTTTGGTTACGGTTTGTTCGTATAACGTAATACTTTTGTTATAGCAACCAAAAAGCTCTAACTATATGAATTTTATTAAAAACTATAATTTTTTCTTAATATATAAAATCTAAATCTTAGTACACAGAAAGACAAAATAGTATCCATATTGGGCATTATTTTAATTTGTGTGAAATAATATTTCGTTACTATGTAATTTTTATGGATAAAATACCTAAAATGCTTAAATTTTATATATGAACTCCAAGAACAAAATTATATTTGGTCCGAGGGAACAAAGTAGAAGAATATATTTAGTTGAGACAACTAAATATTTTGTTATATAAAACAAGATATTTGGTTGCTATTAAAAAATGCCTCAACTAAACAGTTTTGTTAGAGATACTAAATTCTTTTTCCTAGTGCAGGGACCAGAACCGTCGCGACTCTCGACAGCTTCGTTTGCGGTTCACAAGGTCCGCGTGCGCTTGGAATTTGTCTCTCGCTATCGCGTTAACATCAGGACCTTAAAGGCAACATTAACTCCGCGACACGTCCCTGCTCGTCCCGGCTCGCGGACGCTGTCGAAAGTGATTCGCGCGTACGTGTCTAAAGTGTCACAACGATATCTCGTCCCGTTACCTTCCGCCGCGATTACAATCGTAACGCACTTCCCTCTTCCTCCTCCTCCTTCTCCTCCTCCTCCTCACGCCAGCTACCGCGATCTAACTGTGACAGTTACGGTGCCTGGGCGTTCGGAACCACATACCGGCTGAGCTGGGAGCTGGCTGACGAACGCCGTGGCATGAATGTACGTCGAGGAAGAGGAAAAACGAGGAAGAAGAAGAGAGCTTTCACGCTCGTGCATGCGACGGCACGGCAAGCGTGTGAGATGCGCTGGCGAGGCACTTTGTTAAATATTCATCGGAAGATTATTGTATAGAGCTGATCGAGTTAAGTCTTATCCTAATCGATATTTTCACCTCATCTTATCCACATCGCCGCCGCCGCCGCCGCCGCCGCCGTCGCCGCCTCCGCCTCCGCCGTCGCGGTGGCGCGCGTTATTTGATTTGCTGATACGGAAATACGCTTGTCGCCCGATCCTTGCTAACTCGCTCCTTAAGGCAGAGCCATTTCGCAGTTATATCCAATATGCGTATTTTGCACTTCCGTTTTCGCGCCAGATGCAATTCTATGTGCTCTTATGCGCGCGTTTATGCGGAGGTAAGGGCGAGCCGGTGCTAAATGCGTCGGCTTGTCTGCGAGCGAATAGAGACACGTTTTGAGCGTGAAACCAGTTTAGTCATATTTCCGAAGGGAGATCACGTCGGATATATCGAGCGAGCGCGCGATTATCGGCGTGCTGTCTTTTAGAGACACGCGTTTCTCAGGGTAGACTCCGCTTAACGCTGCGAATGCGCCCCGAAGCGACCGACGGGCCCATCAGGTTGGTTTATTCGGTACTCCGACGAGTTTTCAACATCGACATGACTCTGTCGTCCAAGATCAAGCGGACAGACGAAATATCCGTTTTATTTTAGTACATTTTTGACCGATGAGAGAATTTGTCTTCCAACGAAGGAATCTCCCCATCGGACGAGACAAGCGCGAACCGAAAGTTACGTAAGAAAAAGAAAACAGATAAGCGGAGATCTTTCCGTCCACGCGATCTACCGTCTTGCTCTCAACTAGGGCTATTACTTTTCAACACCTTCGAATATTCGAAGCTTCGAAAGATTCGAAAATACGAAGGAACCTTCGAATATTCGAAGTTTCGAAGGATTCGAAGAAATGAAGGGACTTTCGAACATTCGAAACTTCGAAGTCATGAAAGGAATGATGGAAGCTTCGAAGGATTTGAAGAAACGAAAGAACAATCGGTTACAATAGCTCATCCGATTTTCAACAATGTTAGATATAATTTTGTAAATAAATATGTATGACAGATAATAATTTTATAATAAATGTATAATAAAAATAAGAAAAAGTAAAAAAATTCATAAGTAACTGAACGCAGTTCACCAAAAGAAAACCGTAAAGATGCAAGACACTTTAGGCGAACTATTATCAGATTCAACGTCTTAATAAATATTCTTATTATTTATAGGATTATAATATAGGATTATAAAGCAAACTATATATGTTATATATGATTCCTACATATCTTTTGTCATAAAATTGAATTACAAGTCCACTTTTACTTTAAATTTACGTTTCATAATGAAAATAATGATAAAATAGTGACTTTTTGCATAAAATTGTTAATAAAAAAAAAAACTGACCGTTTTTCGACTCTCGTAACCAAGAAATTTTGTTTTATAGCGCATCAAAAAGCGTAAGAAAACATGAAGATATCAAACCTAAAACTTTATACTCAGATGTCACCAGCGCCCGGACTAAATTTCTTTTGGAGGAGCTTCGGTACTCGAAGCTTCGAATCTTCAATTCTTGCAAACTTTGAACTTCTTTGCACGAAGCTTCGGTATTCGAAGCTTCGAATCTTCGATTCCTTCAAACTTTGAATATTTTTCTACGAAGCCTCGGTATTCGAAGCTCGAAGCTTCGAATCACTCAATCTTCGAATATGAGTAATAGCCCTACTCTCAGCCCGTCGCGAACATAATCACGAGCGGCTCGCGCGGTGCAGCAGGTTCCGCGCTCGCATTTCGTCACGGTCTAAAAATAGCCTCGGTGGGGACTAAGCGATATAGCGCACGCAGGTGCGACGATCTCCCCGGGACGGTATCTGATACAGCATCATTGTAGACGTCAGCGTATACGACATCGACGGATGGCAGTGACTTGCCGTCGCAGTTAGGAGCGCACTGGTCGCCTACGGATTTAACCGAGGCCCTCCTTGTTCCGGGGAAGTGGAGCCCGGCGCGACGGAGAGTGCAGTAAAGCGCGCCGAGCGTTCGACTACGGCTAACCGCTCGAGTATGACATAAATCTCTGTTTCCTTTTTACTTTTCTTCTCCTTTTCTCTCTTCGTTTCCTTTTTTCTCCCTCCCCCCTTCTCTCTCTCTCTCTCTCTCTCTCTCTCTCTCGCTCGCTCTCTTATTCACGCGCGTCGCGTTTACGGTGCGCGTCCTCGCAAGGAGTTCGCGCGCCCCCCCCCTGTATCCAAGTTCCTTCCCTCGGTTCTAATTTTACTATGCTTCCACCCTCTCCGTGCGCTCATACCGTTCATACCCGCGCTCTCTCGTTCGATCCCGCACGGGATTATACGTATTTTTCTCCTATATGTGAGGGGCAAGAAGAGAAGGAGAGAAAGAGGGGGGGAGGAGAGAGAGAGAGAGAGAGAAAGGAGGGAGAGACTTCGGGAAAGCGGACGCGGCGATGTTTTCTGCTCTTGATTCTTGCGATCCGACGTCCCGTTGATTTTATTTGTTATTTACTATTTGCTCGGATGGCTTTTCCAACTTCGTACGAGGACTTAAAGTGTACCCTTCGGCCCGCGCCGGTAACCGAGTTCTCAAGTGTTTTTAGGAAAAGGCAACTTTCTCGTCGTGACACTTTTCTTTCGCGTCTTGTGGGCAACGAATTACACGAGCGCGCCCGTCGCTACTCGAGCTTGTCGTTCGTCGAACGCCCATAAACTGCACCTATTTTCTCCTCTCTTCCTTCCTACCGCGAGCAACCGACCTCCCTTACATTTGTAACAAATCTGTCGCAATGACCTCGCGTAAAACCAACTTCGCCCGGCCGCGCTCGCGAGAGCGTTTACGCCGCTTTTTATTGATATATCAATGATCGGAGATGCCTGACGAGCGGGTCGAGACGAGCGTGGCCTCTTCCCGTTAAACGAGCGTAATCTCGGAGAGGAGAGATTTGCACTTTGCGAAACTAAAATGTGTGCGCCCTATCGCCAGTTGTCTTTAAATAAATATTATTTCGATCCCCCCCTCCCCCCGTCCCCCCTATTGGGGCGATAAGAAAAGGAACAAGAATGTTCATAAATTGATATCGATCAAAGTTTATCCAGCAAAATTAACGTTGATAAAGTATTGTCAGATTAATCAAAGTAAAAAAAATAATACGAATTCTTGGTTAATGTTGATAAGAGAATAGACTTGATAAGATCAGTAAAATAATAAATTAGTAAAATGAAATTAGTAAATAAATTAGTAAATTAATAAAATTAGTAAAATAACTCGAACTCTTGGTCGATGTTAATAAAAGAATAGACTGTGTAAAAGTATGATATATGGATGTATGGATGATGAATTCGGTTTCTCCGATAGTCATTCATTGGCGCGTATCGTTGCAAAGAACGAAGCGCGACGATAAATATCCCAACGGCGTAAAATATGACGAAGAAATCGCCGGATATATATAGCGCCGTGCGCGGACAATGCGCCTATAATTTCCACATTGAGATCGCACGGACACGGTAACAGGGCGGCTCGCGCGATATCTTGACGAAGCTTGAGAGTGGCACAAAGAGCAGGGAGCGAGAGAGGAAAAAGGAGGATGGATGTGCGAAGGGCTTCGTTGACGTAACGATCGCGCGAGACGGGCAGATGATAGCTGGACGGAGATGAAGGGTAAAGAGACGTCTACCGTGGCCGGTCGACGGTGCCGGATGTGGACTGCGGTCTGTGTCATGCATCAGCAATTCACATCACCTGGGCCTTATTGTTGTCCGTATCGAGAAAATCCCGGAATCCCGCATCGTTAGACCGCCTCCGATGCGCGAGCTCTCGCGCGAGCCGGAAATGCGTTTTTACGCCGCTGAGGTGTCACCCCCGCGCCCGTCGCCGATTTCGCGAAATCGACACGGTGATCGTTCAACGGAGATGCCCGGGGAAGATTCGCGCGTTCGCGTAGCGCGTTAATCGCCCGACGCCACGCCGGTCGATCTCTCTCCGTCGGCGATTGCGACACGGCTTTGCAGCCGCGTCGCTCTCTCGAATGCAACGCGAAGAGAAGGAGAAGAACGGAGGAGCAAAGTCACGCGCAAATGCAGCGCGTAAATTCGGGATCGACGAATCGTTTAATTGGATTTTTGAGACTCTTTCTTTCTCCCTTCCTCTTCTCTTTCTCTCTCATCCCCCTCTTTCCCTCTCGCCCCTCTCTCTCTCTCTCTCTCTCTCTCTCTCTCTCTCTCTCTCTCGCTCCTTCTTCGCGCGCGGCTTAGATCCGTATCATTCTCGACGCTGCGAATATACACCGAGGCGAGTCAACTTTATCGCGATCTCCCTGCACTTTTCCGAGGGCGGAGGAAGTTTCAGTCGACGCGCGAAGTGCGAAGGCACGGCGGAGGAGAGGAGGTGGCGGAGAAGGGCTGTGGGAGAGGGGAAGGGTGGCGGCGTGCAAAGTGCTTTGTTAGGAAATCGAAGTCGGCGGCGGCGGAGGTGGCGGCAGCGGCGGCGGCGGCGGCGGCGGCGGCGGCGGCGGCGGCGGCGACTGCGAGGTTAATGGTGTATACGTACGCTGGGTGTGTAACGGTCGCGGAATCTCTACGTCGGGGGTCGCGGCTACACATAATCAAAGGGGGATGAAATTACACGCGAGGCATCGAGGCCCAGGGAAAGAGGGAGAGGGAGAAGGAGAAGCGGGGAGAGGGGAATTGGCGCGGTGTGACGCGGCGCGGTTCTCGCGTGCGGCGCTTTCGTTGTCGCGCGATTCGAAAACTCCCTCGCGCGACCACCTCGTGTCGTGAGCCACGCGCTGCCGTGTACCCTCTCGTGTCTCCCGATAAAGTCGCATACTCTCTCCTCTCTCTCTCTGTCTCTCTCTCTCTCTCTCTCTCTCTCTCTCTCTCTCTCTCTCTCTCTCTCTCTCTCTCTCTCTCTGTCTGTCTGTCTGTCTCTCTCTCTCTCTCTCTCTCTCTCTCTCTCTCTCTCTCTCTCTCTTTCGATTCTTATCGATTCTTCATACGCGAGCATGCAATAAGCGAGACGCGAGCTCTTCTCCTCAGGACTTTCAGGCGCGGCTAATAACGACAACGACGTCAACGACGGCGAAGACGACGATGACGGTGGCGGCGACGACGCGCGCCGTTATATAAACGCCACGACGGTGTAGGCGCGTGTGCAGGACAGACGTTTGCGGGCGTCTCGTTACACGCAGCGGGAGAAATTATTCGAGAGATAAATTATCGTCGAATCCGCGGCAGAGAGTCTGGCGATGTCTTTAAGTGTGGCGCGGCAATCCGACTCGTTATTTCGCGATCAAGAGTGTGTACAAAAGGAAAACGCGCTGCGTTCGTAATGCTTCAGCGAATAACAAATTAAAATTCACGGCGTCGAAAATATGCGTCTCGATATCGGTCTCGATATGCGCGAACGCCCCGATAATTAAAATTCGAAACGGCCGAACGCCGACGCCGACGGCGAGAAGAGAATCACGAGACGCGCGCTTTTTCGGATTCGACTCCGTCCGGATAATTTCCGAAAAGAACTAGATACACGCGATCAAACGCGGCTACATTCTTCCGTCTCCTCGTGCGAGGTTGCGCGCGATTTTCTATCGGCGTACGCGCTACATACACACACACACACACACACATACACACACACACAGTCCTCGCGAGTCGTCGAAATTCACGCGTTAAAACAAAACGCAACTTCTAACGCGAGACACGTGTACCAGCCTTTCCTTCTTCCTTCGCCCTCTCCCCACGGCCTTCTGGTCCCGGCGCTCACGTAACGCTCACGTGTACCACACCGTAAGTGTCCGTAACACGCCATTCTACCCGAGCCATAATGCAACGCGGAAAAGGTAATGGCACAGGACAAACCTGCACGTGATGCGTTGCATACTTACGAAATCGCCTTCCCTTACTTCCACCCTGCTACTTGCTCCTCGAGCGGATCGCAGGGAAGAGTTTTCTCTCTTTCTCACTCTCTCTCTCTCTCTCTCTCTCCCTCTCTCTCTCCCTCTCTCTCCCTCTCTCTCTCTCTCTCTC
This sequence comes from Harpegnathos saltator, assembly GCF_003227715.2. Lineage (NCBI taxonomy): Eukaryota > Metazoa > Arthropoda > Insecta > Hymenoptera > Formicidae > Harpegnathos > Harpegnathos saltator. The sequence continues at coordinate 852,220 of NW_020229910.1, forward strand.
TCTCTCTCTCACTCTCCTTCGCTCTTAGTCTTTCTCGCTCACGTGTCTCTGTATTGGTGTCTGCGCGCGGATACGTATGCGTGCGTGAGTTTCCGGAGGATGGAAACCCGGCAGAAGCGCGGGGATGGCTTGAGAGAGGGGGCCGAAGGCAGAAATGGGGCGGGTGGTGGATCGGGGGTTCGAGGGAGGCGGCGGGCTGCTTGGCATGAGGAGCGTTCATCAGCCCCGAGGTTTTAAATACGAAGCGAGGAAGGGAACTAAGGAAGAAACCACCCCGTCTCTACCCTACCAGTGACGGATTGATTAAAAATCTAAGGGGCGAAAATAACATCGGGCGCCTCCGCCGCCGACGAGGAGGACGACGACGACGACGACGATGACGACTCGTTCATTCGTTCGTTCGTTCGACGGGACGATTTCTCGGATGCGAGAACTCGGCTCCCTCGTGATACCGCGCGCGCGTCGTACTTCGTCTTCGGTCTTTCCGCTTCTTTTTCCGCCGCACAACGAAGTTGCACGCCGTCGGACGGAGAAGGACGGCAGGGGGGAGAGGGAGATCGCCGTCGATCGCGATCTTTCCGCGAAAAGCGTTAGTCGGGCTTGCGAGCGTGACGACGAGCGAACGAGCACTCGTATGCAACGGTGATTATGCTCGTTAATGACTGGGAAATGTGTCGAAGAGACGTTTCGCAAGAGAGCGAAGAGGAAACGCGCACCGCGACATGTCTCACAATGTGCGATTCTCGTAAATTCGGGTTTCACATCGGCTCTCCAGTGGTTCACCCGTCGTTGAAAGATATTCCGGTATGAGACCAGAATAGCGCGAAATTATCTCAATGAATCACCGCGATGTAAGTTCATTAGATTTCGTCGCGGGTAAATATTGTACAGATCTTAGAGCCGTCTTTGGTAAAATTAATTGACTGTATATCAATTAAATTATGATCGTGACTGATGTCTCGGTTGACGCTTTTGGATTCCAAATTGATCATAACGCGAGTGAGCTCATCTCGACAGCGAGCGAGCAAACTGCGACGTTTCGAGTGAAGACAGATTTGAAAGTTTTAATTTCGGAGTTTCTTAAAAAAAAAGTATATATATATATATACATGTATATATATATATATATATATATATATATATATATACCAAAGGGTGAACTACGAGTGTGACGTATAATTTAAAAAAATTGTTTTTTCCGAGAACAAAGTCGAGCAAAAGTAAAAAGCGTTTTTCATATTTTTTCTTCCTTCTTTCTCTGTCCCCATATAAAATGCATAATTATGATTTACATCTGCAGGGATTTGCAAAAGTCACGAAATGACTTGTCACGCTGACGAATCCGCGAGAGTCCATATCGCGCGCACGATATGATGTAGAAATCAGGGAAGAAATTCGTGATGAGCTAGTCGGCCCTGAGCCGAGCCAGTCCGTCGTCTTACGCATCGGCTATGTGTAGTTTTAAATAGTCCGCCGAGGGGTGGGCGCCTGGCCGGAGCACGGGGTGCTCTCTCACGCTCTCGTTCTCTCTCTCTCTCTCTCTCTCTCTCTCTCTCTCTCTCTCTCTCTCTCCCTCTCTTCCCCCCTCTTTTCTCTCTCTCTCTCTCTCTCATTCTCGGCGGATGGGGTTGATGTGGGTGAGGTGGATGAGGTAGTCGAGGACGAAGGAGGTAGAGGCGGCGCGCCGAGAGGGAGAGAGAGATAGAGAGAGAGAGAGAAAGAGAGCGATGAAGGAGAAAACGCGGTGGTGAGAAAGAGAGAGAAAGAGAGGGAGAATAGGACCGAGCGAGGGGGCCGACCGAGAGAGAAACGAAGAGAAAAAGTGGGAGGGGGGAAAGAGACGGGGATAAAGAGCGGAGAGTAGACGACGAGGGCCGTCGGAGATAAGACGCAAACGAACCCCCTTTCGCGTGTCTCGATCGATAGCTCTACGCGGAAAATTCGAAAGTAAGATGCAATTAAACAGCGAGCGAGGGTAAGCAAGAAAAGGGGTGAGTTTTCCAGCCCCGTAGGCCCTCGCCCCCGCCCCCTCGCGTCTTACCGTTCTCTCTCCGGCCCCGCGCTCCGCCGCCGCCCGGCCTCTCTGTACCGCCACCCTGGCAGCCCTTCGACGCCGCTACCCACCCGTCCTCGACCCTCCTCGATCCACCACCTTTCCACCGCGTAGCCTTCCGCCGTTCTCTCCCGCCCGGCGTCCCTCGTCTTTCTTCCGCCGCGCGCTTTTCCTTCCACCTCCCACCGATGGACTTTCGTCTTCTCGTTTTCTCGCGCGCCCGCTTTTCTCCCTCATCGCTGAACCTCTCTTTCCTCTCATCTCTCCTCTCCTCCGCTCTCCTTTCCTCTCCTCTTCTCTCCTTTCCGAAGACCGTGCACGCTCCGGCCGGCGTCGTCGGCCCGAAGGGAAGCAACCCTTTTTCTCAACCCCCTCTAGTATTTATATTGAGCGTCTTAAAGCATCCCCCTACCATCTCCCTACGCTCCTTTGCCATCTCTTTCTCGCTCTCTCTTTCTCTCCCTCTCTCTCTTTCTCTCTCTCTCTCTCTCTCTCTCTCTCTCATTTTTGCCCTCTCGTCCTCTCTTTCTGCCTATCTCTTCGTCGCAAGCTGGAAACCCCGCGAACCGCGTATATCTCCTCCTCTCTCTCTCTCTCTCTCTCTCTCTCTCTGCTTCCTCCTCCTCCTCTCCTTCTTCTTCTCCTTCTTCCATGTTTCCTCCGCTTTGTCTAGCACTCACACTCTCGTGACGTCAACGCTCTAACGTTTAAATACTCTTTTCGTGGACGATGGGTACAAGGGAATTGGTAGTCAGTGTCTTCGCGGAGAGAACTCGGGCGATCTCCATCTCATTCTCTCTATCTCTCCATCAGAGCTCTCTCTCTTCCCTTCTTTCTTAGACTTCCTCTGTGCTGCCCGCTCAACTTGCGTTTTCGCGTCTCTCTTTTATCTCTTTCCTCTACCTTCCCCGTGTTATCGCCCATCTCTCTTCCCCTCTCTCCTTCTCTCGTTCTCTCTCTGCATCGTGTTTCCTCCGCCGTCCTGTGAAGACCCTGTCCGACCATGCCGACGTTATCTCCAGTACGCAACGGGAATTAGTAAATATTCTTGAGGTCGGGTGACTGTAACGCAGACAGTACGCCGTACGTCCCTCTCATGGCCGGAAATTCGCGACTTTTCATGGCGTATCGTCAAGGACACGCGGCTTCATTCCGGTACCCGCAATATTATTTATTTGCATTGGCTATTCCCTTTATATAAAGCCTGTATAAAGGGAGACAGAGAAAGAGAGAGAGAGAGAGAGAGAGAGAGAGAGAGAGAGAGAGAGAGAGAGAGAAAAGACGGGAGGAAGGAGGAAGGGAAAAAAGAATAACGGCACCTCCTTTTTTAAAGTTAGGAAACATAAGAGGGTGGAAGTGTCTTAGACGCTGCTTTAAGACGCCTCACTGACATCGAGACAACCTCACTGGGGCACAAGTTAAATAATCTCGTCTGCTTAATTTAGACGATCACTGCGAAAATTTCGTCGAAATTTGCCCGATTAAATTACTACGTAATATCCCGTCTAAATAAAAAAATACCGCCTGATATATATTATAATATACGGAATTTATTATGTCTTTCAATTTCTCCCGGTTAACCTCTCGCCGCTACGCAAGTTGCTACTTATCGTAGTGAAAAAATCAATTTTGCTGCGACGCCACTGCCGTTCGGGCCGCGCGATAAAATTCCGCGGATGCAGTTGCAGCCACAGCGTGCAACAACGGCGATACCAAAAACGCGCGCTTTTATTTCGGTAATAGCGGTGCGTTTTTTCCATCCCTCCCGCGCGCGGGGTATTTACGGAAATCCAGCTACCACTATTCTACTTCATCGTCGCAACGAAGAGCTCTTCCTATCTATTTCTCTCTCCCTCCCTCCCTCTCCCGCTCTCTCTCTCTCTCTCTCTCTCTCTCTCTCTCTCTCTCTTTTTTCCCAAAGTTAAAAAGCAACGCGCACAGTCTGAACACATTCGCCGTGAGTTTTTATTATTACCGCTCGGCAACATCCACCGTCGAGATGCGAACGTCGCTGCTTTGATTCCACCGTATTTCGGTCATCGGACCGGCGATGCGGTTATGGCACAAACAACACCGCGATATCGGAATTTAAAGAAGAAATTAATGCAGCGAGGGAGGGCAGCGGTGCACACGTTGTCTCGCTAGAAAGAGAGAGAGAGAGAGAGAGAGAGAGAGAGAGAGAGAGAGAGAGAGAGAGAGAGAGAGAGAGAGAGAGAGAGTATGTGGCTGAGTAAGGTGAAGGCGAGAAGGACGAAGAGAGAGAGAGAGAGAGAGAGAGAGAGAGAGAGAGAGTCTATTGCTAACTCGAAAGTAGCTTATGCTACATTCAACAGGAAAACAACGTTTCTCTCCAGCGAGAGTCTTGTTCGCGTTACTTCCCTGGGCCAATTTTGCACATAGAATTCAGCCCGCGCTACTCGGTATATTTTCTACTCGTTTTTCTTGACGATACTTCCGTGGCGGGTGTGTATCAGACACGCGATTTCATTTCGACGCCCGGCTTCCTCGCGAATCTTCATTCCTAACGCCGCGCCCTTCGCCGAGGGTGAGCGACAGCCCCGGATATGTAGCTTGTTAAACACGCTGCTTACCATTTTTCTGCGCTTCTCGCGGAGAGAAAACGTTCGCCCCCATCGCGACGCGACGCGACGCGACGCGAGGTGAAGCGGAACGCGCGCTGGATGGAGTTACGACCGCCGCGGCGTCGCAGGACTACGAAGTAATTTATAAGAGTAATTAAAAAGCTACGTCGGAGAGCTTAAAAACGGAAATACCCTTCGAGCTAGTGTAATACGCGCGGCGGCACATGGCACGCTCCTTATACAGACGGAAGTCCGCGACTTTTCTCGTGGAAAAGCGCATATCGTTAAAGACACACGGTTTCATTTAGCCGCCGCGGCTCTTCCGCGTCTTAATTTCTCCGTCGTGCTACGCTGCCTGCTTACAACACGCCAAGTTAAAAAGTCAGTAACGACGGTGTCTAAAGATAGCCATATTACGCTCTTTTTATCTTTGCTCTTTTTGCGTTTTATTATGCTGAACGGGCGACCGAACTTCGGCGTTTCTCTTACCGCGTTACGTCACTCGTAAACGATTATAAACGCGGCGGACGCCGCGCAAAAATTAGCACGCCCGCGCTTGGCAGACGCCGAGCGAAACGAGTGCAACGGTGTACGCGGCTTGAGATTTATATTTGTCGATTCGCTTGGACACGCTCAAAGTCAAGCGGCTGTAATGCCGATACGATACGACGTGTCGGGGGTTTATCGCTGCGCACGATCGCGGACTCGACATTTTGGCACTGTGTTAACCGGGCGAATTTCGTCGAACTTGACGAACCAATGGAGAGTCTTGAGATATGACGTTGTACAGACTGTTGACGGAGCTCGGACGACACGAGTGCACGTCGACGACGGTACGACCGACCTCGGTCGCGTTTTCAGGACAATGTGAATTTTCCACGCGAGTGTCAGCGCTATCGGCTGAATATTCGCAGGACGGAGTAGCCGCGAGCAGGCTACCGGATTGGAAAGCCAAGACGAAGGACGAAAGGCGGTGGACACCGAGAAGCGCGCAACGATGATATATTTTCAGGTACTCCCTTGAATCTCCGAATTCTATCGAAATTACCAAAGACGATGGGGAAATTAGTAATGAAAGAATTATAAAGAAAAATAGCTCTTTTTTCCTCACCTAAATTTAATGTTTAGTTTAATATCTAATTTGACGCGTAATTTATTCGCGTTCGCACATTAATACTGATCTCAGTGCCAGATATTAATATTATTTAAATTAGCGTTAACCTTCGTTTAATATTCTCTTACGTCGTGGCAGTCTGGCCAGCTGAAGATAAAGTGGTTAATTAATACATTTGTTTGTCGGAGCGCGAGGAATGAAATGTGAGAGACGGTGGTTACTCTCGTTACTCTTTGGCGCGATGCAAGCGCGGCTGCGACCCCGTCTCTCGATCCTTTCTTCCGGAGGATCTCGCTTTGTCAAACGTGGAATCGTGAATAAGGCGTGTCTCATCTCGAGCTTACCAAGCGTGTCGGCCGCCGTGGTTTCAGAGGAGCAGCGTCGGCCTCAGTTTCCCCTGCGCCGTGCGCTCTGTCGTTTGACGTCACGAAGTTACCGACGCGACGGGCGCTTTTTGCCGCGGACTAATCGGCCAGATTGACCGACAGAATGCCGCCATTTTTCACCCTTAACGTTCTATCGCACTTGCGTCTCTGCATAAAGATATATACGGGCACTTGGACGGGACATCGAATCGCATTTCGTTAACGGCGATTTCGCTCCGCCGATATCTGCCGCGGATGATGACATTTTATCGCATTTCCCGCTTTTTATTGCGACACGCCGGCACGTTAGACACGCAGAAGTTACGGCGGAATCGTTAAAGTCGGTCCATTGGGCAACGAGACTGTGCAATGGAGTCGTAATTATAAGGCGAGTGCAGAATAAATATTCGTGACACCCGGTCACTTCTTTAACCGACAATAGCGCCAGTCGTTTTACACGGGCCGAAAGGAACCGTTTCGTCCTTCTTCTTCTTCTTCTTCTTCTTCTTCTTCTTCTTCTTCATCTTCATCTTCTTCTCCTACTTCTTCTTCTTCTTCTTCTTCTGCTTCTCTTCTTCCTGCTCTTCTTCTTCCTCTTTTGCCCCGGCGAAGTGCATATCATTAAAGACACACGACTTCATCGCGAGCTGGCTTGCTTCACCCCGAGACTTAATTTCTTCGTCGTAGAACCGACCGGATAATGGCGGAACCCTTCGTAAAGTTCACAAACGTGAGTATACATCGTGACGACGACATTCGCGCACAAAGATACCGCATGAAGGTCCTTTTTTCCACGTTTTTCACCGCGCGCTTCCTGGAGGACTGCCAAAGTTCGTCGACATCGCGCAGTTGTAATTATAAAATATGTACGAGATAAATGTTCGCCGGGCCGCAGGAGCCGTAGCGAGGCGATATGTCTTGTTACAGGCTTTTTTGCCCGACGAGAATGTTCGAGACTCTTTGCCGACTTGGCCTGTCGCGTAGCTCTTACGGGCGCGTTTGTTACGTCGCTAATCATATCCGAAAGGTATCCCCTCTCTTTCCGGCTACCTCAGTCGGAAAGTATCGCGATAAGTGTTAAGAGCGTGAGATAATTACGCAACGTCGATTCACTCTCTACGGAGTGTGCACTGACAATCCAACAGTTTTGTCTTTCATCAGGCAACTCGCTTACTCGCTTACATGCGGACGATACTTTGAAGCTAACGTGACGGTCGCGTCCGAAAGAGACGATTATGTGACGAAAAGAGTCAGCTTCGCTCAGCGAAGCGACCGCAGCTCGATCGCTTTGAAAGCGTCCCGAATCAGGACGATTACACGCGGAGATTGTTCATACGTTTCGTCTTCTTCTCCGAAAATCCGCGATTCCGCCGATCAAGAGAAAGAGAAAGAGAGAGGGAGAGAGAGAGAGAGAGAGAGAGAGAGAGAGAGAGAGAAAAAGAGAGAGAGAGAGAGAGAAAGGGAATGGCACGGGGAGGAAGAGAGACCAGACTGGATAATGAGAAATTTCGCCTGGCTTCATAAGCGGAAGCGCACGCGAGTTCACATAGAGTTCGTGCACGAAGATACTAATACTTTTTTCTATTTTTCACGACCGCTCCCGGGGCGAAGTTCGCCCAGAGACTCCGCAGTGCTCGCCGATACCGCGGCTGGAATAGTAATTACAAGATATGTATGAGGCAAATATATATGTATGTATGTATATGTGTGTGTATGCGTGTGTATATATATATATATATGTCTATATATATATATATATATATATATATTCGCGCAGTCCGGACCCGGAGCGAAGGTGTGCGCGTGATAGAGTCGGGATAATCCAGGACAAGTATGATCGATGCAGGAAATAAGGAGCCATCGGGTTTTACGACATCCTGCGGCGGCGCGCAGCTTCCTGCACGGCGCGCGCGGCGCGGAGAGACGAGGACGAGGACGAGGACGAGGACGAGGCAACGGGGGCGGAGGAGGGGGTGGGAGAGGGGTGCGAGGTGGTGGAAAAAGGAAAAGGACGGGGCAGGGTAAATTCTTCGTAGCACGTTCCGCCACCGAAAGAATTCCTGAAACGTTCCTTTTTTTCTCTCTCTCTCTCTCTCTCTCTCTCTCTCTTTTCTTCACCTTCCTCCTGCTCCTCCCTCTCTCTCGCAGGCCGGATCATCTACCGTCTTCCCGTGCGTATGCCGTGCGCTGAAATGACGGAGGAAACGGTCTTTCCTTCTTGCGCGAGAAAGGCACGAGGTATGCGTAAACGTGGTAGCTGCGCTACCCGGTACTCGTGATTTATTCATTCTACATACATAATCGTTCACCCATAAAGCGAACGGCGAGATACCTTCTGCTCGGTTGCGTACGTACGAGCACCGACCGGTATCTGTAGCAAATCCGCGAGCGAGCTCTTCCCGTGATTTATATTTATAGCGCCGTAACTACGCGCGTGTATTCTTCCGTCCGCCTGCACATGTAATTAGTCCGTCACCGACCGACTCACCTTTTGCGACCTGTCCAATATGAACGAAAAGTCGCGCTCGTATCTTCCGTCGATCACGATTCACAAGGAAAGGGAGAGGAGAAGAAGAGAGAGAGAGAGAGAGAGAGAGAGAGAGAGAGAGAGAAAAGGTCCAAATGGTCCGGTTCAATCGTTGCGCGTCCAAATAGCCGATTTCGAAATCGAAGCGTGAATTTCCGTTCACGCCGTGTCTTTGAGCCGTGCGGCCCGACACCACTCAAATTGTTTGCTCGCTTTGGTACGCGCGCTGATGGAAAATGCGCTCCGAAATCAGCGACTGCCTCAGACGGGGCAACAGCTGACTTCTAGCCGTCAGAAGGTAGGGAAAAGAAAAAGAAACTAAATAAAAACAGAACGCGAGTCACACGCATCGTGATTTCCAAGTCGGTAGTTTTGAATGTCACGATTACTCGAACCGATGTCTTTTGGCAAAGAACGAGCTCCGATGAAGAGACCTCGCGCGTCCGTCGATCGCGCTTCCGATCGAGCGGCAGGCAGACACAAACACGGAGGCTGCTGGAGAAACGGCCGCGGCTCGCGTATCCTGCTCCGGGATCCTCGGCGCTCACCGAAATTATGCCGGCTGCGCGGCGAGAGGGATCGGCGCGGGATCGTCTCTCTATCGTTTAATTATCGATTGTTAAGGTCTCGCGCGGCATTTTGCCGTGATCCATGACTAGTGTGCAACAGTCCGCTTGACGCGGCTTGGCCGGTCCCACATTCGCCGAGCACGACGTCGGCCCGCTCTCGCTCGCTCGCTCGCTCGCTCGCTCGTTCGCTCGCGCGCGCGCGCGCGCGCGCGAGCGCGAATCGACACAAGAAACGAAATAGATCGCGGGAGACCGCTCCCACATCAATCATCTTTCGCAGTTTCGTGGTAGAAAGGATCGGTTGCGGAGCAAATCGTTCCATTGGGGGTCAGTCCCGCTTGCGCAACGAGTCAACGTCGGTCGGGCCGCGCGCGGCTGAGACAGCGGGACCCGCCGTGGTACCGACGACGAGAGGAGAGGAATACACCGCTCGCGCGCGTATAACTAGTCTTGTTGACTTAACGGATCAATTTGATGCAAATCACTCGTTTGCGATATACACTCCTCCCCGTGGCGGCGGCGGCGACGGCGGCGGCGGCGGCGACGGTGCGGGTACCCTCGCTCGTAATGCCAGCCGAGAGTTCGCTCGTTTTCTCGCTATCTCTCTCTCTCTCTCTCTCTCTCTTTCTCTCTTTCGTGTACCTCATCGTCATCGTCATCGTCAGTCGTCGTCGACGTTGTCGTCGTGTCCGTAGCGGCACAGCATTTGGAAATTAGCGAATGGGTCAATTACGGGCCGATGGATGGATGGATGGATGGCACGATGATGGTGCGGGGCGCCGGGGGGCGGGGGAGAGCTGGCGATTGCGCGAACTGCAAGACTGTCGCGGGTCACGGGGTGACTGTGGGAATCCTCGTGACGCGTCCCAATCGTTTAACCGCAGTTACGTGCGCCCGCGAGAGAGTTTTCGCCGTGTTTTCGTTGCCGCCGCCGCCGCCGGCACCGCCGCCGCCGCCGCCGCCGTCGTTATCGTCGTCGTCGTTGCGAAAAGACGAGCCAGCTCCGCGCCAGCCACGCGTCCTCCCTGCGTCCCGCAGGCCCGCCGAAGCGATTTGCGAGCCGCCCGCGAGGCGTCTGTCGCCGTCGTCTGGTGACACACGTGGTGGCGCACGTGCCCGAGATGATATCTGCCGTTTCGTTGCTCCTGACAGATTTTTTTACGCTTACCGCCGTGGGATAATCAAACGAAGTAATTGCGGGACTCATGGGCGGAAAGGGTGCAGTTCTGTTAGCTTCGAGGGTAGATTTGTCGAGCCACTTTGCAAGCCACTTTGAAGTGTCGTGTTATTAGTACGTTCTGACGTTGTCGTTTAACCTCGCGCGTTTAGAAGGTAGAGATTAACGGTTGATATTTATGTACACGAGTGTCCTGTTTTATTTCTCAAATTACAATTTTTTCTCTTGTTCTCTCCCTCCCTCCCTCCCTCTCTCTCTCTCTCTCTCTCTCTCTCTCTCTCTCTATGCTTCATATTCGTTACGTGTCCCACTATTATCCGCGCTTCATTCTCGGTGTGTCTCGAGAGTTTCCTTCCCCTTGATATTGTGAGCTAAAATAAGGAGCGATTGTGAGCGGAATTTCAATTATCCTGCCCCAATTTAACTTAGCTGAAATTTAAAAAATTATGTACGACCCTGGCGTTTCGCGCTACCGATTGCAGAGTACGTTGCCTCCATTAAAAGGTAATTAAATTACAGCCGGCTATCGATTGCGAGAGACTCGGCGAGAGAAAGAGAAAGAGACAGGAGGAAGAGAGAGAGAGAGAGAGAGAGAGAGGGGGGGGGAGAGAGAGAGAGAGAGAGAGAGAGAGAGAGAGAGAGAGAGAGAGAGAGAGAGAGAGAGAGAGAGTGAGAGAGAGTGAGAGAGAGAGAAGAACAGAGGGACAGAATGAGAGAAACAGAGGAGGAAAGACGGTGGGGGTCATGACGTGACTATAGAAATCTTCGTGACGCGCCTCGACTGTTTATCGTTCGCCCGGGTTAACAATGCAAATGTCTTACGCTATCCTTTTAATCGACGTTATGAGCCAAGTGCTCGGGGGCAATAACGTGCCGAGACGCTATGTAATATTAATTATCGACAATACCCGTGCGATATCGATTATCGATCGTAAGTAAATGGCGCCACTCGTGAGTACCGTGAAAGATCGCTCTCGTAATTCGATCAGCCTGAATACCGGACCCTCCGGACGAGTCGAATGGCCAATAACTATGTATAATACGGTGCGTCCTACCGTATAAAATCTCCAAGGTGGAGCGATATATACATGTACATACATACATACATATTTCTCGCACACATCGGGAGCGCGAGAGCTCGCCGTCGATGGACGACGCGGAACGCCGCGAAAGCGCAGCCCCATCGTCGAGAGCGCGGGAGCTGTGCACGATGCGAGTCCGAACGGAATCGCCAGCGGAGTCCACCGAGCCGATCTCGAGTGGCCATGGCGCGGAACAGCGCTCGATGGAGCGGAACTACCAGTCACCTGCTCGCTTCCGGCACGCCGCTGTGGTCGTCCTCCCGCCACGCAGCATCTCACCTGACCCCTCCGACTATCTTCTGAATATCTCCGCCGTTCCGTTCTTGCGTCCGTCCCTCTGCCTCTCTCACTCTCTCGTTTCTTAGTTTCCGTCCCACTTCTCGGCCTGCTCGGATGCGCACGTATATTGTCGACCGTAAGTTTGTGTATGATCGCTCTCTCGCTCTCTCGCTCCCTCTCTCTCTCTCTCTCTCTCTCTCTCTCTCTCTCTCTCTTGCACGTGCCGAAAGGAATCGCGACATGTTGCTTTCAGAACATAGAAGATTTTTGCGACCTCTTCCTCTCGCTGTCTCTCTTTATCTCACTCTTATTGTAAATGTTAAGGCAGCTGCGAATGTTTACGAGACTCTTATTCTTGTCAGCTGCTACCTGCAAACTGTGTGGTATGTCAATAATGTTTAAGGTGTTGAATTTGTTACATCATTGATTAGAAAATAAATAAAATATGCCTGCCGCAGAGACTTTGAGGATTCTGAAACACTCGATTATCCCCCCGTGGTAGCCCCCGCCGATTCACAAGTGAAACGTATGGGCCGCGGGACCAGGACGAGCCGGTCTCACCTGCACGGTTTACAGGACGTTACTCGACATCCTCGGCGCTAAACTCGCGCCGATCGACACGGGATCGATCTTTCCCGCTGAAAGCGCGTCCGCGAGCGCTTCCGGATCGGGCGCTTTCGGCCGAGGGAAAAGATCGCGGATGAAGGACTCTCTGCGCGGGGCAGCGCAGGGGGTGGGGGGCGGGGGGAGCGGTTAAATGGCAAAACCCTATTGTTCACGTAAATTCGAGCGGGCTTTACTCTTTCTCGAAGTTTTAACTCGGGCTTTAATTGCCCGGCCGTTTAATGGAGAACATTGAAAGTGGGCGCGCTTTCTTGAAATTTTCTTCGCGATAAAATCAACTCCGAGTTCACCGCCCCTCCCTCCCCTACCCGGCCTCCCACTCTCACTCTCTCTTCTCCCGCTGCTCTCCCGCTTTTCCACCGTCTCGGAAGAGATGCTTCGTTAAGAATAAAAAAAAGGTCCACGAGGCTTCCGGAACATCTCTCGGTGACTGTGCGCGAGTACACTCGGCCGTACCACGCGCATGTACCATCGGTGGCCACGTTGCTCGCCTGGGAACGCCGAGCATGACTAAGCGGCTATACGGTTGCTTCGGATCTCTGAGCTGGACGACCGGATCGAGCGATCGACCGGCGGCCGATGGTCGGCCGGTTAATCGGGGCATATTCACACACACACACACACACACACACACACACACTCATATACACAGAAAGAAAGAGAGAGAGAGAGAGAGAGGGAGGGAGGGAGGGGGAGAGAGAGAGAGAGAGAGAGAGAGAGAGAGGAGAACCGCCGGCCTGTGATTGCTCGAGATGGCACGTTCGACGGAGACGTCACTTCTTACGCGCGACGACGACGCGCCCGCGTTTCTCTTTCTCATTCTTTCTGTCTCTTTCGCTCTCCTTCCGTCTCCCCGCGAGCGGGACGGGAAGCAGCTCGAAGCAACGCTTGCCGCGCGATCTTTGTTCCAGGGACTTCTCTCTACCGTGCTCTTCTCTTCGACGTACGTGTTCACACGCGCGAAGACGGCAGCCAGGGGGGAGGGCAATTTCCTCGCGGCGGATACGCGCGGAAGAAAATTTGCGCGCTCCAACGGCGACCTCAGCAGCCCCGTCGTCGTTCGAGACCAGGCGATGTTTATCGGCTGTTTATCGATCTCCGCTGCAACATCGCGTAATTTCGGTCGGCCGTGACGATATCCCGAATCAACACGGTTTGCGCGTGAAGTGATTGGAAAATCGACGGGATGGATTGGGAGGAGGGGGCGGGGGGGGGACAGAATTTCGCGTTAATTTAGTTAAAAAGTAACGCACGGCTTCGTGGCGGGCGTCCGTGAGTTACGCTCGGATGTTTGTTCGCCGACTAGGCAGCGCCGACCTCGTCCTCGTCCTCGTCCTCGTCCTCATGGTCGTCGTCGTCGTTGTCGTCGTCGTCGTCGTCGTCGAAATTATCGCGGCGGAGTAAGAATCCGCCGGTGTTTGGGCCGGTCTTCAATTAGCGGATTTAAATCGAGGATTTAGATAGGGCGGGGAGGGGGAAGGGGTTAAGCTAAGAAATGATCTCGTTTAAAGTTTCGGTCTCGCCGGTACTAATCTGGAGCTGGAGGCTTAACGACTAACCTCCGACCTCTCCTTCCATCTTCCAGCCACCCACGTTCGCCGCCACGTAAGTACACACTCATACACGCGCGAACACACACATACAAAAGCTAGCGCTGGAAAATCAGAAGCGGAGCTCGGTGGTGTGCACTTATGATCGGCTGGTCCTTCACGATCCTACGATCCTACAGAACTCTCTCGGATGCCCTCCCTCGTCGTCCCGACGTCGTCATCTCGACGATAAGTCGACTCGTGCAACGCGATCGCGCGCGCGTGTGCTCTTTCGTCGAAGGCGGATAATAACGTCGAACTTTCGAACCTGCTGTTATTACCGTTACCGCGGAATGCCTCTCGCGCTCTTACGACTATTACCGAAGGAACGTTTCTCGGATCACAGCTCGGCGCACGCTCGCGGGGGAACTTTCGTACGAGTAGCGTTATACGCTATCGTAGGCCTCGCTCTCGCGAGGCGAGGCGCCTGCTCGGGAGAGTGCCGGCCGCGCGAAACCGGGACGGATGCGTATAAGAGTGCCGCGGAGAAATTTTGCGGACGAAAGAGTGCGAGAGAAAGAAAGAGAGAGAGAGAGAGAGAGAGAGAGAGAGAGAGAGAGAGAGAGAGAGAGAGAGAGGTGAGAAAGCAACGTCTGGCAAGTGACGTTTAATGACGCGGAGCGGCAATATTTCGAGTACTCGGGCATGACGTGGGCTTGTGATTTCCATCCCTTTTCTTCTCGACGTGTTGCGCTGCCAAAGGGAGATGTTTGCATCGCGAGAGCATCAGGGGAGGGGATATTTTTCCTCCTTTCATATTTCATAATTAAAAAGTTGACGTCTCTCAGCGCGAATCGCGCCGACTCTTCACCGCGCCGACGAACTTGACGAATGACGACGAGAGCCGCAGTCTCGACCGATACGACAACGTTGCGACACCGCGACGTTGCGGAAACCACCGTAATGGAGACGCGTTGCGAACTTATCGTGCGAATAAATCCGCGCGCTTATGCTAATCGCGCGGCGACGTTCGCGGGGATCGCGAAATTCTTACTCGGCGCTCACGGCTGCCGATTCGTATTTCTGATTCATGCGCGCGGCTTCGCGTTTCACCGAGAAATAACGAGAGGAGCGAGAACGTTGCTATCGTTAGCTTCGGCGTTCATTCCCGGTAACCGCGCGCTCGCGTCTCGGCGAGCAGCCCCGCGTAGCTGCGGCATTACGTTATTTTTATAGGCAGGTGTCTCACCGTTTCTCACTGTTTCTCGCGCGCGCGCGCGCGCGCGCGCGCGAGCGCGTTCATTGAGAAAATCGCGTTTCCTGGAATATACACACCTCGCGGCGACGGAGATTTCGCCGATATCCCTCCGCGAGAGGTACGCGACGAGGAGTTGCGCTCGGCTCCTAATCGCGTGAAGGCAATTAACGACGGCGGCAACGAACGTCGTATAAACGCACGAGCCGGGCTTGCGGCGGCGGCGGCCTCTTCGCCGCGATTCGTCAACGAAAATCCGATACATAAGTAAAGCCCGTCATCCGTTTATTCGCCCGGCCGTCCTTCTACGCGACAACGAGTTTCGCGGCTGCCGCGAGTTTCTCCCTCTCTCTTTCTCTCTCTCTCTCTCTCTCTCTCTCTCTCTCTCTCTCTCTCTCTCTCTCTCTGTCTCTCTGTTCCTCCGTCTCTCGCCTGGAATAACCGCGACGATTTTTCTCGCTCCGGGCCGCGAAACACGATCCTGGGCGGCGCGCATCCGCGAAAATGGAGTCGCAGACTCTGTAATAAGCGTTTGTCGAACGAGATAAACGCGCGCATAATTATTTCACGCATCCGGTACGCGCGACCGCGCGAGCGAGCGGATGAATGCAACGCGCGGCGCGTTGCAGTCGCTGATAAATACTTGATCGCAGCCTCAACGATTGCCAGACACGCGTCAATCCCGGGGAAGTGCGCGGCTTGTCTCTCGCTACCAACGCTCGAATGTAATTAGTCTCGGTGTGACGGATTCTTTGGCAAATCGGTTTTTCCCTCGTGAAACATTCTCCGAGTAATCCGATCAACCTCACCCCCCTCCCCTCCCTCCCTCTCTTTCTCTTCGTACAAACACTGAAATACTTTATAATCGGTCTAATGAAATTTGTAATGTTTGCATTTTGCTATCAATCATCGTCGCCCCCTTCCCTCCCCCGCCCCCGCCGTATACCCACCCATCTATTATTGTGTATCTTTGTATCCACTTATTTATTCATCCATCTATTTATTCGTGTACTCCGATTGTGCTTGAGAGAGTATCCGTCACACCGACATCCACACACTCATACTTCCACCCATCAATCTATCAATTCTCAACATTAATATCGGCGTCATCGCGCGCGCCCGATCGACCGAGACTGAAAGAAATCACGATTCCCCGAGCACGCTGCAGTCGACGTCATAATTGGACCGCCGAGGTCTTTGTTATCCGCGCGCGATGTCGATCGGGGAGGCCCCCGCAGCATCTGAGGAAATAGAGAAGGCCGAGCGGCGGCGCATGCCGTGTGGCGCGGAGGTTTCCGCTCGGCTCGAGGTTTTCGTACGTGGAAGCGTGCAGCGCGTATGTAGTAACGACCAAGAAGACGCCAGGCGAGCGAGAGTATTGGGACCTCGCTTCGTATTTCTGCGCGAAGCCTCCCTGCCGGAGAGGCTAAGGGGCCCATTACACGGCCATAAAACCCGTGGGCTAGGCCTCATGCACTGTTATACGCATCCCGTGCAATCGGCGCAGAAAAAAGAAGAGCAGGAGGAAGAGAGAGAGAGAGAGAGAACAGGTGAGGAGGGAGGAGAGCGAGAAACGCTACATTGTTCTACCCACGACACTCACGTACCTGCAACAAGCGGCCCTAGAGGTATCTATTCGGCACTGGATGGCGACTTGAGAGCGAAAGGGAACGGGGAAAAAGAACGACAAGAGGAGAGAATACAGCAACGGAGGAGCCGGCCGCGTTTGAGCCGCGCTCGCACTAATTTGCGCGCTAATTTGCCCAAATTGCGCGCGCGTGGGAGCGACAGCTCGAAGACGTTTACTCGAAACCGAGAGACCAAGAGTGGCAAACGGATGATCACGGCGAGTCGCCCTCTCGTCTGGAGAGTGATGAGAGAGAGAGGAGGGGGGGGGGAGAGGGAGAGAGAGCAGCGCGACGAGTCGATAGGATAATTTTGACCGGTGAAAAAAAGAGAAGGAGGAAACGGTCATACTTGAAGTTACACACGGCAGCGTGTAACATACCACATCGCGCAACGGAAGTGAAAGAAAGAAAAAAGAAAGCACGAGAGAGAGAGAGAGAGAGAGAGAGAGAGAGAGAGAGAGAGAGAGAGAGGGGAGAGACGGGCGCAGAGAAGAAGAGGAGGAAAAGTAAAAAACGTCAGAGGCAGTTACAGCAATCATAATAATCTCACGAGGAAGTTGCATACGCGCGCGCGATGCTTTTTCGCGAGGAAACGGACTCTAATGCAGCGGCTTCGACCGCAAACCTCCACATGGAGCGCGGGGTTTATGCACACTCTATCAATCGGCCGGCGCGCAAAAAATCCATGTGCGTCTAAAGAGCGTGGCGAATTTATTGCGCGCACAATGTGGCTCGCTTTATGGCCGCGGTAAGAAACGTGTGACCTTTGCCGACCGAACGGCGAAAGAAGTATACACCTTTTCTGAGAGATCGTACAGGAAACGCGAGCGCGCGCGGCGCGAGGACGATAAAATTTTATAAGACTCGTATGAGCGAGACCGCTTGAACACGCGGCTCGGCCGGAAAGACAGCAAGATTAGCCCGAGTGTATCGGACGCGCGCTGCCGTCCGTCGTTCTCGACGATGAACTCGCACTTCGGCCGCTTCGATCTGCTCGATCTAGCCGACGACGACGCATCGCGCTGCAGCTGGCGAGTCTATTATCGGTGGAAAGTGGCCTCGAGGTGCGGTAATGAGGAAAGATTTCAGGTGGAATGAAAAATGCGCGCGAACGCGAAAATTAAGCCGAATAAAAGCGCAATAAAGTGCATGCGAATAAAATTGCACGATCCACGTGAGAGAGAGAGAGAGAGAGAGAGAGAAAGGGGAGGGAGGGGGACGAAGAAGGGTGTTCGCGAAAGTTGTGCGCGCCACGAAGGTGCCTCCTTTGCAAGAAAGTCGAGCTCGACACCGCGCGAATCGCCGAGACGAGCTCGGTCTTCGCGTTCTGCGTTCTGGGAATCTATTAGATGGAAAGAAAACGTACGTACGCGCACACACACATACACCGGGATTCCGTGGTGAATTTATTGCGGCCGACATGGCCGCTAAGTAGCGCGCATAGAAAAGTCATAAAGCGTCATAGACACGCCGCTCGAGAGTGACCGAAGAAGGGACAGCGGAAAATCGTTCGGCTTTCCGCGTGCTCGCGCGCGCGCGCGCGCGCGCGCGCGAGAAGTGGAAATATCAAGGCGCGAAGAAAGTAATATCGCGCGGCGGTAATAATCGGCCGGTCGCTCGGCCGGGAGAAGGGAAGACTCGATCCTCCAGATTAACGATGCCGGAGGCGAGAGGGGGCGAATCGTGGTGGCAGGTATCGCGTTACTAATTCAGCAACCCTTGAAACGTATCCATTCATCGTCGGCCACCGGGTACGTGGACGAACGCGGGAAATCAAGCGAGGCCCTCCCCTCTCGGTGCAGCGGCATTATATACCTCGGTGACGGTTCTGGAGTAACGCTACCAAGCCACTCGCAGGCAGTCAGCCTTCATGGCTGACAGAAATAACAAGAATATAATAATAAAAATAGGCGAGAGCAGTGATATTGCTTGAAACGTAACCTCGCCTACATAAAAATTCTTTTTTGAAAATTTTTCGTGCGCTTCGAAATTCAATCGCGAAGCTACGGCAATGTTCTTTGAGATTTTGCTCAGAGCAGAGCGAACATACGCAAGAGTTGCAGGATCTTTGTATTAGGTGTACAAATGAATAATCCAATTTCTTCAGTTACATTCAAGGTTTATTTTAAAAGAAAGTAAATTAAATTGTTCAATCAAAGTATTCGCCGTTGCTTTCTATAACTTTAAGCCATCTTTCAGGCAGCTGATGAATTCCGTCTCGGAAAAATGTTACGTCTTTGGACACGATAAAGTCGTCAAGCCATTTTCGGATCTCATCCGCTGATTGGAAGTGCATATCGGACAAGGCGTGTTGCATCGACCGGAACAAGTGATAATCGGGTGGAGCAATGTCTGGTGAATACGCCGGCCGTGCTGCAAGACGTCCCAGCCAAGACTCATTATGGTGTCTTTTGTGTTGGAAGCAATGTGTGGCCTGGCGTTGTCATGCAACAATTTCGCTGAACGTTCTCCTTTGCCAGTATACGGGCGTTTTCGTTCCAATTCTTGACTCAAGTAGATTAATTGACACGTTGGTAGCAGTCCGCAGTAACTGTTTCACCCGGTTCCAACAACTCATAATAAAGCACGCCCTTGATATCCCACCGAATGCAGAGAAGAACCTTCTTTCCGAAGCGATTGGGTTTTGCGACCGATTTTGAAGATTCGTCGGGATTTACTCATGACTTTCTGTGTTTCGGATTGTCATAGAGTATCCATTTCTCATCGCCCGTAACGATTTTCCAAAAGAAAGACTTTCGACGCTGCTTATTGAGAAGAGAAAGACACGCTGTCACTCGTTGATTTTTGTTGGTTTCAGTGAGTTCATGCGGAACCCATTTTCCTTCTTTCTGGATCCTTTCCATCTCATGTAGGCGTTTGGAAATCGTTTGCTGCGTTACTCCCAACTGTTCTGCAAGCTCTTTTTGTGTTTGTACCGAATTCTCAGCGAGCAGTTGTCCCAAATCATCATTATCGCACTTCGGAGGGCCTCCAGGGCGTTGTTTGTCGATTAGACTGAAATTACCGTTTTCAAACCGCTTAAACCAAAATACGCACACATCGTACGATACAACACCTTCGCCGAGAAAGGAACAAATCGATTCGCACGCTCTTGCAGCACTTTTTCTTTATTGGAATTCGTAAAAAATGCAGTGTCGGATATGCAACTTATCTGTTGCCATTTTCGACTGTACTGAACTGAGCTACTTTTGAAGGTTATGTCGGGCCTTTCGCCAAACTATATGTTCCTTTTAATAGCTATATATCAACATTGCATAATCACAAAAGAGCGGGAAAATCTATTCAATTTAAAATTGCTTTCAAATGCCCTAAAATAATTTGGATTATTCATTTGTACACCTAATATCAACAAATGTCAGGTAAACAATTAAGAAAAAAGTGGTATTTTGTCGATAAACTTTACAAATGGGATCATATAGTCGAAAAATTTTTTCATACGTGTTATTGGACGAGAATTGTACTCTTATTTCCCCAAGCTGCCTCCTTTGATAAATGCAAAATCGGAATCTCGAAATCTCCACCGAGTCCAAATTTTACACTCGAAGAAATGTGACCCGGCGAAATCGCGCGTTACAAAGAGTCTTGCGTTTGCAACGGCTCCGATAGAAATCCCGAGGACTAGCAAGAGTCAAAGAATTCGCGTAGAGACAGACACGAGCGAGCGGGGGATACGCGAGGAATAAGAGACGGACACGGTGGTGAAGATAGACCGGAGAGCCGCCCGGTGGGAACGGGGAAGAACGAGGAGCGTTGTCGGAGATAACAATGCGAGCGATAGAGAGCCGGACCGGAAGCGGAGTCAATGACTCGAGGTCCGAGTTAGCTCATTCCGAGTGACAAGAAAGTCGCGGCGGTTTGCGTTTGTGTACGCCCTCGCACGGATCAGCACGGTCGCGCACGTTCGATTGTTGAACGCGCCGTGAAAATCACGCGGGAAACCCGCAGGACTCCGGAAAGAGGAGGAAGTGTGTCGCGCGGCACGAGGCTCGCGGAAGCAGCGGATATTTGGGGAGACCCGAGATCTCTTTCATGGGATCAAAGACGAGGTCCCGTTTTTCTTATCTTTTTTTTTTACGAAAATTATAACCACTCACTTGCTCGGAGCAATTTGTCCCCCGCGGCGAAGCAATCATCTCGGGATGAACGAGAAACAAATTGTGTGACATAATCGCGCTCTTAATTTTCACAATTTCTCGTCCTTGGACGTTGTCACTGTTATCGGACAACCGTATTCACACAAACGAATTCTTTTCCATTCTGTCAATTTTTGGCTGAATTTAACACACGCACGCGAATATTCGCGCAAGAACGATTTCTCCGAGGCACCGCTTATTAGCACTCGCCGCCGCTCAAAGGAGCCAGGTCGGATTGAGTCAACGCGCAGGTTAGAATTTAATCCGTAAAATGTATCATTCAAAGGAGAGCTAACGATACGCCTCTATCTCGCACAATCTATACAATCCGGCTCGATAACCGGCGGCGATTCTTTCGCGCGTCCCTCGTATCAAAGGGTGTCAAGCGACGATTCTCTTCGCGTCGAACGAACGAAGACATCCACGACGACGACGACGACGACGACGACCTCCTCCCGTCTCGCTTTTTTTTCCTATCCACGCTTCTTAAGATCCGATAGCCCGGGAGAAGATCTCGCGTCGGGAGGGAGGTTAGCTGCTAGCCTCCTCAGCGATGTCCAGAGTCCCGCGGTCTTCCCACACTCGGCTCGCACGACCCCACATTAACTTCATTCGTAGCCCGGACCACGCCGCGATGCGCGACTGATGCGTGTCCAGGAGATAGAAGCCGGGCAGGCAGGATGAGGGAGTAAACCATGCCCGAGTGTATTACGAGAATCGATCGGCTTCCCTCCGGCATCCCTCTTTTTCTTCTTCTTTGCCCGGCTTCTTCAGCCGTCTCCTCTTTTTAACTCACGTCTACCGCTGAATGAATGCGGCTCGCCGTGTGAGCTTCCTCCGCGCCGCTCTTCTTTCTTCCTCCCCTCTCCATCTCTCTCTCTCTCTCTCTCTCTCTTTCTCTCTCTCTCTCTCTCTCTCTCTCTCGCTCCCCGCAACCCGGATGATCCCATGTACGAATCTTTAACGCGATTGCGAAGTTTATCTACGGGGTTGATAAACGAACGATTGCGTAAAGTACAGAGTTTGTGATAGTTTCGCAGTCTTGGAAGATCAGATCGCGGTCTCGCACAAGGGAGCTTGTCTTTCTCTCTCTCTCTCTCTCTCTCTCTCTCTCTCTCTCTCTCTCTCTCTCTCTCTCTCTCTCTCCCTCTCTCTCTCTCTCTCTCTCTCTCTCTCTTCTTCTTCTAACGTGCTCCGTAATATATTTTATGAAGCAAACTCATGTAAGCTGAGCTTACGCTAAGCTCCAATGAGACCTTGACACTCGCTAGGCCAAAGCTCGTCGGTCTTTCTGAACGTGTCTGGATAAGCGAACACATTGTGACCACTCGTTTGTCCATCATTTTGACAGCTTAATCATATCGTATAATATTATATTCTGTCCAGACGAGGGTCTCTGAAAACTTCTCAGAAATCAGGATCTCTCGCTAAACATCCGCTGAGCCTCCAAATTCGGAGAGCAAGTTCGTAAGAAACAAAAAAGATTCAAACCGTTTCGGAACCCAAAACTACCCCTTGAACTTGGCAGTGATCGCTTCGAACCTTGAAACGAGGTCTTTCTCCTCGGCTCTAGGTCAAGGCTGAGAGATTTTTGGCCGCGAGCGTCTATCCCGCGAAGTTCGGGGTCTCGAGACCTGACCGCGCGCGCGCGGATCTTGGATTTTCCGATCGTCCGATTGCAAGCTGCGACGCGGAGGAGCTGGATTTCGTCTCCGACTTTTGTTGATCTGCTAACGCTGCACCGAGCGTGCAGCATCGACGTCGAAGATTTTTGCATCGGCAGTCGGCGACAACGAGATAAAGGCGAGAATAAGTGCTCCGCTTTGAAACAACGCGGCGCGGCGGTATTAATGTTTAATGCGGCCTGAGAATCCTCGCGAATTCCGATAATGCCATTCGTGCGAGACGATAACGATAACTGTAAATCCGATCCCGGGCGAAGCCGATGAAGTCATCGTCGTCATCGTCATCATCATCGTACGATCCACCTCCTTTTCCCACGAAGAGCGCGGCGTGACATCGCGGTCTCTCTCCCTCTGGCTATCTCTATCTCTATCTCCACCTCTCTCTCTCTCTCTCTCTCTCTCTCTCTCTCTCTCTCTCTCTCTCTCTCTCTCTCGTTCCCGCTCGAAAGAGTATTCGCTGGAAATTCACATATCCACAGGTGTGAAATTGCCCGCTTTCGTCGCGCGCTTCCTTTTTGCCCGACCGGCGATTTCACAGTCCGCATGCGTGTCCGCGTCTCCTCCGCACGCCTCCGCGTAATCGTGTGACGGATACCCACCGCGACGACTACGGCGACGACGAGGACAACGACGTCTCTCATTCCCGGCTGTTAAGCCGCGAGAATGTCGAGTAAAAAGCGCCGATATAGACGTACACGGTGCGCGCGAGAGCGGGGGGAGGCTACTTTTTCCTGCTTCTCTCGTTGGAACCGCCCACGATCACGGCGGACACGCCGCTGTCCACCTACGACGACGACTCATTCGAGCCCGAACCCTTTCCCTCGCGGTTCTCTAATTAGAGAGGTAAATGGGGGAGGACGGTATGTCGCGTTTCCTTATAAAAGCCGGGCGTTTCCCCGGCGACGAGAGATTCGGCCGGTGAAATTGAATTTCAGGTGCGCGCGAGACAACGAGTGGCGTGGCGCGACATTCTGCCACCGGTTCTGTCGACCGGGTGTGAACTTGATCGATAGAGGAAAATTATTGATTATTTATCGCGCATAACGCGAGAGCGAGAGAGGAAGAACCAGCGAGCGAGAGAGAGAGAGAGAGAGAGAGAGACCTAAGAGCGAGAGGTTCGTCTTCCCTTAATTAAGACCGCTCTGACGGCCGTCACTGTTTGACGAGGCGGATTGATTTTTGCGGAATTCGCACCGCCTCCTCCTTCTCCTCCTCCTCCTCCTCTTCTCTCCTCCACGGTCGAGCGGTCAGTTTCTCCGTAGACGGTACGCGGCACGAGAAGGCACAGGAGATCAGAGCGGCCGGGATCGCCGACCGAAAACTCACTTCCGCGCAGAAAGCGCGGTGGAAAATAATTACGAAGGTGTCACGAACGGCCTGGCGTACGAATGAGAGGACCGATTGGTAGATCGAGGCGTGAAATTAGCAATCGCCCGTCGACTATGGTAAAAGCTGCGCGCGAGAATCGATACGAGCGCGGTCGCGCGAGCGCGAACGCACCCTGCGCGAGTTTATCGAGACACAAATTTAATATTTACACAGGAGATGAAGAGTGGCGAAAGAGACCAACGTTGTTAGTCTGCGGTGCGAAGAGGAAATAGAGATCGAGGAACGACGGCTGCGTGAGGGAGGAGCAGGATTCCCGTCGCCGAGACGACGACGTGGAGTCGCGGTTTCTGCCGTGGAGGAGAGGAAGCCGCACGGCCGTTTCCGTCACTCGGATTTGTGCCCCCCGCCAGGAGGGTTAATCCATTCCCGCTGGTGTTACCCATACGTTTATCATTTCGGCTCGATGAGTTTCGAGAGCACCCTAACGTGTGTGGCGAATGACTGCGTCACACATGCGCGTTTAAGCGGTCTCGACGTTTAAGCGAACGGACGAAGCGTTGCGCGAAAGTTCACATTTTGCGGGCCGAAAACGCGAGGCAAAGTTCGCAGTGCGAACCGAAAGCGCGCGCGACACGCATACTTGTAAATTCTAACATTAATTACATTTTGTAACATTAATGTCAACTTTGGTTCTCGTATTTTTATGGATGGAGCACTATACCGTTTATTTATCCGTTAATTTCTCAGTTCCGGCAATTCCGGCTAAAATATTCCAGATAATCCGATATCTCAAGCACTGACTCGATACCGTCAAGAAGAAGAATATTGTGCCGCACGTTGTACAACAATCTCGGCATACCGAATTTCTCGCGACGAGAATTTTCAGCCACCAGATACGCGAGTCCGACTGTCTCTGACGTGTCCGCAAAGCCGACGTCTTTTCTTTCGACTTCGCCTCACGACTTCAGGTCCCTCCGTCCCTCCGTCCGTCCGTCCGTCCGTCCGTCGAACTCGATCTCTCACGATTTACTTCATCCCGAGTGCACAACGGTATATTCTCCATGCAAGAAACATTCACGCGTTTAACTCGATCCCATCGTCGGCAAACAGAGCGCGGCGCGAGATGATCGCGCTCACGCGTGAAATTCATCGATCGAGCGCGTCTACGACGTCCGGATGTCGGATGATGGAGATGCCCTGAGCTCTCGCGCGTCTCAGCTTCCCCGTGCAGCCGAAGGAGAGAAGCGGGACAGAGAGAGA
Source organism: Harpegnathos saltator (assembly GCF_003227715.2). Lineage (NCBI taxonomy): Eukaryota > Metazoa > Arthropoda > Insecta > Hymenoptera > Formicidae > Harpegnathos > Harpegnathos saltator. Next base: position 877,432 of record NW_020229910.1, read on the forward strand.
GACACGCCGAGGGAGGATGATCCTAACCGAAGAGCCGCGGCTCGTTTCTGCGAGAGCAGAATGAAAGGGAGAAGAAGCCGGGAGAGGAGGGAGAGGGATGAGGAGAGAAGGACCAGCCGTACAGTTAAATTGTTATGACATAATTAGGGGCGATCCGAGTGGCACACTGGTGGTAGTGTTTTCTCTCTCTCTCTCTCTCTCTCTCTCTCTCTCTCTCTCTCTCTCTCTCGCGCGCTCGAGGTGGTGGTGCGGTGCTTGGTGGTGGTATTGGCCGTGGAGCGAACGAGGGGAAAGGGGGGGAGACGAAGGGGGAGGCGAGGAGCGCTTCAAGTCGGGCCGCGCGATCGACTGAAACTGCCGCCGCAAACCATTCATTCCTCGGCTCGGCCGTGGTACCATTTGACCAGTTCATTCAGGGATTTAAGACTTTTCCTAGAGCTCGCCCCGTGGCTTTGTTTCGTTTCTCCTTCTTTTTCATCTCCCGAGCCGTTCCCTTCGGAATCTCTCCTCGCCTCGCCTCGCCTCGCCTCGCCTCGCCTCCCCTCGCCTCCTCTCGCAGCACCTCCTCGCAGCTCTCTCCCCTTTCCCACCTCGTCCGACCCGGCAACCCCAGCGGAGCGCGCTGTTCACGGTGTACTTACGCTATCCGGCGTCACGTGAGCGCAATTTTCTGCGCCGCTGACGGGTCGTGCAGAGATCGGCCTACGAACGCCTCGGAACATCCCCGCGCATCGCGTTTCGCCATCTCTCGCGGCGTCTCTTCTTCCCGGAACGGGATACCTCTTGGCCTGCCGCTGCTCCTCTCCTCGTCAGGTCGGGATCTTGTCGTTTAATCGCGTTAACATCGTGTAACTTTTAAGCGCCCCGCGCGAACCGAATGCACGCGCCCGCCGCAGCGTGCCGTTAAACCTTCATCTCCCTCTCCTCCCCTCTCTCTCTCTCTCTCTCTCTCTCTCTCTCTCTTTTTTTCTCGTCCTTCGAGATCGGAGAATCCACGCGGACAACTCTAACGGATCGTCCGCGAAAATCCGACAAAGTTGAGCACGCGAGTATTAAATCATTTCTTCTTCTTATTATTATTATTGTTATTATCAAATAAACGAGAAAATTCTTTCTTCAGAGAGAGAATAAAGTAACAAAAAAAGCAAAACAGACGTCGAATTCACACGTCACGCTTGTCCGCTTGTCACTAAAAGGAGCAACGATAAAGCGTGCATGATAAAGGGTAGTAGCCTTCAGCATGTCCTTCAGGGTGTGAAATTCGCGGCTTCGTACATACTTGGAACGATAGGCAAGATTTGCCAATCAGCCCCTTTCTAACGAGAAAAAGTGGGGGGGGAGCTCCGTGTGCGTGTATATAGACGCCACCTAAGGGTGAGAAAACCGTAAAAGTGCACCGTCGACGACGAGAGCGTGAATGTCGACGGCGGAAGGACTCGGCGATTTTGGATTTTACGCTTACGATATCTCTCAACCTGAAGCACGCGGAGCAAGACTGACGACAGTTTCCTCGTACGAATGAAGCCGCAGGAGGAACCGGTCGAACCGTTTCGGAACTCGATCGGATCAGCCGTTAGGACGGCACGGTGAATTGTGCGAGCCTTCTCAGCGAGCTCTCAGCTATAGAGGCGTCATGTTATTCTCCGTGTTGCTCGCTGCGCGCGTTCGCTCAAGACACTGCCGCGTCTCTTGATTAACGGCAATTTCTATTAGGGCCGCGCGCGCGCGCGCGCGCGCGCGCGTGCTCGCGAAAAATCGCCGGCTATCGAAGGCAGCATCGGAATATCATAAATAACGCGAGCGGGGACGCGTTATCGGACACGCGTTAACGAGTTTCTCGCTGGTCATCGTCGAGACAGTCGTCTATACGGCGAGCGCGCGCGCGCGCGTTCTCGCTATCTCGCCACGTCGCGAAATTAAACACACGTTCTCACACGAGAGAGAGAGAACGCGCGCGAAATGAATTAAGATCGCGACGCGATACTTGTTCCCTCTTATGCCGCGTCATTGATTTCACCGCGGGACGTTTCTACTTTGCTCTATGCCGCGCGCGGAATAGGTTTACGTCCCCGGCCAACAATGGCCAACGTGGAACAATCGCGGCCGTCGCTTACACGTCGAATCACACGTGCGCTCGAGCACGAGAGCACACACGGACGCGCGTCGCCGCGTGATTCCTCGATTTAATCGATCGTGTCTGTAGTCTCTCGTTTCGTTTTCCCCTCTTGTTTCTCCTTCTCTGCTCTTACGGGCCCGTCGTCGTCGTCGTCGTCGCCGCCGCCGCCGTCGTCCTCCTCCTCGTTGGTTTGCCACTCGTTAGTATCGAGCGCCGTTCGACAAAAGAGCCCGAAACTCCGGCTAAGACTGGAACTAGGTGCCGGGCGAGAGATCCGATGCCGCGAGACTAAGTCGCGCGAAAAATTCGCGCCGGCTCCCATCACGTTGCAACGTCGGCGACTGTTACGGAATCGACGGAAGCGGACGGAGCTGAACGCAATGAGACGCACTGGAATTTGCCAGTCTTCAGCAACACGCATTCGATGATTGCAGCGCAGGGCGCGTAAGTTAATACAACCACGAGATGACGAGGAATCGTGCGGTCTAGCTCTACTCTGTCTTTTCGGCATCATTATTTCCTGACATCTCGAGGCAACCGTTCAGCGAAGGCACTGTTCGGCTGTCCAGCGTAATCCGTCAGTCTTCCTGTGTAACCTTCGACCCCATCATTTTTCCTCGATAATTCAGGTGACTACTCGGCGAAATTAATACTCTACTCGAAAGCACCGACGATCCGCCGAAAGATCGGCTCATCTGCACCCCCACCTATAAATCCTATCGTCTGATTCAACTTTCCCACCCCACCTCATCTCCACGAGCGCGACGCGTCGCACAATCGACGTGACTGTTTAGCGAAATCATGATTCGCAGGTCCGGCAGGTCCGCTGCCGATCCGTGAAAATCGACGCCGGAGCACGACGGACTGCGACGGCGCTCCAGATGCCAAGAAGCGTCGTACTTTGTAAACTTACACGCCGCCTAAGCTCCGGCATCGCGCCGAGGCTGTAGGGACCTCCGGCATGTAATCACATCGTGAACAGCATTGTACGACAAATCGAATCAGATCCGAGATACCGAGAGAGAAAGAGAAGGAGGCGGGGGGAGGGGCCGGGGGGGAACAAGCGAAGGAACGAGCGAGAAAGTGAGCGCCTAAGGAGCGAAGGGGAGGGTGCGACAACGGGGGGGCACAAGAGGGTGGCCCGGAGAAGGAAGAGGGCGCATGGTCGCGAAGTTGAAGAAACCTGGCGAAAGAGAGGGATGAGAGGAGGGGGTGGATGTAACCGAGTGTGTATCGCGCTCCGGGCGCGGTACGAACGCACGCACGCACGCACGCACGCACGCACGCACGTCATGTATGACCGAGCGCGAGCGCGTACATAGAGGCACCTTTGTCAGAGTCTTTATCGCGGTAATTCGTTTAAAAGGAACTACACGGGCGGCCACGAGGTCTCCCTCGAGTCATGCTACGCGAGCACGAGCACGAGCGTGCACACGCGAGAGCAAAGTGACGAGCACGGCCGGCGCTCACGGCCATGCGCGTGTATTTTCGGCCGTGATGCGATGCCAGCCGGCCGATAACCGCGCGTTCAATTAGCGCGGCACCTTCCTATGGAACGAACGGCCGATGGATTTATTTATCGGAGCCGCGGGGGACGGAGAGCGTGCGCGCGTTTTCGTGTAGTGTCCCTCTCGGAGTCGTGACGAGCAAAAGTCTCTGGGCCGGCGGAGTGTCGGATAAAGCGTGGGACACGTCGCGATGTACGTACGCGAAGTTTCGACAAAGAGAAAACTGCAACATCCTTGGACGATTCACGCCAAGAGCCGCCTCCCCCTCCCCCCGCCAGTCGTTCGCACGCGTTAGTTATGACGTTAATTATTCGGTCAATCAATCCGTCATTTCGACAGCTCGACGAATCGTATCGTATCGTGTGAGATCATATCCTGAAGCTTGCATGTCATAATATAAATCGTATATAAACTTTACGCGTCGTATATCAAATTAATTGCGTACGTAGGTAAGTGTCAGACTTTACTGAAGCTCCGCCAGCGACCGCCGAGCGGGCCGAATTAAAAATCTGAGAATTTTCCTCTCCTCTGCTGTAATTTAGCCACAATAGATTCCGTCGCGGCAACCTGCAGCCTCTGATAAAACGCGATGCCACAGAGGCACTCTTGTAAATTCAACGGAACTCCGCGCGATACACATACAATATCGCTCTGGAAGCGCGTCACGTGACCGACACGATGACGAGACCTCCGCGACGTTCTCAGAGTCGGACTACGCGCGTAAATAATCGAGCGGCTAATGAATTTCTTTCAGCCGCCCCAGAAGATCTGCTTGGATACACGGAAGTCGCTTAACGAGAGAGCGAGCGAGAGTGACGAGCAAACCCGGACCGAATCGTCGCCGACGATCGAGCGTGAATGGAGTTTAATCAATGCTTAATCACCGCGGGTAGCAGGTGTTATTAGTTCTACCTAGCAATCGAGGCGTATATAAGGCGCGGCCCGTACGCACTGGATCGTGAAGACTAGCCGCGAATTGGCAATCGGATGCGAGACCACATCGATCCTGCTTCGAATGCGGCCTTTTTTCCGCACGACTTCAGCTATCCCGTAGGCGTACAAACGGCGGCGGCGGCGGCGGCGGCGGCGGCGACGGCGACGACGGGGAGGAGACGTAAGAGCGAGGGTACGGTTGGCCGTGATGCGTTAAATTAAAGTTTAACTCCGAAGCAGCTGATGGCCGGGGTCGCCGATGGGTTAGAGATGAAATTCGTGATTCCCTCGGTCTCTCTCTCTCTCTCTCTTTCTCTCTCTCTCTCTCTATCTCGCTCCCTCTCTCTCTCCCTCCCTCCTTTTCCCTCCCTCCCTCTCTCTCTCTCTCTCTCTCTCTCTCTCTCTCTCTCTCTCTCTTTCTCCTTCCCTCTTAGCGTCTCGGTGCGCGCACGCTTTTCAAATGATTCGTTTGATGAAACAGCGCGCGCGGCAGATGCGGGAAAGTATTTCCGCGTTCAACTTCATTCATTTGCGTTCTCGTATCCCGGGCGTAAGGATTCCCCGCGCCGGGCGTTTGTTCTAATCGTTAATTGGACGAGTTCCGCGCGCGAGCTCGGTGGATATCATATTTTAATGAGTGGGGAAAGGAAGATGAGAAGGAGGACTTAAAAGAAAAAGTACGAAACCAACATTTTTCAGAGTCAAATCTGCGTTCGCGCTCTCCCCTCTCTCTCCTCTCTCTCTCTCTCTCGTGCGCGGAGAATGCCACAGGACGGGTTAATGATTTTCTTTTCGCGCGAATTAGTCGAATGCGACAAGAGCGATCAGCACCGTCGTCAATCCGGATGTTTCCGTGGACAGAGACGTCTCTCTCTCTCTCTCTCTCTCTCTCTCTCTCTCTCTCTCTCTCTTTTTCTCTCTCTCTCTCTCTCTCTCTCGTCTCTGTTGGCGCGGCGGTACATCGCCGCCGTATTAATCCGCCGCTTTGATCGTAAAATTTACATTCGCGTACCTCCGGGCTCCTCCCGTATGCGTTCGCCATCTCGGCGAGCCCGCCCGCGCACCCTCCGGGCTCTCTCCCGGCCCCCGACATATCTTACAACCCTTTCCTTGCTTAAATCCAAATAAAGGTCGAGATTCTTGAGTCGGTGGGTCCTGCCCCTCGCGTCCATCCCCGTCGAAGGCGCCGTTTCTCGAACCCCTCCCGGATTGGAACCGCGCCTCGCCGTCTCTCTCGGTCGCGTTCGCTTTACAGACGTTTTTCCTCGTTCTCCCTTGTCGCCTCTCCCTCGCCGTGTACTCCACCTCATCCTCGTCTCGCGGTCTCCTGCTTCCACGTCGCGACTCTCCCTCTTCGTCTCTGTCTCTCGCGACCATCTAGATCACCCTCTCTAGATCTGTCTTCCTCCGAGCGATTGCTCTCCTTCTTCCACCACCTCCTCCTCCTCCTCCTCCTCCTCCTCCTCCTTCGCCACCGCCGCCGCCACCTCCTCCTCCTCTTGCTCCTCCGCCTCCTCCCTCGATCCCTCCCCCCTTGCTTGCCCGGCTTTTATCTCTCCCTCGCCTCGACTCGCTCACTCTCCGGTAACGAGAGGAGAAACACCCTCGCTACTTTTAATCGACCCGCGCTTTCTTCTGCTTATACATACCTAGCCGGCTCTGCCTCCCCGTCTTCGTCTCCCGCCCACCCCCGCGCCCCCGCGCCGCCCGCCCCGCCATCCACGCTCTCGTCCTCATCTCCATCCTCACCCCCGCGTGCCACCCTCGACCGTCCCATCCCCCGCGCTCACCACCGCCGGGCTCCGACCTCCCGCTTCTTACTTCTCATCTTTACCACCAACATCGTATATAAATACCTAAGGGCGTTGTCTTTGGTCTTTCGCGCGTTCCGCTACGCTCGCTACGCCGGAGACGTGTCTCTCTTTTCCTTTTTCCCGTAAAAATTAATCCCACGCCGCGGTGCGGGAGAGGCCGTTCGTGAGCCGACCGCGCGTCGATACCTCGGATTGACTGACCTTCGGTCTCTTTTCCCTTTTTTTTTTCCCTATCGATTCAACGTCCCGTGAGAAGGAGAACAAGGGATGGACACAGAAGTAGAGGGGAAAGAGGGAGGGGGAGAGAGAGAGAGAGAGAGAGAGAGAGAGAGAGATCGCAAGTCAAGGTGTGACTCGCAAGGGCGACGTGTCAAGAGACTCGTTCGAGAGTTAATTTTTGAATGCGATCGTTAAATGTTGATTTAACCGGGGTGGCTGCGTAAATTGATGTTGCTGTTGCCCCGCCGCGCCGCGCGGAGACTCGCTTACAATGGAGCCAACCCGCGGGAAAATTAATTGCCGCTCGGAACAATCGATCCTTCATTAGCCCTTTGTGCGATGTCGCAACGAGACTTATCCTCGATTCGGACTTTTGTCTGCGCAGCTCGTCGTTTCGCAGTATCGACAAACCGGCCGAAAGTGGAGCGCCGACAATAACGTACGAAAAAACCGACACCCGCATACACACACACACACACACACACACGCGCGCGCGCGCACGTCGGAGTGTCGGGCGAAATCGAGTTGAACGACTCGCGGCCCAAATAATCGCCGTGGAGCGCCGTGGCGTAGGCTCGCGCGGTACGCCTTAACGAGAGGACAATGCGGCGCTTTGTTCGCGTCCGCGCGCGCGCGCGCGTCTTCTCCTGCGCGACTCTCAGCATCCTGCGGATACTTTGCCGGTGAGTATTCGCGGGAGCTGAAACGATTCCAATAGACAAAGAAGATTGAGTGCAGGTGCAGGTCCGAGGCATGGGTAAGCGGGCGCGATGGCGAGGGCGGGAGGGGGGGGAGGAGGCCAAGGAAGAGCAAAAGCACCTCGGCGCGTATGTAAGGATAGTTTCGCGGTTTATGGCCGATTACCATGGAAGTCGTAACGTCCTCTATGTACGCGCGTACGTGCGTGCCTACGCAATACGTACGTATGTAACAACGACACTCAACCTGCCAAGCCACGCGGCTTCACCTACACGGCCGCACGTGCGTGCGTATGTACGTCTCTCTTTCTCTCTCGCTCTCGTTCTCTCTCTCTCTCTCTCTCTCTCTCTCTCTCGCTCGCTCGCTCTCTCTCTCTCTCTCTTTCTTCCTCGTCCATGGCTCTTCGCGATGCACACGGGAGAGAGGAGACGGTAGGGGGATACACATCACCTTGCACCACACGGCCGGTACACCTCAAATACACTACGAGTCAGTCAGTTAACTCCGAGTCAGACCTTTCACTTCGTGGTCCAGAGAGCACGCCACGGCGCGCACGATGGTTCCCACAAGTGGAAGCCCTCGCCGGTCCGATGCTACAGTTTGTTTCTCGTTTCCACGGCGGTGGGTGCCGAGGTGAGACGCGCTAGGCGCTCGCGCTCGCGCTCACGCGCGCGCGAGAGGCCCGCGAAGAGAGGAGCGCATCTCCCCGGACCTCTCGTATCCGGAAGATCGCTCTCATTTTTACGCAGGGTCCCTCGCGGCTGGCTGGCTGGCTGGCTGGCTGGCTGGCGGGCTGGCTGGCTGGCTGGTTGGCTGGCCGGCCGGCCGGCCTCGAATCCGCCGATCCCCGCCGTCGGCCGCTAAATTAATATCTGTTAACACTTTTTCCCCCCGCCGCCCCGCGACCCGCCGATGCAACCTGGAAGGTCGCGCGGGTTTCGCAGCGCGCGGCCTCTCGCGATTCTTTCTCCCGTTCGCGCTTCGAAACCCGCGTGATCCCGCGTCGTCGAGATCTGTATCGGGATCTGCCGCGAGATCGCAACATTTCTCGTGGTTTCTTTTCCTCCTCTTTTCTTTTCAATGCCGCTGAACTTCGGGGGACGAGCGGAATTTACCTTCGGGACAATGCCGAAGGAACAGATTGGCCGGTCTCGGATACGGATATACGTCGCGAGAGGATAAAGAGTCGCAACTTGACCGTTCGCTGCGCGCAATCACTCGTTCGATCATTCCCCGATGTGTATTATATCTCCATCGACACGCTTCGTCCTGGTGCGTCGCGCATTGAGAAAAAGAATCGGAAGCGACCGTGCCTGATTTCGAGCGTTTTGCCGCGCGGTAACGGCAATTAGCGACGAGCTCGGTTAACGTGTTATTAGATCCTCGTCTCGATCCATCGATTTTCTAGGCGATACGGATCGAGCGGTAACAGTTAGATCGCAATATCGGATAATAAGTGACAAATTGCGCTGATAATACGCCTACTCAGTACCACGCTACCAGAGCTCGACGTTATCTCGGCTATTAGTTAGTGCACGTTAAGTTAATACCATAGCATTAGGCGCATCGGCCATAATACTTGTTAATGTTAGCGACAGAAGTTCAGACGGTGTGTGACCCCTCTTTCTCTCTCTCTCTCTCTCTCTCTCTCTCTCTCTTTCTCCCCCCTTCCTTCTCCCGATATTACGCCGCAACGCTGTATTACCGGTAAATATCGATCTCGCGAAGGCGCGCGCCTTCTATCTGACGATGCGGCGCTGGCTGGTAAATTCAATATCACTCGACGTGTCTCTCAAAACTGACGCGGTCGTGTTAAATATCGCTCGTCGGAATTCGGGGGAGAGTGGCCAGGCCGCGAGCCACGTCTCAGCTATTCGCGGCTCATCGTGGGTCGATTCGTCTATGCGGACATCATCTTCGCGAAACGTTACGCAAGTCGTGGGTGACGATCGTGATGACGAGCGAGCCGGGAGACGTCTCGAACGCCGCGCCGCGCCGGCTTGGATTGCGCCGAACTCGAATTAACGCGACAAAGGAACGAAACGAACGCGCTTCAATCGATTATCTATTCCTTTTTTCTATAATAAATATCCAGCCCCTCCGCGCCCCGGCCGCCCGATAACCGCCGGGGCGAATACTTCAAAGGCATTTAATATTCCGATTGCCGTTGAATTCGCCCTCCGCGAATTCGTTTCGCGCAACCGCGAAGCGAACGAAAGGCAGTAATGGCAACCGCTACGCTTTGTTTCGCCGCCCAATCAAGCCGAGCACAGCGCGATGCACTCTTCGATCGGTGATTGATTATCGCCGCGATCGTATCAACTTAGTATCTGTCTTTAATGTCTCAATCACGTCCCGGTAGGGTGTAATACCTCGAACGCGGGAATAACCGAAGCGGCCGTCACGAGAGGCTACCGCGTAATTCGGTTCGCTACTTTCGCAGGTTGAATCTCGAGAAGGAAGAAAGGAGGACGCGCGAGGAAGACGAGCTTAGTTTGCGCTTAGATAGTCTCGTTACGCCAGATACGACCCGCTGCGGCATCTCAGTCATGCAAGTTGCGGACGCTCGCGATTTCGCCTCGCACATGAATCCTTGAAGGGTCTACGATCCTTCCTCCGGAGCACCGACTCGATTCGCCTCAATCTTCTCACTCGTGTCTTCTGCAAAAATCTCTCCCTGATAAGTAATGAGCGTGCGCACTCGCGCTTGCTCCACTTTATTCGTGTGACCCGTAGTCAGGTGCACGCAAACGAACGGCTCGCGCAACGCGTTCGACGGAATGCCGGCTCATGGGTGCGCAGGTATGGGTGAGTTTCGACGAATCGGAGCAACAATATCGTATCCATATCTCTCGCGAGAGAGAGAGAGAGAGAGCGAGAGCGAGAGAGAGAGAGAGAGAGAGAGACGAAGGGAAGGAGAGAGCGAGCGCCCAGCGCCTTCTTTGAAATGTGCAGCAACGCGCGCGCGCGCGCGCGTGTGTGTATGTGTGTGTGTATGCGCGCGTGTATATATATAATATAGCGCGTTCGTACGGCCTCGCACAAAAACGTAATTGGCAGGCACTGAAGCTGTGATTATTCGAGTAGAATTTCACGGAATGGAGCTAAATGGGTTTGAGGAACAAACAATTTGCGCGGGGCAGCGCCGGCTGATTGCTCATAAAGCCGTGTAAGTACAAAGTATCGGTGGATGTTTGTTCTTTGGCGGGACCCGATGCAATCACGACGCTGCACTTTTGATCCCCACGGCCGCGCGCGAGCGCGAGCGCGCCGCGCACGATGTATTGTTCCGCTCCAGAACGCACGTAAGAGACCCTCTCTTCTCGTGTATACACGGGCCGTATACCGGCTGGACAGACGGACCGACGAATGGATGGATGGATGGATGGATGGATGGATGGATGGATGGACGGCTGGCCGACGGCGGCCGAAGGATCTCTCGTTTCGGCAAAAAGCCGGATACTTCTTGCCGGCACCGCGAGAGAGAATCGGAGATATCCCTTTCTCGCGCGCATATTATACCTCCGACGATTTTTCGACGCGTTTTGCGTCCAAAGAACTCCCCCCTCCCCTCTCGACCCATCCGGCAAGAGGAGCCCCGAGAGGAGAGCTTTCGTTTCGAGCGAGCGAGCGAGCGAGCGAGCGAACGCGCGGAGAACGTACGTGCGTACCTTCAGGGACGGGCGATTTTTTACGCGCCTCCACGGCGAGAGCGAGTGTAAAATAATTGGTGGTGAGACCGTAAAGCCACGGTACGTCCGGGGATTTATTGCATCTTGTCCTTTGATACCACTCGCTCGCTCGCTCGCTCGCTCGCTCGATACACACGTCTGTACTTGGCCTGTTTCACATGATGCGTGACGGAAAGGTCACGCTCGGAGCCGCGCCGAGTCGAAATCGCGAGCGCGAGCGAGGAGACGAGAGCGACGCGCGCGTTAAAAACGACCGCTGCACGTAGTTGCATCGCGATATAAACGAGGAGCCGTAAAGGTAAGATAGACGCGCTCGCGCGACTACCTCTCTCTCTCTCTCTCTCTCTCTCTCTGCTGCCGCTCTCTGCTGTCGTTCGTCCCGACGCCGCGGTCGCGTATATCTCGTTCGTGACGACCACGGCCGCGAGGACAATCCGCAGGAAGCATAAACGTCAGGCGCGTTTGAGCGCGCGATGATGGTAGCGCGACGTGGACGCAATTAGACGGCGAGCCGCGAGCGGCAGTAAAAACGATCGTTCATTCGTCGGAAACAATTGAGCCATCAGCGGAGAGGCCCGCCGCCCGCGTTGCTCCCGCGTCGCGGCGCGGTCATCGAAGCGGTCGTCGTCGAACCGCGCCGGATCATACAGTTCCGCGCTGAGCGCGAAAATTCGTTCCGCGATCGCGATCTCTCGATCCGATCGCTCGAGCGCGCATCGGACAGATTTTGCTGTCGAGGTAGCGTCTTCCGGCGACGTGTGAGTTCGCCTCGCGGCATTATCGGCTACGGACGTGCAGGCAGGCGGAGAGAAAGGAGATTGTCTGATTGAATAAACTGCGGAGGCTTTGGGCTTCACCGTTAGAGTCGCGGGAAATCCGAAAATTCCGACTAGACGGTGCGGTGATTAGATTCGAGTCGGAGTCGCAGTCGCGGTCGGTCCGCTTCGGCGCGGAATATTCGCGATTATCGACTCCTTTCGAGATGACATTTCGAAGGCTGAGCCAGCGTTTCGCAACCGGTCGCCCGCTCGTGTGCGGCCGGCCGGCCGGCCGGCGATTGCGAGTCGCGAGAGGCTGAAGAGATGCACGGATAAATCCAAGGAGGAACTCGAGAACGCACATTCTCAATCTCCGGGAAATGAAAGAAGAGACGCCGAAGCGATGGGGAAAGAAAGATTCGCTCTCGATCGCCAGGCCGGACCGCCGACGAGCAGGGGGGAGGGGGGAGGGGGGAGGGGGTGAAGAAAATGAAGAAAGAAAGCCGCGGGGCCATGCGTCGGCTTGACGCGAACGCCGGAGAGCGCGACTATCGATAGTCTCGAAAGGCGTCGCTCCGAAAATACCTGTTAACCGTGGAAACGCGTCCGGATTGGGACGGGGAAGGAACGTGCCGCGGAAAAGAGAGGAGCGCGCGGGTGTCCCGGCGCGGGTGGGGGCGGGGACGGAAGAGCGAAAGGAAACAGAGACGGAGAGAGACGAGAAAAGAGGAGCTGTCGCGCATTGAAGTCTCCGAAACGCCGGGGTGCTCTCGCGAACGAACGACGCCGCGATCGAACGAACGAACGAACGAACGAACGAACGAACGAACGAACGAACGGACGAACGAACGAACGGACGGACGGACGGACGGACGGGCCGAGTGAGGCGAAGCATTGTAGACACGTAGAAGACGAAGAAGGAAAACGAAGAGGTGGTGGACACAGGCAGAGAGATGAGGGAGGGAACGGTGGACGCGACGACGAGGGCGGCGAGACTGGCGGTACCGGCGGGGGCGGGAGGGGCGAGGACGGCAGGCAAAGGGAAACGGGAGGTTGTACGAAGCGGAGTAGAGCGCCGGAGTAGATCGCGGAGCAGAGCCGTGGCAGCGAGCCATTGACCCGTGGAACGAGGGGGTAAGCCGTGTGCGGGTACCGGACAAGAAGAGCATGCAGGATACACACCACCAACACGTACGCGCGCGAACGCGCACACCACGTACGTGGGTACGTCCGAGAGAGAGAGAGAGAGAGAGAGAGAGAGAGAGGGAGAGAGAGAGAGAGAGAGAGAGAGAGAGAGAGAGAGAGAGAGAGAGAGAGAGAGAGAGAGAGAGAGAGAGCGAGCGCGCGTGTCCGTACAAGGCGCATACATATGTAACGCAAGCGCGCTCGCGCTCGCGCTGGCGCGCGTAGCCGCAACAGATATTACGGTACAGATAGATCGAGAGCGATTAAGAAATCCGTGACGGGCATTGTGTTTGCCCGGCTCTCATGACGCCTGTGTCTGCACCGCGCCGGACCGCGCGTGCTCTTCTCTCGTATCTCTCCGGCGGGAGAGAGCGAGGGAGGTCGGGGAGAGGGAGATGGTGTTGGCGAAGGGGGGCAGGATGGAGGGAGGGAGGGAGGGAGGGAGGGAGGGAGGGAGGGAGAGAGAGAGAGAGAGAAAGAGAGGAACGTCGAGCGTCGTTGGATCCGCCATGCGAGACCTGTGCACGCTTCCAATTATTTCGCGATTATTTTGTCGCTATCGGCGGGATCGGCCGCAGATGTGTGGCCGCGCGATCGTGGATCGCGCGATCGGTCGAGAGAAGAAGGAATATTAATTGTCATCGCGAAAACTCCGAGATTTGCAGGCGGGGTTTAGAGGGGAGGGGGAGGGGGAGGGGGAGCATCGCGAAGATTTTTGACGGTAAATTCGCGAGCGGCGAGCGAGATTGATCGGATTGATCGCTCGGTCGTTTAAATTCCGCAGCTTTGATCAATTGGCGAGGTGTTGGCGACTTCGACGCGAATCGTTCCTCTCTTGTAATCGCATCGAGTTGATTGTTGAGTGTGATATTCAGTCAGGGGTGATACATCCGCACACACGGTCGCGAGGTTCTTCGATCGACGGAAGATCGTCGGGGGGACAGAGTGTGATTGCGCAGGTACCGAAGTCGCGACCGAGCGCGCGAGGATAACGCCGGTTGTGGGGACTCGCGGAAGGTGTGGGACGGCCACGACTGCCCATTTATCGCGATACTCTAATCCTGTTTGCATTGCGCAATTTTTCCCAGCCGAGCCTCACGAGAGCGCCCGCGTGCACTTCCTTTCCATTCGCATTAGCCGCGCGCGAGTTGGCTACGAGTGCAATATAATGGAGTTTAATTATCGTTACGTGTAGGTACTCCCGCGAGGCGCAATTCGTTTAATGGGTCTGCACGTGGAATTCGGAATTAAGTGAAATATCAAATCCAACGTGAAAGACCCGCGGTGAATGTTGCGCACTTCTCTGACCCGCGGCGCGGATACTCCGCGGCTACTCGCCGTGTAGAACGTGTCCGCGGCGTTCTCGCCTCGCGATAAGGCACAGTTCGATCGTCGAAACGGGATTCGAACGTGAGCGCGGTTGCTCGCAATTAAACCGCGACCGGGTGCGGTTCACGCGAAAAATCCAAGACATTTTGCGCCGTCGATGCGCTTCGCGGATGCTTTCTCCGTATCGGCCGACGGTCCGTCGGCCGGGAGGAAATACACGGCTTCTTCGCGGACCCCGGTACCTGCATACGCGTGTATGTGCTCTCGAAAGGTTTGGAAGTGGAATCGCACTCGGAGAGAGCGAGCAAAAAGTGGCGGTATTTTCACTCTTTCAGCGATAATGAGAAAATAATCAAAATCGTGTAAAAAAATAACGAAAATTAACATCGGGTAAGTCGCGACCGCATATAACAACTGTTTCGCTCAATCGCTCTCTCTCTCTCTCTCTCTCTCTCTCTCCCCTTTTCTCTGATTTGATCGATTACACGCTGATTGATAATTCATTACATCAATCGATGAAGTTATATTCACAGCTGCTCATGCGACGACTGATCAATCTCGATCATTGATTTGCCAATTTTTTCCCCAACGACTCGATCGCCGCTTTAGCTGTCGGGGTGAAACTCCACTCCGAGAAATCCAAGAGAGCGTGCCTAATCGGTCGTCGCGACTATTTCTCGCGAATGTCGCGAGAGCGGGATAGCCGGATCGACAGCGATTAAGCGGTCCGTGATGATGCATTGTGTTTCTTCGTTCTCTCTCACGAGGAGAGGCGGCCTCTCGTGTTCCTCCTCGCGGTGCAACGTGTCGGCTCTCGTGCGCGGAGCACACGTGTGCATCACCCGCGCTCGCACACATGTGTGCGCAGCACGCGGACATACGGACGGACGTGGAGGATGGCGAGGCTGCCGCGGTACCGATCTTCTTCGTGGCCGCCCAGGGTCATGCCCTACCCTCTCGCGCTACACAATAATCTTCCTCGTCGTGTGTGCTCTGGTATCTCTCCGCGAGAACGTTACTGCCCGCCCGTCCCCTCTCTTCCCCTCCCGGCCCACCCTTTTGTCTCTTGATCGGTGTTGCGGCCGTGTGTTCTTTCGTCCTTCTTTTATCCGTCTCCTCGCCCTCCGTGAACCCGGCGCCGTAGGAGTTCCTCCTCGCCGCCGTTCCTTCCGTCGGCGATTTGTTTGCCTACTCGCGCTGTACCGCGCCGAGCGGCGCGAGAGAGTTGCTCTGTCCATGAGAATTGGACCACTCGCGAGGGTCATTCGCGACCCGACGATGCGAAAGTGCGAGGGCACGCGTGGCCGGCGGAGAAAACTCGCGATTGCAAAATTATCATTGTTCGATCGAAGATTGTACGATAAACGATCGCGATAATCGATCTCTCGTGTTGGAGCAACAAGAATCGAAGTATCATCGTCGTAAAAGGTATCGGTGCGCTTTAATCTTTCAATTTTCTTTCGATCATCCGTCAGCTCTCTCTCTCTCTCTCTCTCTCTCTCTCATACTATTGCTCTCTCATACGCGCAAGGTAGTGTTTGTTGCTCCAATCCCAGTCCTATTCTCGTGTGCGCTCTCCGATACGCTCGCCGCGAGCAACTTCACCTGCATTCCACCAAGGGCCCTCAATCGGCGCTGCGGCCACGTCCCTCGTTCACTTCATTATCCTCTTCGACTGCACTCCAGCATCTTTGCCGTTCGTCCTTTTGCTACGCATTGGCCGCCGATTCCTCTGGCTGCGGCTCGCGACGCGAACAACAATGTTGCACCGAACAAATCGGCCCGCCGAACCGGCGCGTAGTGTTCCGCCGCGATCGATTAAACAATCTCATTAATATTTCGCCGTATATACCGCTTTCACTCTTGGGCTGTCTTCTTCGTGCCGTCGAGGCGGCCGACTTCGCGAACGGTTTTCATTTTCATTCATTAGACGAGCCCTTTAACACCTTTTCAACGGGGATGCCGCCGCAATACGCGTTCCGTTCGGATACGTTTAGTTTTTCCTCGTCAATTCGAACATTGTCGGCAAAATATTGAAACGTACGTTAAGGTGAATAAAGCGTAGAATTTCTACAGATAAAAGACGAAATTCACATATGTGGTATGACTCGCTCGGCAAAAGTCAATTTGAAATTAAATAATTTCTGTCTGATTTTGGTAAATTCATTCCCCGGATAAAGACCGGGTCGCTCGCCGATCTTTGAATGAAATGTAAATACATATCTTATCGGGAGATCCTATCCTCAAATTTACTCAATCGATCGTGTCGGTCTTAGAGTCTTCTACTTATATAAGCGGAGAAATGTCATGCCGTATATCATTGGGACGATATTTGTGGATAATAAAATTATCCAATCACTGTCTAATATGTAGCCAGTCGAACATTATAAACTTTGAACTCGATTTGGAGATTCGATAAAACTGGATGAACTAATGACATTTCTTCAACGGTGCTCTCCAATTATGCGGGCTACGCTTCTTATACGCGATCTTATGAATTTACGTGTAGAACATAATTTACATATAAATATAGTGACGCGTTCTTCTCGATATTTCCGAGTCTCCGCATTTCTCCTCAAAAATTGTCTTCGTATGCTCGCATTGTATATCCCGATTCCTTTTTCTTTCTGTGATTCATATCGCTGTTATAGAGAAAAATTTTCAGACTCTTTAGTCTGTCTGTACGAGACGGAGGAAGAGAGAAAGACCCTTCGGGATTTCAGCTCTTGGAGAACCAACGCCATTCCATCTTCCACTTCCCTCCCCTCTTCGCCCTTAATCATCCTTATTTTTCTTTTTCGTGCCCTTAGTGATAATGAATAAATAAGCCGTCTTATATTCCAACATTTTCCTCGCGACGTCACGGGATATATTCCCGTGAATAAAGTAACAGATTGATCCACGAACGAGAAAACAGCTTACAACGCTAACGACCTCACAGCGTAGTAACGTTTGACAGTGCGATAGAGCGCGATAATAATGCCGTAATGAATAGAGTTAATGGCGATGATGAACGGCTTATTTGCGCAGCGTTAACGACCGAGTGATGCAGTAATTGAAACTAGCGAAGCGCGCGCGTTCAGCTCGCGCAAAACGCGCGGACAGGCATCGCGACGTTGCGCCGCGCGAAACGCAAAAACGGGGGAAAACAGGTAGAAAAAGTCGGGGGCATCGTACTCGCGCGCGTTTTGCGGGTCGCGCTAAATGGAAATCGCGCGGGCGGCGGTGAATGAGAGGCGTACGAGGGGCGGCGGGCGGGCGAGAGGCAGGGAGGGACGAAGGCCCATTTGGCTTCGCGGAGACGGCCTTAAGGCTTCAAACGAAAAGCAGTTAGGTCGTCACGCGTTGCGGTTTAGCAGATTCGCGGCATCCGCGGCGGAAATTGAGCGGGTTCGAGTGAGACGGCTGGAACAAAACGAATCGTTGATGGAGCGGTGACAGAGTGACGCTAGAGATGCGAAAGCAGAAGGCAATAAATAAACACGGACGGAGAACCGCGAGAGGAATCTTTAGTTGCGATTAACAGTGAGAGGAGGAGGGGGGAGGCTACAGGGAAGGGGGCGGATGGGCTGGAGTGTCTGGCTACGGCTACGGCGACCGCGAGTTTTCGCCACCGAAGTCGAATTTCGAGACATCCGCGTTCGAGATTTCGCATCGAACGCTCCGGCCGGACTCAACAGGGTTGTCGACTCTCCTCGCGTATCTTGGGAGAGACTTGTCGCAGGAAGAGACTCTCCGGCGACAAGTCTCGAGCGACCATTCTCCGGGCGATTTGTCCGGCCGGGACAAACAGACCGGCAACAGGACGAAGAAGAAGAAGAAGAAACAGAGGACGACGACGAGGAAGAAACAGAAGAAGATGGAGAAGGAGGAGCAGGAGAAGAAGAAGAAGAAGAAGAAGAAGATGAAGAAGAAGAAGAAACAGAGGACGACGGCGAGGAAGAAACAGAAGAAGATGGAGAAGGAGGAGCAGGAGAAGAAGAAGAAGAAGAAGAAGAAGAAGAAGAAGAAGAAGAAGATGAAGAAGAAGGAGAAACGGCACAAAGGACGAACCGCGTCGGCAGGAGCAATAGCGGGAGCAATAGCAGAAGCACGAAGAAGAGCTGCGGTGGAGCAGCGAAAGGAGACGCAACTTGGGCTGGCGCCCAAGAGACACACAGGTGGGCGTGGCGCCTATCCCTACGCGGCGCACCGGGTCGCCGTGATATGAAATTATATACGGGCTCCGCGGTAGAGGGTATATTCCTCTTTCTTTCTCCCCTGATCGCCTCCCCCGCGTACTCCGCTGTATTCCGGTTGCAGTCGCGGCCGGCGGCGGCGGCGGCAACGGCAGCGCATGGCACGGCGGCGGTACGAATAAATAAGAAAAGCTCTCTCCCGAGAGATAGAGAGAGAGAGGGGGGAGAGAGAGAGAGAGAGAGAGAGAGAAAGAGAAAGAAAGGGAAAGAGAGAGAGAGAGAGAGAGAAGGTGCGCGGGCGCGCGAGCTCGCTTGTTCCGTCACGAGCTGTGGTCGACAGGAAGGATGCCGCCGTCTCATCTCGGCGGCGGCCAATCAGCCTCGTAATCACTGAGCTCTCCGCTGAACGTCCGTTGTTCGCGTCCGGCGACTTAGGTCGCATCTACTGGCCTTAACCCTTTAAAGCGTGTACATTTTTTGGTAAGACGGATTTTGTTTCGAAAACTGTCTAACTTCTCTTCGGAGCGCCGCGCCGCGCCGCGCCGCGTTCAAATCTGAAGCAAGAAAGTTGAAAATGTACAGAATCCGAGATGGCCGAGTCAATGCGGCGGAGTTGCGCTATCCCCAGTGTTTGTCCCGTCTCTTAAAATACTTTCTAAAAATTATAAGCAACGTTTATAGATCAGCACAGAATGATTCTTTCCTGAAAACGTGCTAGTTTTGGAAATCGTTTGTTCTTTCATGTTAAATCAACACAACTTCAAGTTCTCTACATTCTTTACCATCGTTTCATCATCTACGCGAGTCAAACTGCAAGAAACTGGCGAGGACGAGATGAAAGTACGAAAGAAAGCGAGCATGCCCCGCACGGCTGCAAAGGGTGAACGCGCCGCGGTGACGACTGTGGCGGACCCTGAAGAGGACCTTACCTCTACCCTCTTCCCCTCTTCACCGCACCCAAGCCGAGGCGCTGCCTCGCTTCCCTTCCTGACCGTTTCTCTGTCTATCTATCTATCTGTCTTTCTCTCTTGTTCACTCTGCTTATCTCCCTCCCCCGCTCTCTCTCTCTCTCTCTCGCTCACTTTCACTCCTTCACGTGCCGCCGTTGGCCGCTGCTACTCGACGTCGCGATTATAGACACCTTGCCGATACAAAATAAACACGGATGCGGTGCGATTGATAAGAACGGTGCGTGAGAGCGTTGTCCCTGATCGCAAAAATGTTCTTGCGAATTTTCGGCTACGTAAGATAATTTTAATTGCGCCCGCGTTATCTTCACAGAGGATGGATTCATAAATGTCCGTGAGTGTGTGTGTGTGTGTGTGTGTGTGTGTCTGTGCGCGCGCGTTTATAGATACAAAGATCCTCTCCCTTCTCCTCTCCCTGTTACAGATTGATGGATGGCGGGTCTTTAAACGTGGGAAGGAATTTTGCAAGACTAGATAGACTGCGCCTCGCCGTGTAATTTCAGTCTTTAACTTGTCTTTAAACGTACCTGACAGACGCCGCGCCTTCTGCCCTCCGTTAGGAAAGCGACCATGCCTTCGATCGGCACGCAAGTTCTATGTCACGGTCGGCGTCTCGACTTCGAGCCGGCGCGGCGGCTTGGGGAAACCACCGCGCGAGGGGCGGAGGGGAGGGAGGCGGATTCCCGACGCCGAAAATTCGACGCCGGGAAAAATTAACGCGCCGCGTCGCCGATAACGACCGGGCGTCCGCGTGCGACGAAAAGTCCATCGTCGAGGAATCGCGCGTCGCGTCGCGCGAGCGAGCGAATTAATCACGGAACAGCGAAATGAGAAAATCGTTAGTAAGCGAGACGTAGCGGAAGCTCGGGGAGGGGGGGTGGGGCATCCTCCGGGAGGAGACCGGCATTCACGCAGGCGATCGGCCGGCTCGGAGAGAGGAAAGAGAAGAAAAAGGAGAGACAGAGAGAGAGAGAGAGAGAGAAGGAAGGAATAAAGTCCGCCAAAGTGGTATTTTCGTTCTCCGCGGGAGCCTTATTACGTCATCAGTCACACTCTCACCCTCTCGAAACCTTTCCTCACGTTGGTCGGCCACCCGGGCGGAAGTCGAGCGCGATCGATTTCGCGGAGGGCGGGCGCTTTCGGGGCGCATTCGAAAGTCGATCGGGGAGGCACTAATGAGGCGTTTGACCGCCTCGCCGAAGGGAGAGCGTTTCGCATCCTCAAGCGTGGACTCTCTCCATACGAGGAGCAGACGTTACTTCATGCTTGGCATGCCATACAATCTCGAGGAGGAAGGCGACAATTAAGGCACTGCGCCTCTACCTGCCTATTTGCTACTTGCGAATGTTTAGTGCGTTCACCGTTGATGCCGTTACCTCTCGAAAGGGGGCATGCTCTCCATTGTGGCACCGCATGCGTGTGACGGAAGAACAGAGGGGAATACGCGCCCGTACGAATGGGCGCGACGCGGCGGGGAGGAAGGGGGAAGGGAAAAAAACAATGGAGGAAGAGACGAGCGACCGCGATCTGCGTGTGCGCGTCGCCCATCCCTTGCTTTACGAAGCGAAACACACCTGCTAAACGGTGCTCAGGCGTAATCTCGATGCGGCTGCGGGGAATTTTCTCGCGAAAATCTCTCACGGGCCGAATGAACGAACGAACGAACGAACGAACGAACGAACGAACGAGCGAGCGAGCGAACGGACGAACGGACGAACGGCTCTCCCGCGCCCGCGGCCGTCCGACGGAGTCCGTCACGAACGTCGTCCGAGGATCGCCGTCTCCGACGATCGAGCCGGCCCTCGCAATCTCGATAGTTATGCCAGCGAGTCACGTGTCGCGCACCGCGTGTTATCCGGCGATTTATCGACACACACGTATCGCGTCGCGCGCTAATCATTTTTCTCCACGCTGCCCGCCGCGCCGGAGTCTTATTCCGGCGGAAAAGCCGGCGCGTGGCGCTGGAATGTAGTTCATCGCCGAGGGATCTTCGGCAGCGGGGAATGATGTATACGAAGAACCGCAGGCGAGCCGATATTGAAATAGAATCACGCCCTCGCTAGATCGGAGTAAGTTCCATTAAGGGAATCTTACACGCTTCGAGGTAGCGTACGTACGTGCGCGACTCGTTCGATCTTCCAATCTCCTACGGCGCGCTTCCGATGACGTAACCGTAACCGAGGGAAAGACAGAGGGGAGAGAGAATTGGGGGGGGAGGGGGGATCGACCGGGGCTACATACAGTCTGTAAAGTAAGAGCGTGTACGGGTTAATGTGTAGAAAAATTTATTTTTAATGATTTTTATAAGTACATGGATTTGTTGTACTACCATGAGAAGAAAAATGCTATACCATTAATAATGAGTCCAGCCACACCACCGGCATTGATAATTGCCTGGCATCTCCGAGGCATACTTTTCACTAAGTTGACCGCGTATTCGTTCGGTAAAGACCTCCAAATGAGACGAATTTGTCGTGTCAGCTGCTTCAAAGTGCACACTCTTTTTCCTCGAAGCTTGTGCTTGAGATATGCTCACACATTTTCAATGGGATTTGCATCCGGCGACTGCGATGGCCAAGTGTGACGATGCCAGGCTGCTCTTTCCACTCGGTGCAAAGCTTGCTCCGGTGTTTCGGGTCGTTGTCTTCCTGTAAGATCCAGTCCTCGTTTTTTTTTTACGAAGCATCGTTCAGCAGTCGGCAACAAACACTTCTCATAAATTTTGAGCATTAAGGTCGGGTTCCGCTTAAACAAATTCACAATTTTTTTTTCCATATTCGGCGTCACTTTGTCTATCGAGCCACGTTCTGGCAAGTCATCGACATTTTTGGTCTTCTTATATTGCTGAACCCACTTAGCGACGAACGATTTTGACTTTCCCATGTATTTAGCAGCCACTGCATATGACATTTTTGGTCCTTTGAGGTGGGAACAAAGGAACACAGCCTCGTAGCGCGATGCGTATGCGGCACTCATGGCGGTTAACGTGTTTCTCACAGATTAGAGTTCGACGCCAACTGAATCTTTTGTGACAAAGCATTCACGACAAAGATTTCATCTATCGACTCACAAAAAAAACTAGGACGATATTTGAAGCCAACTACTATTTATGCCGCGCACGCTCTTACTTTACAGACTGTATGTATTAATTGGCAGAAAATTGATGAGCCGTTCGCGCGTGTAAAAACGCGTGGATAAGCTGAGGAAGTCAAACGCGCGCGGCCGTTTAGTTCATCGGCGTGGAGGACGCAGAGGACATAACAGGCAAATAACAGGCGAGCCGTCGCGTCGGCCTAAAGTAATTTAAATCAAGCCGCTACGCGTGAATATTATAGCGAGCCGCCGCGATGTACCGCGCGCGGCCGTAGATATGCATTGACTTTGCGGTACAACTCGCGGCAAGCGGTCGCAAGGCGAACCCTCGTTCAATTTGCGATGTTACAGATGAAGATCTTGTGTTACTCCTACCAGGCCGACCCGATACTCCAACACCTCCCTCGCCCCGCTCGGGCCGATCGGGCCGATCGGGCCGGCCGATACCTCTCGCTCTCGGTCGATTCCATCGGCCGCGTGAGAAAACGCATCGCGGATAATACGTGACATGTGGTTTCGTATCGGCACTGCACTCGGAAGGTGCAATTCGATCAGCGGCTACATGCGGTGGCACTGTCGCGGTCGATGCGATTGCGAGATTGCAGCAGCCGTGCGCGCGCGCGCGCGCGCGCGTATGTGTGTGTGTGTGTCTGTGCGTGCAGCCCACTCTGGATATTCTCGCGGCTAAATTTATTATCCCCGGCTCGACGACGTGTCGGACGCGACATGCCCGGGCGCGTGTAGTCACATCACTGAAATTGGATCTACTGCTTGAATTTTACGCGATAGCGAGAACTCGGGTCTTAAGCGCGAGGCGCTCGTCTGTCCGTCGGCGAGTCGCCGGATAACTACGATCGAAACGATGCCCCGCGATTTGACAAAGAGGGAAGCATCTCGATGTGAGATGTTTCTCCCCCTCCACTTACCCGTTATTCTCATATCGTATAATTTCCCAGACAGGGGAAATAATCCCAGAGGTGTATAAATAATCTTTAGCTTTTAGCAGTAGTCGATTTCTGAAGGTAATTCATGCGACACACCGGTATTTATCTGATATTAGGATGACGAGACAAAAAGTACGAAAGTTATTAAAATTTGCCTGGAACGATGTACAGAGTGACATCGTGAAAAGGTGGACAAACTTCGGTTCCGTATTCTACTATTTTACTCTTGCTAAGAATTAAAAAAGGATATTATATATCCTCCTCCTCTTCCTTTCCGAAACATAAACACTTTTTTCGTCTTTTGGAACGTTTTTGGAATGTTTGAAGCTTAGTTAACACGGAAGGAAGAATAGAGTACGGTACCGAAGTTCGGCTACCTTTTTCGGTTATCACTCTATATATCGTATACAATAATACAATAAGATCGGAATGAGCTTTTAGTAAATTTGTTACCTCGACGATGTAATGAAAATTCGACATCGGTCGGTGCGTTGCAAATGTAATTATTCCCTCGAAAGTGTACATGTCTTGTTTTCTCTTTCGCAACTCTCTCGCAACCCTCATAAATGTAACGAGAAAAATGACAAAGCTCCCGTCGTCGATTGCACGTCTCACGTCGTGACGATCACGCGGGGGCCTGCCTGGGTTGTTAGCTCTACATGGTTTACCGTACAGTTTACGCGAGCAAAGTGCAACCGCCGCAAAGACAGGCCGATTAAATACGCGGTGCCCTCTCACGTGGAGTATTACAAAGCGGACGCGCGACGACCGAGAGACGGACGCGCAAGAAATCTTTCGCAATCAGGACGACGTCGCTCTCCGGAGAGCGCTGGTAACAAAAAAGTTATTGCGGGCTGCTGCGAGGCCCGCCGCGGATCCGCGGCCGGAGAGTGCGCGCATCAGCAGCCCGTATAAACTTGAAATCTTCGCGGGATCTTAACTTCACGCGGCTACGACATCGTGCAATTTTCAGCGGCGCTCTCGCGCGAGAGTGACGGCAAGGGCGGCTCGGCCTCGCGAAGGGCGCGCAGGACGCAGCAGAGGGGCTGCCCCCGCCCGAGGGGAAGCGCGGTACGCTGCGCCCGTAATTTTTGCCTCGGCGGTAGTCGCAGGATGTATGATTTACGCCGCGGGCATCACGATCGTTCGGGCAATAATTCTCCTTATCATTCGCTCGCGAGATGCTTAGATGTCGATAGCTCGTTGGCCAACGGAAGAGCCATTACAGCGATAATAACTCGCGACTGCCGAGAGGAGAGAGACAGAGAGAGAGAGAGAGAGAGAGAGAGAGAGAGAGAGAAGACAACCCTCCCTCTCACTCTCTCTCTCTCTCTATCCGTCCTCCCACCTCTTCACCGGTTTTAAGTACGCGTTGTTTGCTCCTTTTTTCCTTTTCATCCAGGCATACAAGCGTGACCGAGCATAACGCGAACGCGATAGCGGCGCGCGCTCGATTTAATCTGGCCGGCGCGGCGGTATCGACGAAAACGAAACGGCGCGGCCGCGTGAGAGCGTACGGGCTTGAGTCTAATTAATTATCGAAAATCACGCGAGTCCTCGATGCGCCAGGATGGAGGATCCACCCTGTGTGGCAATTTTCATCGTCACCTCGCGCACGATTCGCTCACCCGATGACCACGGCCCGATCACACGCCCGGATAAGCCGGACTTTTATCGACGCGCTCGTGTAGCCGGCGGATTCGTCGGCCGGTCGGCCGGCCGGCCGGCCGGCACGAGGACGGCGCTCATCGCTAGTGTGATCATCGTTGTGTAGTAACCGAACGCCTTCTCTCTTTCTCGCCGTGGAAAGTCCGTGGGGAGAGATGTATGTATAACGTGAGCGTGTATGTCACGGGCAGTCACGACCGCGGACACGGCCTCATCTTTCTCCCGCGGCCCGCCCTCCGCGCGCAGGGCTGCCTTCACCATTAGGCTAAATGGACTGTAATCTCTGGGTGCGGCGTGATTTTTCGACTGTGTCCTTTGCTATATATAGAAGCGTCCGTCCACTTCCTGCCGGCTGTCCCAAAAGCGCTGACTTCTCGCTCGCGTCCTGGGCAACCTACCTGCCATCGCGCTCGAGAGTTCGTGGGATTTGCATTTAGCGAAAAATTTCATCACCCTCACGAGATCAAAGTCACCGACTGTCTTAACTCTTTAACGCCTACTGGCAACTGGCTAATAGCTACCAGAAACGCATTTAAGAATCCATAACTTAGTTAAAAAGGAGATATTTTCGTTTTCTTTGCACCTGCACTGTAAAGGTGAATTCTTCTTCTGAAAAATGGTATATAGATTGTATGTAGATTCGGTTTAGTCCGTTTTTAGCTCAGTTTTAATGATAACATGTTTTGTCAAATTCCAAGTAGGCATAGTTAGCATTGTTACTGACATCTAGAAGTGCACTATAAATGAATAGATTGGTATCTGTTATTATTTTATACATTTGGAAGCTTTCTCAGATGCAAAATGTGAAATTGAAAGAATACAGAAATTCAAAATGGCGAATCCAATATGGTGGACACGAAAATCAAGAAATTAACCTATTTTCCTGGTGAAACCTGGTGACTTACAGCGCTTTTTATGCGGCGAAAAATGAAGGGACGATTGACTATCTGAATGGTGATCTATAAGATATTCTTCTGAAATAGCAAGCTTGACGTTCTGAATGATAAACTTCACTCACAAATATAGTAAAGTTTCAGCTTAAAAATGTCAAGCTGACTGTCAGAGTTATGTCGTATAGATTACCCTTCATTTTTCTCTGTATAGGTTGCTCATTTCGTATATGCTTTTAGGATCCAAGTCATATTTACCAATAAACGAAACCAAAAAACGAACGATAAAAAAGCAAACTAACGAAGCCAACCAACGAAAAGCGGAAACTTCAAGTACTCGTTTATTCAGAAGTAAACGATTGATGCTGATTTTCCGTATAATTGTTTCACGGTTTTTCCATCTGGATAATCATCTCTGAGTGTGTCCATGTTTATCATTTTTACCGTTGTATTTACAAGAAAAAAATACAAATTTATTCGTTCAGAAGTAGACTACTACTTTACATTTTACTTTACCACATATATATACCTGATATATTACTTTACATTGGAAAGGTAGTTTTTCGTCGATATAACATTCTGATATTTTTTTTGGTTATCACTACTTATAGTCTCAGTTCAAACAAACTCAAATTTTATTCTTAGAACACTTATGAAAAAGTCGGGCGTTAAAAAGGTCAAGGACACAGGTTTGTCGTTTTGGGCCCCGAACGGAGAAGCTAACACTCTCTCTTTCTCTTTCTCTTCAGATATATTCCTCCGTTTGTATGATTTCTGATTAATCGGCTACCGGCTTCAAGAGAGTCTGTTGAGGATTAAGACGACTTGACCACCGCGCCGTTTCCTCCTCGAGATGCATTTCTGCCGGAGATGCGCCCAGCCCTGGCCCTTCCTCCAAGCCCACGGCTCGTTGTACGCAGATACATGTGGAACATACATGTGCATGCTTGTACGCGGACAGAGTTTAAAGTGTTGCATTACCAGAGTTATGAGAGTCCAACTAGCGAGCTAGAACGCGGATAAAAGCGCATTCGCATCGGACACGCTTAGACGGATGCGCTGCACAGCCGTGTCGTATCCCGGCTCGAGTCAAATCGGAGCGCAGCCCCGCGGCTTCATACACATCCGGTAGAGGCTCATCCCGAGGAGGAGGAGAGGGACGATTCGGATAATTGCGACATGACGCTAGGAACTAGCTGGTGCTAAAAAATAGCATAACTATCCGCTACGGAACCGTGTAACAAGACACACGTCCAATCGATTCTCGATATCGTTATCAAAAACAAAGAAAAGAAAAAAAAAGAATGAAAGAGTTCACGACTTCCTTCGCCGAGTCGAAAAAATTCCGGGGCAGTAACCAAAGGGGACTGAAGTGAAAGATCGAATGAGAGATCGCAAGGCTCTTCGGTCGACAATTGAACAATGCGAGAACCAATTGCAGATTTTAGACTTGATTAAAACACACTGTCCACATGCCGGTGCAATCGCAATTAAAAAAGAACGACCCTCCTTCCCTCCTCCTCCTGTTTTTCTTTTAACGATTTCGCGCACCGATACCACGGTCGGCGCGGTATACACACGTACACGCGCGCATCACCGCATCGAGAACCGCAACTGCCACGCACGCTCGCTTTCAGGTGTCAAATTACTCCGGCCATGCTTCGTCTCACATCTATCGCGGGTAAAAGGTGTGCTTTGCCGGCGCGTAAACGCGCGTAACGCCTCGATGAGATACGCCAGCCGTTAAAGACGCGTATACGCGGTATCCAAATATAAAATTGAAGGAAGGCCTATATGAAATAAATATCACGTAGACGATCCCCGAGCAGGAGGCGAGCGAGAAGGCGGAGAGGAGAGGAGAGGAGAGAAGAGAAGAGGAGAAGAGGAGGAGGAGGAGGAGGAGCGAAGAGAACGTCGAGAGGTGCGAGAGGCCTCCGGGTCGTGGCCGCGGGAGATACAAATGATATCAGCTCGAAAACCTGCTCTGCGCCACCTCCTGGATATGGATGCGCGCCTCTGTGTGTGTGTGTGCGCGCTCGCGAGCGCTCATGGGCACGTGAACATGAGCACGTGCGTGTGTGTATGCGGGCAATGTGGGCAGCCTACCTGCTCGCTGTCAGCGCGACGAAACCTTTCGATGCTTACGTGTTAACGAGTACTTAAAACCACGTGCCAGCGGCGCGATGTAGATTTAACCCGAGTCGTGTTACTCGTTTTCCGGATACGGATTACGGATATGAGCGAACCGCGGGATTCTACCGCGAGAGAGAGGCAGAGAGGCAGAGAGGCAGAGAGAGAGAGAGAGAGAGAGAGAGAGAGAGAGAGAGAGAACCGGCGAACAAAGTATAGTTCGTCACGTTACACGATGAGGACGAGAGTGCGAGACTCGTTTCAAGCCGGCGATCTCGCGCGCGTAGACGAGTTCTTGTTTGTTTCGGGAGAAACGAGTGACGAGGGGGGGGGAGGGCGGGGCGGAAGCAACTTTGATATCCGACAAATTACAGAGTCCGCGGATTAAAAAGGGCGCGGAATTGGAGATACAATATTTACGCCCGTGCGTGCGCGGTGGTGAATTCCAACGAGACGCGTTTGCTCCGGGAAGAGACTTTAAGAAGATTTCGCGAATATCACTTACATGTCACTGGCTGAGTGATGCCGCCTCCCTCCGCGCGCACCTTCGCCGGTACACGTGAGAAATTTCGCTACGAAATACGCTTTATGCTTGTTTTCCTCAGCGAGGACTGGCGTGAGATGGTAGATGAGAGGCGAAGACGAGGGCGAGAAGGCGGTGGAGGATGAGAGGACGAGGGAAGAGAAGCAGGAGGAGAAGGAGGAGGAAGCTGCGAAAGTCGCGCAGCTCGCAGTTCGGTATAAAATACCACGTCGGCAAATAATGGATATATTGCCTGGGAGGAAAGATTACTACTTGCGAATGACGGCAATTTCTTTCGCGGTTATGTGTACCGTCGCCTGATGACAGGTTTTTTCGTCGCCGGGAACGCGGATTTCCTGTTGCTCGTCGCCGTCATCGTCGTCGTCGTCGTCGTCGTCTTCATCGTCGTCGTTATTAATGACTCCGGCCATTTTTTTCGAGGCGCGAATACCGGCGAAAATTCGACGACGACGGCGGCGGCGGCGGCGGATCGATCGATCGCTCGATCGGAGCCGAATGGAGATCGAAGGCGACTGTGTCGCACGCGAGATTGGAGCGAGCGCACGATTGATTCAAAACGTGAGAATTTAGCGGAGATAGCGGAGCCCGGCGAGGGAACGCGACCGATCCGAACCCGTCAATTTTCGAGGGAACTCGGTAAATAGGCGGAATGATGACTCAAGACACGAATAATGGGCGCGCTTCATTCGTGGCCAATTGCCCTTTAAAGGTGCGACATCTAACCTCGCGAGATCAAAAGGGCACAGCGCCGTCATACGATCGCGGCGTATTACGCCTCGCGTCATAACGAGCAGTGGAGGGCGGCGGTTGCGGGGTCGCGGGGTCGCGGGGAGGAGGGATGAAAATGTTTGGAATAAAAGTTTAACGGTAAATAAAGAGGCAGAAGGTTGCATAAATGAAATGTCGGACGAGTCGCGGGGAGTCCTTTGAGAGAAAATCTTGCCGCGGCGTGTCGAGAGCGGAAGGAGAGGGAGGGAGAAGAAGAAGAAGAAGAAGAAAAAGTAGACGAAGAGAAAGAAGACGGAGAAGAAGAAGCTCTCTCGCGCTGTCGCCTTTATTTGCATATATTTATGGAGTTCCACGTAAGAATCGAAGGATCCGCCGGTGTTTCCGCGTGCGAGCTGGAGGAGGAGGAGGAGGAGGATCGAGGAGGAATCCGCAGGGGTCCAGGATATCGGCCCGCTCGGCGCTCCTCGACGCATCCTGCGAGCCGCGAGAAACGAGATACGAGGCTTGCGCGCGATTCGTCCGCGATTAGTAATCGCGGTTTACCGAGGCCGGTTTCACCCGTTTGATCTTCTCGCGGATTCCAGTAATTGAAACGCGCGGACACGCGCGCGCGATTCCTGTGCTTTCGCCTGAAACGCGTCGCGGCCGCAGCGCCGCGCGCGCGCGCGCGCGCGCGTTCGCGCGATATATCTCAATTATGTCCCCCGACGGACTCTCACGCGAGAATAATAATCCCGTGGACATCGATCGCGCAGCCAACGGAGGCGACGCGCTAATTACGAACACCCTTAGTTAGCGTGCTTATCGCCGGACGACATTAATCGCTCGCGTGCCGCGGTCAGGCCTCTCTTACTCTCGCTCTTTCTCCCTCTTTCCTCTCTCCCCCGCCCCCCTCCACCCCTTTCTCCCTCCTTTTTTCCACGACCATTAATAAGGCAGCACCCACGGAGGTACGATTGTTTATTCGTGCGAGCTCTCCGTTAAATCCGAAGTGTCCGGGTTCCTGAAGCGTGCATAAGCCCGGACCCCACGCTGGCCTGGCATCAACATTTTTTACCTCGTCCCGTGGAATAGGTACGCCGTACGGCGCTCGGGTAACGATGGATTCGAACAGACGTTCATTTTGTACCAGCGATTCACCGCCGGTGCGGGCTTCAAACTCGGGATAGCCGAGCGCGTAGCAAGTTGCCGGCAACTTTCGCGTTTCGAATCCGCGTGACGCGTCTTCGCGTTTCTACCCAGCGATATTTTCGGTCCACGATCCACTTGATCGGCTCGACTCGCCGCGAGGCACAAGTCAATCGATTTTAATTTCCACTTGCCTCTCGAACGATTGTCGAGCGCGAAATAATAATATTCGCACGACAATAAAAATGTCGCGAGTGACAGTAAATGATAATGATCGAAATTGTTGCGGGCTAAATGCTGTAAGCCCGAATGAATTGCAACGGCGTAGCTGTTACACGTGTGACTTGTCGCGAGGAAATCAGGATAAACGATACATTTCTGAAACCGCGCTCATCCATGTACACACACACACGCATGCCTATATATCGTCTGAAAATATATAACGCGAGCAAACTGCGAATGCTTCCACTTTATGAAATTCCATTTTACGGTATCTCGTCGGAGCGGAGGTCTTCGATTTGGTGCTGAGAACTGAAGCAACAGGTGCGACGCTCTAGCCTTTACGTCGCTGCCTTTAGAAGCTCAGGTAATACGTACGTTGTCGGGGCAAATCATTTTAAGAAATCTTTTATTCACCTTGCCACTATACCTATGTATCCGGTATCTCCTTTTATACCAGTATATATACACGACGCCGCGCACCATGACTAAACGTGCTATCTCTTCGAAATCGTACATCCCGCCTACGGATATTCTCCCCGCGCGAATAAGCGTGCTATCCGCCGACCGAAAACTGTATCGAGCGTCCCGCGAGGAGAAGAAAGAAGGGGAAACGAGGGAAAAGTCATCGGATACGAATAACATGGCAATAGATCGCGCCTCGGCGGCGATCTTGCCGCGAACATTCGGTACCTCCGAACTCGACGCATATTTTCTTACGAGATCGCGTTTCCTCCTTCTTTTCGATCTTCTCAGCCCGATTCGGGAGGCCATCTCGACGAGACAGATCCGCGACGGTACGATTCGCCGGAGTTGTTCGAGTTGTGAGTTTGCGCGGTGTCGAGTACCCATCGCTACGACCGTGTCTCGAATCTTTTAAGCGGCAGGCAAACCACTCACGCGGCGCAGCGGACCGCGAAATCGACGCTCACATATGAACTGGGAACGGGAGAGGTTCCCTCCTCCTCCTCCTCCTCCTCCTCCTCCTCCTCGTGCTCCTCCTCCTCCGTCCCTCTGCCCCTTTTTGCTTCTCCACACCGACATCGAGATGGAGGAAGAGTAAACGGACCGTATACAGCCTCCCCGCTCGTGGCTTTCCGCGACCTTTTCCCCGTCTTTTAACACCGGATCACGTGTCATCCGACTACTTTTCCATCAAACTTCTCACCCTTGACCTTCTTCAGGCTCCACTCGTGACTACTCTCCGACGTCACGCTCTTCGTTTAGGATGCCGCTTCTCTTTCTGCGCTACGACCGTCGCGGACGAGAAATAATTTCAGCCTTACGAGATTTTGACAGGAGACTTCGCGAAATGCGCCATGAGACAGACGTGTGATTAAATTCCCGGAGTTTTGCCAACTTTAGTCAATGTGCGGCAAAGAGAAGGAGAATGAGAGAGAGAGAGAGAGAGAGAGAGAGAGAGAGAGAGAGAGAAGGAGAGAGAGGGAGAGAGAGAGGAGGAGAGGGGAAGAGATACGGCAAGACCTCCGCGAGATCTCGCACGCGGATTCCGCACGAAGAATATACACGGCTACACCCGGCGGATACCGCGTGTGTAATTGATGGTTGCAAACTGCACCGGCGAATTGCGCCGCGAGCATGTATCGGAGCAACAATTAAACAACGTCGCGATGCAAGTAAGAGAACCCCCGACCAGCCACTCTCGTTCGCGGCCTTACGTAACCCGTAAAAGCAGTTTTCTTTCGCGAACAGGACGAATTTGCTTAATTGCTGTCGGAACGCGAGCTTTATTACGCAAATTAATTCTCCGCCGCATATACAGTGTGTCGCTTAATTGACGCGAAGGACGTAAGCTGCGGCGGCGGCGACCTCGCGAGAGGAACGTATATCGTCGCGAATTTTCATGAAAAGGGGCTGCCGCGGGGTTAAGAGAGAAGGAAGGAGGAGGAAGGAGCCAAGCGATCGCCAGGCACTGCCGCGTTCGTGTCGCCCCCATCAGGCGAGGGTGGCTCGCGAAGGGGTGGATGTTGCGAGGGTGGGAGACAAAGAGGGAGGACTTTAATGTATGCCTACCGAGAGAGGCTATAAAAATCAATACCTCAAATTACCGGGCGGTACTTAATTTTCTTGGAGCAACCAGCGCAGTACGCCGTCTATCCCCCTCCTCCCCCCTGGCCCGCCACCACCCCCGTCGGTTTAAATCCCAACCCCGGTCTCACCAAACCCATCCCCACCCAGCCACCCACCTACTCACCCTTCGTTCCGATCTCCTCCGGAAGTTCTTCCTCCATCGGACGACGAGACGGATTTCGCTGCATTCACGTGCATTTACCTCCGGCGGGTCCTGCAATTACGCGGTGGGAGGCGTTTGTAAATGTTAAAGGAGAAAATCCGCCATTAAAAGTGCACGACGAACGGCTGCGGCGCTTCCACGTTCTAATGATTTCGCTACGGGGTAAAAACAGCTCGGAATTATTTATAATCGAGCCGCGGAGCGCGCGCGCGCGTTTCCGAGAGATTATTGGAGAGCCGAATAATTATAGCTGGAAAAATGTCATTCGCGCACGTTCGGAAGGAACGACGACGACGACGACGACGACGACGACGACGACGACGACGACGACAACGACGACGACGATGACAACGACGACGACGACGGCGACGGCGACAACGACGACGACGGCGACGGCGACAACGACGACGACGGCAACGGCAGCGATATACTGCACTGTCTTCGACAGAGCGCGATAGAGAAAGTAAATGAAAAGGAAGAAGAACTCTTCTCTGACGACGCGGCGAGATCCTCTAAGCCGCGATTATGTTTATAATCGAGCCGCGGAGCGCGCGTTGCGAAGTTTATGAAAATGAAATATCTAAAAGCCCGAGACATTTCTAATTTAATTGACGGATTATAGAAGAGAACGCAAAGAAAGTGTTATCGAAGCGTTTCAACGTTTGTATCTGAAAAGTTCCAAGGCTTCGAATCTTCAAACTCGAAATATCGCACAGAGCTGAGTCTGAGGAAGGCGACAAGATCCCGTGTAATTAGTATCGCTCGAATATTCGAATATTCGCACTCGGGAACTTCGTTATTCGGATATAATGCCTCGAAGTTTGAGAAATCCGAAAAGCACCGAAGCTCCAAACTTAATTCCCAGCCCCGGTCGTCAGCGTATTAATTCTTTCGCGTAGCGAGCGATAACTCCTCGCATTTATTTTTACGCGGCGCGTTTTAATTACGCGTTTCAATTACGCGGCGGTAATCCCCGCGACCGCGGCCGGTCACACGTCGGGGAGTTACATCTCCGAGTGAATTCCGCGCCGGCGGTGATTGTTTGCTCAAACATCGGTGCATGAAACGTGTTAAAGCCGGCTCCCGCGATTTACCAACGTAATGCTAATTAATTACCCCGGTGGAAAAGAAAATGAGATCTCGTAGGCCTCCGACCCTCTGGCAGCGAGCAAGATTACGACTCAACTCTGGCGGAAGGGTTGCGGCCCCAGTGCTTGATTTTATTGCCCGCCACCACCCGGCCACCCTCGCCGCCGCCGCCGCCGCCGCCGCCGCCGCCGCCGCCGCCGCCGCCGCCGCCACCGTCGCTGCCGCCGCTGCCCCCCTCAGGCCACCCTAAACCGCCTGGCACGATCCTCGTGCTTTCGCTCGCCCCGGTCTGCGGATCCCCCGCTTTCTTTTTCTTCCTTCTTCCTTTCGCTCCCGGCTGTCCCAACCTCCGCCAAGAGGAAAAGTTTCCTCTCCGTATCCGGTTATGTCCTGCGTTTTATATATACGCGCTTAAGGTCAAACTGACCCGCGCAACGATGACCGAGAAAAAGCCCCAAGTCCGCAAGGTCAAGATCGCGACCGTCGTGTGTCCGATATTTCCGATGGACCATTTGCGCCATCGCGTCGACGGTGAACTCGGAACTTGTGTGACTAATGTGGCGCGGAGAGAACGGGAATTTATTAAACGTCCGGTCCGCGCGGGTAATGGACGACGCGAGTGCTCGATAATTTCAGCGTCGCGCGACTGTGCTTCCGATCGTTCAACACTCGAGATACGTGAGAGGGAGGAAGAGAGGCAGCGAGAGAGAAAATATATGACCGATTTTACACGCAGTTTCCGGTGTAGCGCTCCTGGCATCTTGCGCAATGAATTTTCCCCCTGAGACGCGGTATCTTTCTTTTTTCAAATCGACGCGCCCAATCCCCCTGCCATGCGACCCCCCTACCCTCCGCGCATCTCTTTGTGTCTCGCAGTTTCGCTTTTACGTTCGAGTTAACCTCCTCCTCATGTGTGTGTCAACGCACTTCCCCTGAATTAAGAAAAAATAAGGGTGCATCGAGACCAAATATTAATTATTAATCAGCATCGACTCTTGACCGTTGGCGATGTTCGTCGTCGAAGCTCGCAGTCACATCTCGCGACGCGTGATTCATCGGAAAACAATAAGGTTTGCGAGCTTTTGATCATTTAAACCGACGTCCAATCACACTTAAATATCTATCTCGCGTTACATGCGCCCGCGAGATGTCCCTTGCTAAAGGTCAACGAGACGAGTGTGATTTCTCTTCCTCCGCTATTAATCATCATTAGCGTTGCATAACACGCATCGCGTAACAATAAAAGCTAAGAGTCGCCGAACGACGAGAAAGAGAAGTCTCATAAAATGCGCATAAGGAGAAAGGGGGAGAGAGAGAGAGAGAGAGAGAGAGAGAGAGAGAGAGAGAGAGAGAGAGAGAGAGAGAAACGAGTGTCCTCTTTTAATATACGAATCGCGCATCGATGCATCGCGTTTCGGAATCCCCTTCCCTCCTCCCCGCGTCCGTTTCCCGCTTCGTCGCGTGTGCCGTTCGAGAGGAGTGCGCAATTTCCAAGATCCACTTTAGGTACTTCGTCTTTAAAGCGGATCTCATAAATTATGGACTCGGTGCACTTTCGCTCGCGGAGACCTCCGAAGTCTCATTGTCGGCCTCGAGCCTAAGAGACCTGTAAGGTACGCGCATAACGGGCCCGATTCTCGGCGACCCAGTGAACTCGAGGCATCCATCGGCGCACGTAAGGTACACGTAACGCCGCTTGACCAAGTAACCGAACTCGAAGATCGCGAGCACGAAGATTTCCGACCGTGTGCACGCGACCGTCTCCACAACTCTTCTCTCCTCCGCCCATCCCTTCTCACTCATTCTCTGTCTCTCGCGTGAGGTCGCGTCAAACAGACATAATCCTCCGGCAGGTCGGGCGTCGTCAATTAATGTCCCGGTGTATTAATGAGCACCGCTTGAAAGACGTCCTGCTCCACAGAAGACATTCATCGGCTGCGCGTGCAAGCCGCGTTTCGACGCGCGCGTGTAGCAGGTTGCATTCGCGGCATGCATCGTGGACCAAGAGGAGGGAGAGGGAAGCGGGGGAAACGTGAATGCACCTCTCGCTGCAAGAGCGTGAAAGCCGCGAACCTATAGCCCCGAACTGACCATCGCTACGTTGCGCTGGTCATGGTCGCGTTCCGACTCGTTCTTCTCTTTTTCTCTCCCACTGCCTCTCCTCGCCGTCCTTTCTTTTCCTCTCGCTCTATCTCTCCTTCCCCATCTCTCGCTCTCGCTCTCTGTCTCTCTTGCCGAGACCGTGCGCCCCTCTGTCCCCCCTTGCTGTCGAGCGGATCGCAAGAAAGAGGAGAGAGAGGGGGAGGGGGTAGACGACCCGAGAAAAGAGGGAAAACGAGAACGAAGTCCGAGAGGGAAAGTTGCGAGGGTTGGGTGATAAATTGATAGTGGACGTGCGCCATGCGCCCTCTCTCTCTCTCTCTCTCTCTCTCTCTCCCTCCCTCTCCCTCCCTCTCTCTCTCTCTGTCTCTCTCTCTCTCTCTCTCTTCGCTCCTAGCCCGACCGACAGACCGACAGACCAGCAGACCGAATGACACCCTCACCCCGAAGTGCCAGTCGGTGGCGATGGTGCTGCTGATACTACTTGTAGAGTGGAATTAAATGGTTAATGCGGTCGTAAAGTCACGTAGTCCATTATGGATAGCGGGACGGCAGCCGCTTGCCCAGCGACATTGGATCAAAAGGCGAATTATACCGACAAGAGCCCGAAGAGTGGAAATGTATGCGTGAGTCGCGCTCTACGGGATATTCGTGCAGAATAAAAGCATAAAAGAAATAGTTGGTATCTCTGATGAGTGTATTTCGCGCAGCGGTATGCATTAAAGATTTTAACGCGTGCAGCGGATCGTCGAGCAGCCGGATCCTGCGTTATCATCGGCGACGATGGGGGAACGAAGCCGCACGGAGTTGCACGGGCTGTGACCGTGTCGCGACAAGGGCGACGCGAGAAACGTCCAAGTGAGGAACAAGAAAATCACGACGTTCATACGTCGACCCGCAAACACCGCGCGAGCGTGTTATTGTGTACTTGGCGTGACCGCGCTACATCGCACGACGTGGGACGTTACGTGTCGGTTGTATGACTCTCTCTTGGCCAAGCGAGCCGAATCCTCAGGGTGAAGCGAACTTAATCCGACGTGAGACAAGAACAAACTCTTGTTAAATGCGCGTAAAAGAGCCTCCGGTATATACGGCCATAAAGCGCAAACGCACAAAGGCGGAATATCGCGGAGCCCGAAGTTGCCGCCGCTCGCTCGCTCGCTCGCTCGCTCGCTCGGTAGACGCGACTTCCGTTTTAATCAGCACGAATCCAAGTTATTAAAATTCCTCTGGAATTTTAGCGGATGAATGGGCTCGATGGCCACCAACCGACTCGGGGCTTGGCTCTGAAAGAAAAAGAAGTTCATTCACTCCCCAATAGGACGAAAGATATATACCGTTCGCTCTCGCTTGCTCGCTCGCCTCGGCCTCGGAATATCGGCAAACTAAAAACGTTAATTTATTCAATGGCAAAAGGGCATGAAGACACGAGAGCGCCGTAAGAGATGAGCCCCGACGGTGAAGAAGAAGAACGGAGCTGAGCGGAGAAGGATGCCGTGGGCGGCGGCGGCGGCGGCGGCGGCAAGGGTGGATTGGGCGCGAGAAGGGTGAAAAGTCGTGGAATGGGGCGACGTGGTGGAGTCAAACGAAAGCCTCCGGCAATTTTTCCAACGGCGGTCGGTCGAACTCTCGAGTTTCGTGAGCTTTTTTCTCTCTGATTTTTCTAATTAATTATCGGTATTGATTGGTTCCCGATTCGAGTCCGTAGCCAAAGGCTACGAGACGGCGGCGAGATGGAAATGACCGCGCGCGCAGGAATAACCGCAAGAAGGTGGAGTAGCCGAGCGAATTAACTGTCCGCGATTTGCCTCCCCCCCCACCCCCCATCCCCGCCTCTTCTGATTGAAGGGCTGTCTTGTTTTAAAAGACGAATCAGCGAATTTCAGTGGCCACCCTTACCTCTGCACGCTCTATGAGTATCATAAAGATTTTTCTCCTCGCTGGCGAGGACGATTAATTCGTCTTAATGACTCGGCGGTGATTAAAATTCCTACCGATTTATCGCTATGCGGATAAAAGAAAAAGGAGTATCAGCTGTTGCTCCCTGATGAGAATTGCGTACCAAGGTAAATGAAATGGATAAACAAATTGCGGCATATTAATATATAGATTAGCATTGGAACAAGACACTGCGCATATACGTCGCAGTATATACAAATGAAGTCAGAGGACAAATCGGCTCACACACATCGACAATTATTTAGACATCGTTGCCTTTTTATTATCGCTGAAAAATGTCCGACGAGACACGCGATACATAAGCCCCGGTTTTCACAACGACGATTTCACTGAGAACCCTGTGACGAGAATCGTGCAATCAAGACGAAAATATGAGCAACCGGTGCGTGCCTGGTCGCAGTTATTTAAACTTAACGGATACAACGTTAAAAAATATAGCCCCGCTACCGACTCGAAAGTTTCGTGTCGGTATGACGTCGGGAACGCCATGTAATGTAAATTTATCGCTCGCACAAACAGCGATTAACCATTCACGATTTTGTTCTCCGGATCAAGCCATCACGCGCAAACGTGGACGTGGCAAGTTTCCCCGGTGCAGTAGTCGCGCGGTGGCGCTGTAATATGGTGAAAGTTCCCTTGTAAACGTGGTCAGTAACACCGCGCGACTAAAGATTAATTGCCTGCGAAACTTTTAGCCGCGAGACGACGCGCTCGCGCGCACGGGAGGACGCTTCGGGGAAGTACGAAAAAAATTGGCAGATCGATCACGGGCGATCGTGGCCGGCGGCGGACAGGCAAGGGGCCGGTGAGAAAGGGAGAAGGGAATAGAAAGGGCCCCCCCGGTACCCCGATAAGTGCCGTCGTCGGCACCCGCGAGGAACACAGATCGAACCGCGGCGCGTTTCCGAGCACAATGCATCGTCAACGTGTAACACGGCCGAGTAGACAATCGGCGATTAACATTTCACGACTTCTCTCGCTGCAGATTCATCTCTCTCGGGCGAGAAACATTAGCGGAGCGTGTAGAGAGAGAGAGAGAGAGCCCGAGCGCCGAGGGACGGAGAGGAGCGGATCGATTAAAACAACTCGCGGCGAGCGGCGAGCGAAATAATGCAAATTCGTCGTATCCGTAGAACGCACGATTAAGCATTCGCGATTCTTTTTCGTCGGATCCAACCCCCGCCCTCCCCTCTATCCTCCGTACGTCCACAGTTGCAGGCAGCACGCGGCTGCTGGAATTTTCTCGGAGGATGGTTAGCACGCCGTATAGCACGGTGAATCGATTGCCTCGGAGGCGCTCGAAGGGAGAAAGAGAGCGCGCGATAGGTACCGGACGCACTCGCTCGCTCGCGCACGCGGGAGTTAAGAAAATAAATGCACCGGACGCAGGAGCCGAGCAAAGTAGTGCGACAGCGAAATTGCTATGTTTTTTTAACCAGGTGACAGTCACGTCGCGCCTTCGACGGGAAGAAATCCTAATTACAGCTGTAAAATCGTCATTTCTCATCCTTTTCTTTCTCCCTTACTCTTTTCACTTTTTGCTTTTCTCGAGGGTGTCATAAAAACACCCGCAATAATCGAACTCACGACTGACGCAGGAAACGCAGGAAGCGGAGCAAAGTTGTCGCGGGAAACAGCTTCGGTTGTTTGCTTGTCTTCGGCCGGTGGAGTAATCGCGGACGATTGCGACGTTTCCCCCCCTCCCCTCCCCCCCGTCGTACGCGATCTCTTCGGAGAGAGATGCGATCTTTCAGCCGAGAAACACGCGCCGCGCATAATTCGCAAAAAGTCCAACCGGTCGTCCTCGCGGCGGCGATTAAAAGGTACACGCGCATAATTGACGCGATGGAACGGCGTTCCCGGGGTATTAATTATCCCGAGGAATAATTCATCTAACCAGCCGATGAGGGCAAATCACACAAAAAATTCAGCGTTCGCTTCTTTGGGGGGGGGGGGAAGGAGGGAGGGAGAGAGCTAGCCTTGCCGCAACGACGGAAGTTTCCTGGAAGGTGGTCAGTGCGCTGTAAGGCGGAGGATTGATTGCCTTCGAGGTTTCACGATGAAGTGGCACGACGAAGGAGACGAAGCGAGACAGAGGGACAGAGAAAGAGAGAGAGAGAGAGAGAGAGAGAGAGAGAGAGAGAGAGAGAGCAAGAGAGAGAGAGAGAGAGAGAGAGAGAGAGAGAGAGCAAGAGAAGGAGAGACCAAAGAGAGACCGAAAGAGCAAGTAAGGGAGACCCGAGTAGACTCCAAGTGGCGAAGGGGTGAGTCAAGGGTGAACTGTGGGGCTGAGAATGCGACCAAGGTACGCGCGGCAGGAGGGAAGGGGGAAGGAAGTTAGGGGACAGGGGGAGGATGGACGGACGGGGAGAGGGGGAGCGAAGGAGGATGACTTGTGGTTGTGTGTCGCAAGATAGGGTTGCTATATACCACGCGTTCTGTCCTGCGTCCGTCGGTCCGTTCGTTTCTCGTCCGCTTCGGCTCCTAACCACTTCACCCGCTTCATCCTCTTCCTTTAAGGTCCGTGTCCGAGGGGGAGGATGGACGAGGCGGTTGGGCGCGAGGGTGGGCGCTCGCGCGCGAAGGGTTCCGGGGGATGTTCTTGCTTGCGCTCGCCGGTAGCTTAGACTCTCTCTCGCGTGTATCATCGACTCGGTGAAATTGTGTGTGAACCCACACGCGCATTGTGTGAGTGGACCATACGTGTACGTACGCGGGCCGGGGTGCGGGACGGACGCACACCCGTAGGATGGCTCGTCGCGTCGCGTCGCGTGCGCGCGTGTGCGTGTGTGTATGGGTGCGGGTTGGATAGTAAGGGTGTGCATACGTGCGTGCAGGCCACCCTGAGACTTAGCTAAGGAGTTAGAAACCACTGTACGCTCGCTCGCTCGCTCGCTCGCTTGCACGAGAAAGCGCGCGCGCGCGCGCGCACATTCGCTCGCCTGACCATTTATTTCGAACAAGAACATTAGCACCGGGCTGATCTATCAGGTGGCGCGACTACTTGAACGCCGCGTGTTAATTCGGTGACTTGCCGAATTGTAGGCGAGCGCGTATACCTCGTGTGTTCTCATTGCGCGTGGAGAGTAATTTTGGCCGATTCTTCGCGAGACGCGCATGTGGACTTGCGAGACTTGCGCGGCTGAACGAGCGACCGGGAGACGCAAAGCTCGCGCGAAGGTAGTCGACTCGAAACTTTGGTAAATAAAATTTCCGTCGTTAAATTAATTAAGGATCTGTGAAAGACTTCAAATCGTGTTACGCTGAACTCGCGTTTTAACAAGGGACGGAACAGGCAAATGCGACGGGGAATTTGAAAAAGCCGTGCTTTCTCTTCGAGTGCAATTCTTCCGAGATGTGCTATGTAAAACCGGAGGCATGATTATGGTGGCGAATGAGAGGAAGGCGAGATGTATAAGAGACGTATAATTTACATAAATTTGGGACATTTGGGGGCTCGTTTTACGCGTATAAACGTGAAACGGTGCCATACGCACCGGCACTCTATTATTCACGGACGAGACAGCATTAGTCTTACAAATCCTGAATCAATTTGCAGGCCGCATATCGAGATTCCCCCGTCGCAGCCGTCACCCCGCGAGAAAGGCCTTCGACCCTCTTTTTCCAGAACGGATAAATCCGCAATAACCGCCGCTGCCATGATTCTATCTGCGAAGGCGATAACTCGAGCAATCCGCGGCGGCGAAGACATCTTCCTTTCGCAGGAAACCGAACGTCCGCCGCGGAAAAGTAGCGGTTATCCTCAGAGAGAGAGAGAGAGGGGGAGAGAGAGAGAGAGAGAGAGAGAGAGAGAGAGAGAGAGAGAGAGAGAGAGAGAGAGAGAGAGAGAGAGAGAGAGAGAGAGAGAGAGGCGGAAAAAGGACGCCCGTCCGCTCGCTCGCTCGCCGACCAGCAGCGAACGAACGAACGAGCGAGCGATCGATACGACGGATCGACAACGCGCGAGACCGACTCGCGCTGGCGGTGCGCGCGAGTACGCTTTACAGGATGACACCCGTTAAATGCCGGAGCTCCCCGGTGCGGAGACTATCGGACGAGGCATGTAAGGAACTCGGATACACACGAACACACGAGGGGGACGCGGGCCCGTCGGTGTGGCTGCACGCATACCATCCTGCGCGAAATCTCACGACAAATACACACATGTGTGGAGGAGCACAATAATTACTATAGGTAGCGGCGAGGAGGAAGAGGCGGGTGGGTGGGTGGGTGTACGCCCCCTCCCCCCCGCCCGTCACCCACTCACTCATCCCCCGCGAAAAGGGGACGGGGGCGGCTTGGCCGGCAATCGATATATACACACACGCAACCGGGATACGCCGCCGGTACACCCACACGCAGGACACACGTACACGCGCGGCTTGCTGGTACACACGCGCGGAGCGGCCGGCGCACACCATCTCACCAGTTTACATAAGTGAAGTTCCTTGGCCACCACCCTCAGTCACCACCTCTTATATACCCCTCTGTCCTCCCACGCCACCCCCGGCCGCTTCGCCTTCGCCTTCACCTCCTCTTCCTCCTGCTTCTTCTCCTCCTCCTCCTCTTCCTCCTCTTCCTCCTCCTCCTCCACCTCCTGCTCTTCCTCCTCCTCCTACCGCTTTCTGCCCAAGCGTTTCTAATTTGCATTCCCCTCCGTTGGCACTCCTCACCCCCGCTCGACCCTCTATCCACCGTCTCCTTCGCGTCCTCATCCCCCAACGACGCCATCCACCCAACAACCCCGTTGTCCGTCTTGCGAGGTTTCACGCACACGCGTGTCCCCTCGTCCGTGTATCACGCGTACGACGCGGGGGTCGCTCGGGCGGCGGGAACCGGGGGCTGGGAGAGACAAAGAGACCACCCTTAACTTCGGCCCACGGAGTAAGACGGCCACAGGATACGAAATGAGAGTAAGAGGGAGAGCAAGCGAGAGTAAGCGAAAGAGACAGAGACAGAGAGAGAGAGAGAGAGAGAGAGAGAGAGAGAAAGAGAGAAAGAGAGAGAGAGAGAGAGAGAGAGAGGGGGAGAGAGAGAGAGAGAGAGAGAGGGGGGGGGGAGAGAGAGAGAGAGAGAGAGAGAGAGAGAAAGGGAAAGGAGGAGACAGAGGAAGAGGAAACGACAAGGACGACGATCGGTCCAGGGACTGCTGCAGTTAGGTTAGGGCTGCCTGTACCTTCTTAATACCTTTCGTCGGCGGCCCACTGTGTGTATACCTATACGACGCGGCCCTATGGCTGTCGGTCGTTAAAGGTGCCGAGCGATCTGTGCATCTCGCACGAGAATGCACCCCTCGAGCGTGCCGGCGGGGGTGACCCTAAGCTTCGATCGCTTCTCAAACGTAAAGTCGTCCCGCGCGCGCGAGGCTTATGCGATCGACCGCGATATCGCGTTTTGATTTAGTGGCCGCGGATTGCGAGGCGGGAAGTGGCGCGGATTATGCGACGATCGCATAGGGAAACTGGCTTCCGGAAGACCTCCTCCTAAGGGCTACTGCTCATCCATTCGCGCGTCGATAGTACAGCTATCGAAAGTAAGCGCGTCCGGCGAGTCTCGGGATCTCTGGCTGACTCTTGACGTGACGAGCGCGGTCTCGTTCGTTTATCTATCGCGAGAAAGACACCGGACGTCTCTCGACGATGGAACTCGCGGACGATGGAGCCATGATTTACGCGTACGGTACAATGGACATTATATGTTACTTCGCGAATGTTAATGAGCGTTGGCCTGAATGCGACCGCGTTCACGATTCTGAATTTCTGCCATATACACCCCGCATAAAAATGTCCTCGGAAATCAACGCGAGAGATTAGAGTGTGGAGCGAACGTTAGGAAATTACGCGATGAGATTACAGACGATCATAACCGAGTTGAGTAATGAATACAAAATAAATACACGGCAGAGA
Organism: Harpegnathos saltator; assembly: GCF_003227715.2. NCBI lineage: Eukaryota > Metazoa > Arthropoda > Insecta > Hymenoptera > Formicidae > Harpegnathos > Harpegnathos saltator. The sequence continues at coordinate 921,484 of NW_020229910.1, forward strand.
GGACTCCTCTCTTCGGCTGTCATTAGCTTTGCGTATTATTACCGCGACTAGCTCTATCGGACCGTCCATTTATGTACTAATTTTTCTGCCGACGGTGAAGTCCTTGGGAATAATTAATAAAAACGCGGGCGGATTCTGTGCAACTTGCGAGAGAGAAAATGACAGAGGAAGAGAGAGACAGGGGGGGAGGGGAAGAGAAAGAGAGAGAGAGAGAGAGAGCGAGAGGGTGAACGAGCGACTTCCTCCGTGGAAAGAACTCAAAGTAAGGGGCTCCCGATCGGCGGAAACTTTCCCTCTAATTAAGAAGACAATGTACGAGTCGGTACAGCGCGGCGGGCCAAAGACGTCGCGTTCGCCCGGCAGGACAATGCCGGCAATGAAGATAAAGAAGGGTCGTGGCAGGCATAATTCCGAAGTGCGTTAAGAGATCCGACTGACTGACGGATCTGTCGGGGATGGATGGCAGTAAGGGTTACGAGCATCACTCATCAGTAGCGGCCATATTGCCTCCCCAGCACCCCGGCGCCCCCTTGCTCCCCCTCCCCCCGCCCCCGCCTACCCGCGGCAGCCCTCGCGCGCGCGAGGAGAGCGCGAGCCCTGATAATTCCCCAACCCCCCTAGCACTCTATCTCCTTCGCGTTCCCTCTTTTCACCCTTCTTCCACCCTCTGTATCCCTCGGCTCTTCCTCTTCGCGCTCACGCTCGCGCTCGTTTGCTCACTCGCCACCCGCTTTCACCCGCTCTCCCCCGCCCCGGCCCACTGCTACTCTCCGCCGCCCCCTTGTGTCTTAGTCTTACTGGTTTCTTCTCCTTTTCTCCCTTCTTCTTCCAGCGGCGCTTCTTCTTCTTATTTGAACCCCCGGCGCGCGGTGCCCGGGCTGCTTAATGAGAACCTCCACCTCTTCGTGCCACCACCACTACCACTACCACCACTTCCACCGCCGCCGCCGCCGCCGCCGCCGCCGCCGTCGCCGCCGCCGCCGCCACCGCCGCCGCCGCCGCCGCCGCCGTCGCCGTCGCCGCCGCCGCCGCCGCCGCTCACTCTTGGCCATCCCCCGGCACCCCTCGCCAAGCCTGCCCGTTCTCCACCGTTCTCTCCTTCCAACCGGCAACGTGGGGTTCAGCCGACTCCCGCCGACGAGCTACGACCCCTACACACGGCCGGCTCGCCACACACGCGAGACACATTTTAGACTTTTAATATTGATTACACCGCGGAGAGATGAAGGCTCCTCCTTGACGACTGTGGATATCTTCGTATGTGAGCTTTGAGGGTGGCTCGGCTTTGACGACGACGACGACGACGACGACGACGACGACGTCGTCTCGCGGCAAGAGACCGACGACGATCGTCCTTTGTCGATGAATTATAATCACTGTCCGGGATATCTTTTTGACGCGACTGAGCGGTAACCGGGGTAAGCTTGTTCCGAAATCGAGTTCTCACGTGATTCGCCGAACGCGAAGGCTTCGAATATTTATTCGACGTAATTGAGACGTCGTAATATCATTTTCTCTTTGTTCGATTTGATTGGATCGTTGTTACATCGGGCTATTTGAAAATGATTACTTCAGCCCTCTGGTTGTAAGTGGGGCGCCGAGACAAGTGCGCTTATTATCCATGACGCCCGGCGGGTGTATTTTTGTATACGAGTTGTATGGAATAATAAAAACGCGACTAAGATTCATGAGCTCGCGCTCCGGTTAGATGGAAATAATTTTTGTTACTTGGGAAAGTAGATACGCGCGTGGCGTTGGATACATATCGTCGAAACTTGCTCGAACTTCGGAGCGCGAATGTGTGTGCCGAGATAGTTGGAGTCTGTAATTAACCCTTACCAACTTAGCGGTGCCATGTGGAATCATACAGTGTCCTATTCATTCGAGGTAAATTTGCGCAACAAAGCTATCTGTACTATACATCGTTCGCAAAAAAGGCGACAATAAATTTTCGCGCGCTTTACGCCCGACAAGGCTCGATAATTATCCTGGGATTCACTTACGCGAGAGAAACGTGCACGTAACGCGAGTATTTATTTCAATTTCGATAACGTATTTTGTAATCGTTCTCTTTTCAGGAAAAATTCAAGAACGAATTACTCTTCGTCGCATCCTTGAAGAATTTTATTATCGCGAACCTTCTATCGATTAACCTTTCGATCGATTAACCTCCAACTGAATTTCTAAAAAGAAAATGGAGTTTTGAGTACGCAATAAATTCTTCTTTTCGATACATCGGAAGTCTAGTGTGAGCACGGTGAATTATTTTTAATAGTTTATGACAATAGTTTATGACGAAAATTAATGCCGATATATTATAATCGAAATCGATTTCAAGTTGATCGAGAAATCGAAAATTAGAATTCTCGATCTCGCCTGGTGTTCTGCGGTATATACGCTAAATCGGAGAATCTTTTTATTGAACATTACGTAAAGAAATAGTACTCGCGCGAAGACTTGGAAACTATGAAGCGCGCGGCAGGTACAATTAAGCATTACAGAGACGCGACGGCGACCTTTGACATCGGATCGAATTATAAAAGACGTCCGCGCAACGCAACGTGACCTCATTGCCGAGCGCTGCAGGGTGACGCATATTTAAAATGGACACGATCGTTGACTTTCGACCTCCGTGATCAATAGCGGCTCCCTTGTACATTAAATTTAGTCTACTAGGGGGAGTTATTACCGTTTCGTGTGTAGTTAACCAAATCGGGCTTCCAATCTGATTCGTATGTCCTGGCCATTGATTACATCCAGACGAATTAGGTCACATGTAAATGAAAGCCGTAAATCTGTCCCCACCCCTTTTCCAATTCTTTTTCGGATTGTTCGGCACGGCAGCACACTCAACGAAATTAAAATAGCACGCGATAAGAGCGGCTAGTGCGTGAAACTAATGAGTCGAAAACGTAAATCTCTGTGTACGTATTGGACACATAGAGAAAGAAAGATGGGGGGAGAGAGAGAGAGAGAGAGAGAGAGAGAGAGAGAGAGACGGAGGTTGACAAACACTCAGGGGCCGCACACAAAAGCCACGATTCGGAATTATAACAAAGATGAAAATGATTAATTCGACAAGTTCACGCGTAACGTCAGAAAAAAAAATATAGTGTCCACTCATAATGTTGGAGAGAAAAAGAAAGGATGAATCAGCGTGTGAAAATGATGCGATTTAAATGTCGATATTGACTGTGGAGTAAAAATACGGAGGATTTTACCGCGGGGTAAATTCATCCCTGACGAATTATACGCGTCCCTCGTAACCTTTCACCCCCTTAATTCTGATACGCGTAATACCGCGATAGTCCGCAATAACGTTCGCGACTTTGGATCAATGTAAATGCAAATGCACGGTCTATACATCCGGCAACGTTTTACGAGCGAGTCCAGATTTAAGCACGTCAAATAAGCCTTTCGAGTTCTCGTTTTTTAGTATTAAGACTCTGATTACACGGCACCGGCAAATACGTGTATATATAACAATAACATGCGACTCACGTACTATTCAGTGCGCTCGATACCCCTAAAGCCGATGCTTATGCAGTATCGGCGATCTCATTTCGCCTATAAATTACATAAATTACACGGAAGCCACATAATTACGGATCCGAAATCCATCTTTAAATTCTTAGCACGATATCACACGATGCATAATAAATGTTATCGCGATCGTTCTTTTTAGAAATTGCAACAGGTGGCGACATGCGTTCCCGACTCTCAAATAACCTGAACGTTATGCCATTAATGTTATCCAACTAACAGTTGGGTCGCACGAGGGAGATGTGTTGCACGGATTTACATCTTCGCGCGTGTCGGCCTCAGAATAAACGCGTCGGGATGAACTACGGGAGGATCGTTCGTCGATCGCGATTAAATTCAAGCCGGCTATATTATAAGGATGAGCATCATAAGTTCTTAAAGCCGCCACCGAGAGTTGCCGCCTTATCTATCTACTTTCGTCCGCAAGCAGATTTCGGAATCATTCTTTCGACGTAAAAATCTCTACTCTCCTCGGCAAGATAAAAGCCTCCTCCACGCAGTAGCAACGAATCTGCGTTTCGAGTAATCGTTCGCGTCTTTCGTTGTACTCGACAATGATTTACGAAAGTTCCCTTAAAGTCGAAGGTCTCGAATCAGAACTTGAAAGGCAGATGCGATGCGCGACCAACTCTCCAGCCGCGAGCCACGAGAGAACCACGTCGATCTTAGAGGAAATTGGGAAAAATACTCCCGCAGGGTGAGAAGAGCGACGAGGAACGCAAGTCGTCCTCTAGTGATAAATTAAAATCCGAAAAGATATCAATCCCCATGTCCCTATGTGCCGGACGCGATACGAATCAGACGAATCGAAAGTAACTTAGCTCTCTTATATTAGGAAAGCAGCAAATTTAAGAATAACGAAAGAGACTTTTAAGCAGCGTGAGATTTTGATTGCCGGCCATCAATGCGAAAATCAATGTCGCAATCGTCTGGCAATTTCAATCTACGTATTTCTAGAGAGTACCGAAATAGCTGCAGAATAGTCTGGGACTATATATTGTTTTACGCACGACGTCATCGCACGCATGCGACGACTTTTAAGATACAAATATCCGAGCGAGGTCTCGATATTGCCCCCCGGTTGCCCTTCCGCACCTCTCGGTCGCAGAAATAAACAACGGCGAGAATTTCTCGCGAGAGCCACTCATCGCTAATCGGTCCACCTGGAGAGCCGCGGCCTCGGCCCCGCCGCGTTTACGTATTTCCGCGTACGCTCTTACGATAATAGGATTTATATTCCTACCTGCCACGCGATGGGATTCGCGGTGTAACGCGGATTAATCGGCGCGGGCTGGATCGCGGCGACGAGACCCTCTCTCCTTGTTCGTCGCCGCTGCCGCTGCCGTCGCCGCCGCCGCCACCGCCACCGCCACCGCCTCCACCGCCGTCTGGACATGCTCCCGATCGAAACGATCCACTAAACCGATCTCTCGCGCGCGTCGCCCCTGCCGCGCGTCGGCCACCCTCTTTTGCTCCGCGGACGACCGCCGTCGTCCCGACTCCGCTGCGTCTCATCTCCGTCGTCGCAGTCACGTCTTACGAGGGCGCACGAGGAAGGAGGACGGCGAATTTACAAGAGAAAGGAAGAATGAGCTTAAAAGATGGAAAGAAGGGGACGGAGACGAACGAGAGGATAGCGGTCGGGAGTGGCGAGGGGCGCGGGGGGAGGGGACGACTAGGGGGTGGCGGCAGGAGGTAGTGGAAACACGGGGGAAAGACTCTCTCTCTCTCTCTCTCTCTTTCTCTCTCTCCTCGTAGTGGCAAAGGGGGTGGGCGACGGGGGTGCACGGCCGGTGGGTCGTTATTTTTGTGCCTGCTTCGTCTTTAATTTCTCCCCACCTTTTGCGCGCCGCGGCGCTGACGCCGCGCCGCGCCGCGCCGCGCCTCACCGCGCCGCGCCTCGCCTCGCCGCACCATGCCGCGCCGCGCCGCGCCACGCCGCGCCGCGACGCCGGGCAGAGGAGCTGTGGCGCTGGTTGGTGTGCGGTTGTCTTAGTTCGTATGCATATCTCAGTGCCTCACATATTGATTCAGGGCGTCATTACGCGTCTTAGCTCGGCCCACTCCCACCACTGCTTAAACCACCCTCCACCACCCTCTTCCAGTTCTCGCCAGCACCCCCCGGCCCCTCGCCTGTTACCCTCCCGCTGCCCTCTTCCTCGCTCGGCCCGTCGCCCTCAACCTCCTCCTCCACCTCCACCACCTTCTTCACCTCCAGCCACCACCGTCCTCCTGTGGCTCTCCTTCGCCGACCCGACCACCCCATCTAGCCTGCACGAACCTTTACTACCCCCCAGCTGGAAGAATCCTCTTGCAGACCGGTCCTTCCCTATGCCCTCTCCCGTCGTCCCCCTTCGGCCCCCTTGGCTTAAGCGACACGCAAGTCTCGTCTCTCTTCCTCCCCCGCCCGCTCTTCTCCATCCTGCCGCGTTTCGTGCCCGAGGCCGCGTGTGTGCTCGCGAGCGTGCTCGCCTTGGGGGACACGTGGGGCCGCGTGGCGCGCATATATTCGCGTGTAATATCGGTCGTCGTCGCGCGCGAAGCCGGCTCTCGCATAATCGATACGGGATTCATTTTGATCGCCGCGAGCCGCTTTGTTTCTTAGCGACGGCGCGGGCGCCGGCGGCAGCGAGTTCGCGCTGGACGCTCGCCGTGTTTCAGCGCGAAGGTTGCGCGCGCTCTATCCTGAGGCTCGCAGAGGGTCTCGCATATGTGCAACGTTCGTGTAATGACGTGATCCAGAAGGTTGGACGATAACGAACGAACGGCGTTACGTGGGTTTGTCTTTAGGCTTTGACAAACAGAGTCTGGAATTCGCGAGCGGTATTATATATCACGATGGTTCTTCAATCGTTCGTTTTATCCGTTGGAATTAGTTCTCACTTCACTTGCCATTAAGCGTAACTAATTGTAATTAATAACTTCGCCGTCGGTGTACATGCCCAAGTTTGCCGCGACTTAACGTTATTCCTTCCACGCGTCCAACCGGCGTGTTCCGCGAGCTGAAGTTGTCGATTTCACGCGATATGTTACGGAAATTTGACGCATGACTTATTCTTCGCGACGTGATATACTCAAAGCTGTTATGTGAGATACGTGCAAAATAAAATCCCCGCTACGTCTTACTTTAAATTTTGCTCACCATCGATCGCTACAACGTCGGTGGCGTCATCTGACACGCGAGCGCTCTAACGTACGAAACGTTCGAAACGTTTCGCTGTTGTGATATTATCCAAGGAGCGCTTTCACTCTTACAAACAGAAAAAGAGGAGATGTATAATTGGCTCAAAATTAGTGCAAATTGATTTTGAAGATGTTTTACAATGGCATCGAAAATTCATCGAAACCATGTTTTGAAGATAGTTCGACGAAGAACGTTCAAACGATCGCTTACTTATCGACCAACGACAAGATACGAGATAGTAATTAATAAGTGTATCTGTGCGCCGTGTTAATTATCAATAATATATGTATACCTGTTTTGCCAAACGATTTCATTCATTTTTTTCCAATGACTAATTAATTGCATGTCGACACGTCGACATTCGATGTGACAACTTCAACGCGCGGAGGATGTAAAAAAGATATAATTATTTTTATGATCTGCTCTTAACGTTATTAGAATATTAATTTAGACAATCTTGATATTAATTTACCAAATGTGTTTAGAAAGAAGCATGCATATTTGTAGGTATTTAGAAATTTAAATTTCATTCTCATGAATATTATCCTTTTTCGATTCTTTCTATCTTCACGCTTATGTATCTCTACACTTATGTTTACATTGAATGAAATATCATGTGGCTTATTTATGTAGACGAGCAAAACAGAATCCCTAGGATATTAGCTGTCATAAACAGATAAATTAATCATATGTACTCGCTAAAAAAACATCGACGAAAAACATGTCACGCTTGTTTACGACCTTGCCGAAATTGAGAAATATTCAAATACAGCGCGAAAGAAAACACGAAGAAGTCGGAGCAGCAGATTCGATATTCAACAGTATTGTCAAATATGAACGTATTATAGTACACATATATCAGCGTAATATATTCATCATATATTATCAGTGACTTTATGTTAAAAATAATAATCCGATAACATGACAGGTTATTTTTTTAACGACAATGGATATTAATAGATATGTATAAATAATATATCATCATGAAATATCATAGCCTGAATTAAGAAACCATTTAAACGAGGTGCTGGCTAACGATAAAATGTGTAGTAACATTATAATCGTTGCGGAATATTAGCCGCATAAATCTGGTCGATTACAAAGTAAATGACATGTAATGACATCGTAATGACATAATTAGCGACGTACAAATTGCGAAGAGCGGAAGACTAATGTGCGAAGATTATTTTAAATTTTTAGAGATGATATTATTATCTGATTGATGGAGAACGTCTCATATATTTCCACGTTATTTGCATAGACAGGAACAAACGTCTACGAAAAACCTGCGCATGTGTGTATGCGCGCATGCGTATGTATGTTTGCTTTATTGGCGTAAAAAGAGCTTAATATGAACCAGTTGGTATTTTTTTTTTTTTTTAAAGATTACATATTTTTGTATATCTGAGAGCCTACACGCATTTTATATCAAATAGAGATCAATTTATAATTAGCGTTGTATAATATATAAAATCGGCATTTGGTTTTTATTGTCCAGTGATTTTATATGCATGTTCATCTTCATATGCATATTTAATTTTAAATAAGGAAAACTTACGTGTACGTCATATTTTTAGTCTCTTCTTCGTAATATCACAAAGATATTGTATTTTATTCAATTGCTAGTCAATTTTACGACAGGGTCGTAAAAAATTTACGATTACGCATTTATTATAATATCAATCCGTTACACGCCGCGCAAACACACGCACACACACGCGCGCGCGTATCCTAAATCTGGATTATTTTCACGTTTTATCAGATACTTGGCCAAGACTCATAAATTATGAAAACAATGCTGCAATAAAATCAATAATAAATCGCTTTCCAATAAAACGTGACGTTTCTAGAAACATTTACTGTTCTTTATTATGTATTGCTATTAAAACAATTGTCAGCTTTTAAATTTTATGACAGATACTACAAAGTTTTATCTGTTCACTTTTGAGGTCAAAACCAATGAAGAATTTGCTGTCGATTAATTCTTCAGCCTTCAAATTTATCGGTGTCGAACCAGCGATGTCGAAACTAGCAGCGACAGCGATTATGCGACAACGACGCCGATGCACTCAATACATGATCATCGCAAAAGTGGTTCAACGTGATTTTGATGCACAGGTGAAAGTCCACACCGTGATCGGTTCGAACATTCATCGAACCAAATCAAATGTTCGCCCGATCGATTCGCATTCACTCGTTGGACAAGCGTCTAATCACGGCCCCCTTCTTTGATTATTTGAACGCCGTCGACGACAAGGTGAACTTGTCATATCATTATACATGTATATTTCAACATGCGTGCAATGAAATGTTGGTCTTCTAATGTTGCAATTAAAAAGAATGCATCAGGAATTTTGCAAAAAACTATTAATAGTACTACTAATAGTGCTACTAATAGTACTTTAATACTAATTAATATTTTAGTTTTGTTCTTTTCTCTTTGTCGTAAGTGATTTAGATCCTTTTAAACGAAATCTTATCACAATATACACGCCTTTTGTATACGACGAATAAAATACAAAAGAAATATTCGAAGAGAAAGAGAAACTGGTAAAGAGCGAAGTAATCGCTGCCAAAAAAATACCGAGAACGCGTTTCGTGATACCTTCTCTCAATACTAAATAGAAATTAGAAAGGAGTTGGAAGAAAACGACTTGTGTGTGTGTGTGTGTGTGTGTGTGTGTGTATATAATCGAAAGTTTTGTCATTTCGAAGGATTTGTCGAAAAAATTATAAGAGGGTTAATAAAAAAATATGAATAATCGCAACTCAGCGGCGATGACATCGGTGTAAGATGGTCGATGCGTAATAACATCGCAAAGAAATCCAGTTTTCGCATTGAGCCAACGCGGCAAGGTAACGTGCGTCATTGCGGTCACGTACGAGGGACAAAATGTGGTTGGCTGATTACAATCTAGCGCTTGTTTTTACGATAAGTTATCTTAATTGCCACTGTATGTTACGATTCACGACGTTAAGCGGTCGACGCATCGGCTCGGCCAAGAAGGATAACTACGTGTTTTCTCTGCACGAGCAACGTCGATGATTACTCCGTCGTGCTCGCCTCAGCAGCGGCCGCGATTCAGAAAAAGTAAAATTGCATCCCGAGTTGGATGCACAAACGCAAGAAAGGCACTCAATCTTGGGGTCGACGAACGTACGCGTTTCTCTACGAAGAAAAAGATGGAGAGAGAGAGAGAGAGAGAGAGAGAGAGAGAGAGAGAGAGAGAGAGAGAGAGAGAGAGAAGAATAGAGAAGGAAAGATACACCTTGTCCTTTCGCGAGCGTTATTTTACCCCTTTCGAGCGTGTTCTCGCGATCGGTCGCCATTGTCCATAAGATCACGATAACATGTCCTGCAAAGTATTTATTCACGCTATGCGTCTCCGCTTAACTTGTTACAACTCGAGCTTTGTATTTCGATGATATTCGAATCTCCTCGTCATGCTTATCTCCAAATGTGTCATCGAAGCCACGCTACAAACGGAATGAACGATGCAATCGTGGTCGAGCGGTGTAAACGTCGCGCGACTGAAACCATAATTTGAGCCGAGCTGGAATGACATTTTTCGCAAATACACGCAAATTGCTGTGATATTCGCATAACTGGTGCTCCCGATAAACGTGTAACTGATCGACGACAGGTGAACGAGGATTTCGAATCGAACGTATTCTCTCCCTTTTCTGTTACTAAGAACGACGGAAGAAGCTCATTCATTAGGGACTGGCGCACCAAATGAATAATTAATAAAAGAGATATGGCTAAAAGTTCGACCAACTTATGCAAGCTCCTAACATTTTAGCGACTCGTGTGTCCGAGTCCCTGTTACTTTCGTAGTAGTATTTGTTGCACTTTTCAGATACCGCTCGAATACGTCGACGGAGAGTGCCTCTTATTCTTTGCTGAATCCACTGAATCGTCAGCGCGAAATTTATTCGACGTACTTAACTGGCTTCTCGTAATGCAGTAACGTTCCATGCGGAAGCCTTAGAACGACGAGTCATACATTGCGTTCGCACACGTGCACAATTAAAGAACCGACGCGCGTGCGCCCGATGTGTGTAATATGGTCATCCCGTACGAGTATACGAAGCTGTACGGTCAGTGCTTCCCATTGCAACGTGTTAGTAAGGCGGTTACAAGACCGCAAGACTGCCAACTTACGTAAAGATCAGATTAGATCGGTCGATACCGATATTATTCAAGTAATAAAGGATATAACGGGTCGAGTTCCTCCTACGATCGTATCTACGTCTAGTTATCTACAAAAATATACGACTTCACAGGTAAAATCGTAGAAAAAAATTATCGCGGGACGAAATTATCGCGCACGAGGAGAAATATTATTATATTATTGTGCGCGCACATAGGCACGCGAGGAAAGCCAAATTCAATCTGTGCAACCGATTTTGCGACAATGCGATTTTTTGTCGTTTGACGATCAGACAAGAACCGACTGTGAACGAGCAGAGGAATTCCCGTCGGAGATTTATCGTATCATATCAGCCGAGTTTCAACACAGCTGCATGATCAGACGAATGTCTGCGATTACGGTAACGGAGATACCGTAAGCGGTTTCTCGCCGCTGAATTTTCATCTTATCTACATTCTGTCACGTGGACTGTGGCCTCCGCCGTGCGAAAATTCTGATTACACACGGAGAAGATCGATCGAGTGAACGTGACAGTAGACAAACTAAACACCAAGAACGAACGACTGCTCGAAGAAAAACGAAAAATCCGCTTCTTATGAATCAAATTCGATCTCGATTCCAAGGCAACCAGTTTGGCTGGATTACCGTCACCGCGTGATTCACCTGATGCTCATCCTCCGCATACACAAAGAATCGTTATAACCGCGAGTCAAGGTGACAGACTAGATGAAGTTTTATCCTCTCGAAGGATTCGAAAGTAAGTCCGAGGGACTCTCAAAGGGACAAGACGCAGCAGCGTCAACAGATTCATGCATCCCATTCTCCGACGAATCAAGTTCTCGACTATAAATATACGTTCCCGTCAGCCCGATCCATCCGTTCTCCTTCCCTCCCGCGGCAGGTTTTCCCCCTAGACCCATCATCGGATATCGACATTCACCGGGATTCCTAAGTCCCGCACGAGAGGAACGGCCGGCCGTGGATATCGTATCGCGAGACAGCGATCATCACCAGGTAGGCGAACCACCGTCCGCCGCTCGCTCCCACCTCCGACCCGACTCGACTCGGCTCGGCTCGTCGGCCACTTATCCCCTCGAAATAGCCTGTGTTCCTTCCTCTCATCCTTTTTAGCCGCATTTTTCCTGTTTGCGATGAGAACGCCACATGATAACCGGACGAACGAAGGGAAAGTTGCTCCTCCGTCCCTCCGCGGCGGCGGTACCGACCTGCCTCGGGCCAGCGACGGTCGCCGTGGCCAACCAGATCGTGAGATTCGGTCGCGCAGGGTGTCGCGCGCGCGTTGCAAGGTGAACGAGTCGCGGCTGGCTGCAGCCTCGGATACATCTCGTGCGTGTGGAGCGAGTGAGTGAGTGAGTGAACGCGCGCACGAAAGAGACAGAGGTGCACCTCCTTGTCTGAAACGCTCAACTGGGCTCATTCGTCGGCCGTGAGTATCAGCCGCGAGATACATCACGGTGGACCGTGCAGATCGAATGGAGATTCTCGTCGGTGCCGTCATCTCCCTCACTAACGTTATCCTCCTCTGGCGAGACCGTTATCCCTGTTAAACGTCGTCCGCGTGATATCGGCCAACAGGAAGTGCCCGGGACGCGGATGGTGCGTACAGACGAGATAAGCGCGGCTTCACCGGCGATGCAGAAAAGCCCAGCGGGCGACTGTTGAAAGGTGCGAGCGATCATTACTACGCGGCGAGTCGAGCTATTGCTTGCTTGCTTGCGTTGCTCTCGGCGACGACGCGGCGATCGGCGAGCGAACGCGAACGCAAAAAAAGAGGAAGAAAAAGAAGAAAAAGAGGGAAGAAGAAGAAGAAGAAGAAGAAGAAGTAGTAGAAGTGGAATCCAAGACTCCTGCTTGCGTCCAGCCATTCGCCGTGATTTCCACCAAGGGATCGGCCGTGCGGTGTGCAAACGCTCGGAGATCGATTCCTCGCGGACGGACGGACGCGCGCGCGTTTAACGGGAATGCGGACGCAGGAAGTGCAGCAGTTCGACCGCGACTTGCAACGCGCGCAGCTCGGAGAAAGGCGCAGACCGGTGACGGGATTAGGCGAAAATTCCGGTTGGGTTCGTTAGACTCTGTCTATCTCTCTCCTTTCTCTCTCTCTCTCTCTCTCTCTCTCTCTCTCTCTCTCTCTCTCTCTCTCTCTCTCTCTCTTGCTGTCCCTCTCGAGGGCTGCGGCGAATTTGCTGAGGCGAACGAGAGAACGTGCAAGCAGCGGGTGGTGTGCGCGGTGCGCGAAGTGGAGTGCACGTCGATCGCGGAGACTTCAACGCGTGTACGACGCGCGCCTCGCGTGGCCTCGTCGATACACGACACGTGTCTATGAATAAAGTGGAGTTCACGTCTAATTTCTAAGCGACCAGCGGAGCCAGCGCGAGAAGGTAAGTAAGAAGCCGAACACACGCGGAAAACTTCTTAAGCAGTAAGACGTAAGCAAATGAACCAGTTGTATATTTTGGGGCCGTAAGAAGAATAATCGATTTTCAGTCAATTTCCTTCTTGCCTCAGTTTTTCTACGTGTCCAGACCCCAAAGCCTTGCGAGATACGCTGATGTCGGCTGCATCAGCCACTTTCCATCACGCATACTTTTTGGAATCAGCCGAAGAACCGGCCGAAACAAATTAAATATTCTGCTTAGCTCGATACGGAGCTGCCGGTGTTATTTGCTAAATTTTCATCGAAACGTCACGCGTATTACGTCAATTGCCTTCAGTTGTAAGCTGTCAGCGAACGGACGGTTCTCGGGCAGCCAAGAAGATTGCGTCTGCTAAATTACTTGCAGTAATACGAGAGCGGCCTGCGAGAGCTCGGATAATCTCGCGCGAAATGAAATTCAGAAAGCGCTCTCGGCGGTATTGATGTTGCTTCGGAAGCACACATTTCTTGACATTTGTCTGGACAAACATACTTAAGCCACCTTACAAAAGTACACGAGTCTTATTTGCGCCCGTAAAAGAGCGTCATATTTTTCATTTCTGTAAACCTGCCGGAGTAAAATTACTGCCGCTATATTTCTCTCTTGCAAATTAACACAAGCGTGCGTGAAGCAATTCGACGTAATGACAACGAAGTTACGTTCGAGTTGTCGGTACAATATTTGATGAGTCTACGTTTCAAGACTTATAAATATAAATAAATAATATTTTATGAGCAAATTATAGCGAAATCCTGAATCATTCTTTTCTTGCCACGTCAGAACGTGCTTCGTTTACAGCACTCTTCGCTCGAACGTCCCTCGGTATTTGCCAAATAAAATAGTCAACATGTGTGCGATAAAAGAACTCACGCAAAAAGTCACGCGTAATAATATTTCATCAATATAGATCGGCCGTAACTTTCGTCGCATATGCGACTTTTCCGACTTGCGTGTTTGTCTCGTCAGAATTTACAACTCGGGTGTCACGCGTGCATGCTTCCATGCAAAGTAACGGAATGCACGCAATGTGCTTCGTCTCGCGTGATTCGATCTACCGATGCGCATGACATCGCGGCTAACGGACACGCACACAGTCATAGCTTGTTCGAAACTTCATTTTTACTCCGTTTAATCTTCTACCTAATTGCATCGGAAATCAAAACCGTCACAACGAAAATCCCCCGTCGCGAACGGTATTTCTTTTCTTTCTCATTGTAAATCCTTCAGTCTTTCAAAATGTTATGTTCCTCTTAAGCAGCTCCATGCCTTTTCCATATGACGTACCACCTTATTGTGCAAGACAATGGCGAAACGAATTTCGAGGAAATAATTAATTGCCATCTGTGTAACTGCTGCCAGTCATAGTTGCTTTTATAGCTTCTTGTCGGGTTCTTGTTCAGTCGTGATCTTCCAGGAAATTTTTGTTTTTCTTCATCGTAAAAACGATGCAATGGCAGCGAAAGGAAAATGAAAAGAACAAACATTGCGATATTTCCCGGTATCCGCGATTTATTTAAACAACGCGACGTTATATTGTTGCTGGAAGCCGTCGTAACGCCCGACATTTTATGACGTGCTTCGATAAATAGCCAACTCGACACGTGTCTACTTCTGTATCGTCATTAGCGGTGACGGAATTACTATGATGTTACTACCATCAACTGTTCTCCCACTGCTGCGGATAGCAATAACAACGCGTTGTAATCTGGCGTGAATTTCCGCGTTCGTGTAGGTAATCGCGTTCTTCATGAAAGAAAGCAGTTGGGCAATCGTATCTGCAACTAATTGACGCGTTTAAAATGTACACGCGTTATGACGTAAAGAGCGGGCTTTCCCGCGGTTAAACGCTCGAAAGTTATTTACGCAACCGGTTAGGGAATGCTAATTCACGTACAAACTTAGAGACATTGGGATAGATCAAAAAGCCTGTGAAGGAAGAAATGCAGGAGTCTGGTTGCAGCAGAAATTTAGAAAGGCTATTTAGAACCGCTCTCTCGAGCGGTTTAAATCGATCAAAGATATATTACCAAACAAAGAACATATTGCATAAAAATTTCTACAATTTACGACTTTGAGTGCTTTGAGTCTTGTCAAAATTTTGCGCATATTTTTTTACAATAATTCAAAGCTGGGATCTTGGGTTGTTTTTTACTTATTTCTTTAACTCGATGTTTGAATTGAGTTGGAAACTTTCGGAGAGTTCCGGGTCTATTTTTATATGTTTAATTGTTTAATATATATATATGTGTGTGTGTGTGTGTGTGTGTGTGTGTGTATGTGTGGGTGTATGTAGGTGTGTGCAAATATAGCTCGCGATAGCGTCTCCTCTTATTTCCTTACGTCACTCAGAAAAACGACAAACGATCGGCTAAAACACACTCCATTAACACGCATGTGAAACCAGTTTTGCCATTCTCTCGCGCACAATGAGATATCGCAAAAAGGCACAGTGCTTAAAAAGCACATCATCCAGCTTGTTGGGATGGTCAGAGCGAAATAGAACCGGCGTGGAATCATTCGTTCTAGACGAGTTTATTCGCGATATCTAATTTCTCAGCGCGATTACGCAACGCACTGTTACGCTCGCTGATTTATTTATGCCGTGAGGATCCTTCGAGGGAATAATCAGCGGCGCTTATTATGACGTTACTAGCTCCCGTTGCGGTTGAAATCATCGGGTTCACGGTCCATTGAAGAATGTCGCTCACAAGGCTGTACCAATACGCACTCGGATGTGAGATGGACACAACGAGTACTTTCTCTTGACGCTTTCTCCAGGGCCCGCGCTACGCGATCGCGGAGATTACCCGTGTGTGTCGACGTCCGAATCTCGCGAATATTTATGATCATAGAAAGTCGCAGTCGCGTGTTCTATAATATTACGAAACGCGTAAGAGCGGCTCGTTAGGTAAACTTTTCCGCGATGCGCAATACGCAGACCTCCACGCGAGATCTTCACGAACGTCACCGCGTCCGATCTGCTTCTCGGCGTGTCGCTAATGCCTTCGACTAGTCGGACGGATTGCTTACAAATGAGCTGCTAGAAATCATGTTTTTATTATTTGATAATCTCACGAGGATTCTTGCCGTGAGAAAAGGCGTTATTTCTTCCGACACTTCAAACACATCACTAAATTCATTCCCTCTCCTAACTTTTCATTCTCAGTAGGACGAATGTTCCTAACGATGGAAAAACCTATCGGCAAATATTATTATTTACGGAAGTTCATTTAACAATATGATCGGATAACGAAAGCTTTGTTTCTAAATAAAACGAACGAACGGAAAAGTCCAAACGAAGCTACGATTCTCACGGTAAAATTTCTTTTCACAGGGACATGCCTGCGTTGAAGCTCTTCGGGCGAAAATGGTTGGCCGCAACCGACGATCTCGTGTACCCCGGCATGTTCGAATTATTTATCCGCGTTGTATGGTGAGTGTCGCCGAGGAATCCGCAATTATCGTACACGATATTAGTCGCGGCAACGGTGGCATGTATGAGTCGATAATAAATTCAAATTATCCCCCAAATCTGATATTTTTCAGTTCTTTTTCTACAGATCACAATTATGCGAAACGTAATATATTTTCCTTTCTTTCAAGCAAATCTAATCTGGTAATCAAATAACCGAGTTCTTCCCTGCATCAGTCAGCATGACAGTTTGTTGAAGCGCGACCGAGACGGATCACCGTTAGCGTTTGCTTCTCGTAATAGGATGCGTATTTTGCAGGTTAATTCTCATAGGAGTTGCCTGCACGAGGTACTACGAGAGCACGTGGAATTGTCAGTCAGGAGGTGACTTGGTGCGCGTATATCTCATAGGAGAATTGGCCATGCTCAGTATCGTCACGCTTTTGATACTGGTCATCATCAGGCAAAGCGCGAAAGGGACCATCATGGACACGCATGCTCGACGTTGCGTCGAATCGCTACTGATAATCAAGTGAGCGATATAAGCAAACGAGTATCCCGTCAATCAACTTTCTAGAGTAACCAATAACTTTTATACAAGGCTCTTGTAGAAAGAGTTATATACCATCCCTCCTCTCTCGCTCACCCATCTTTCTCTTTTATCATATGAAATGTGGATAACGATTTGTTCCGCTCATAAAGTATCACGAAATCTTAATAAAGCACAAAATGCAAAAAGAGAAAGCAAATGGCAGGAGAATAGCAGTTTAACAGAAACACTTAAGATTCGAGTACGTTTACCGTATGTACTGTGCGAATATACCATAATTATATGCACTTGATCGTATCGATTGAAAGCATCGATTTCGATTCTCGGCAATAATCATTCTCGTTTGAACGAATTATTCAAATCATCCGCTTATTTGGCATAAATTATTCAAACATTTCTGAATTTCAAACCATGTTTTCAGTTATATAACACTCGTGAGATATCAGCGTGATTTTGCAATTATTTGCATCGTGTCAGATAATGCATTAAACGTTGGAGCATTTTATGTGTTTCACAACCACGTGTTATGTATAAAAAGGCACGATATGAAGATCGTGATGCTTTCGATAAGATCCACGCGAAAAAGTAAAATGGAAGAAGAACAAGAAGCAAATATACGTGCGAAAAAAAAGTAAACATACCACTCTTCGCGAACAGCTACGAAAATGGAATATTTGTTTCGTTTTATGACGAATATTATTTATATACGCAACACACGCACGTATATTAATATATTAAATTCAATAATAATTAATTTTTAATCCGCAATATATTTTAATGTCACTCATTCACGGCGCGAATCGTGCGCGAAAAGTAAATTAAAAATAAATCGCGTCAGTCTCAGAATCTACCACGCAAACTGTGTAGTCACCAGTACCGTGAAATTTTTATTATACGATTGTGTATATCGCGACGTATCATATCGCATAGAGGTAATATTTCTGGATAGAAATAAATATCGAAAAATATGAAGGCGTAAAATAACTGCTCCACATAAAAATACACGAGCGAAATAATCGCACTGATATCGACGAAAAATAAAATCCACCATCTTAAATATTTATTCCCACTTATTGTCACTCACCGAATCGCCTCGAAGTCATGGTCGGTCACACTCTGCTCCACGTAGATCTGTAACAATAACAGAAATTGCTATTTAGATCTTAGGATTCAGCTTATAATCCTTTCGGGTCGAGCGTCGACTATAGTCAACGGCCGGATATTAATCAAATTGCAGAAACGTAACAGATTATCGATAAAAATTATGAAATCCCACTGTATTGTGAGAATATTTGTTCGCGATTATTAAATCCATTGCAAATCGCAGGAATAATAATATTCGATATTTTAACAACTATAAAATGTATAATTAAAGCACCTTATGAAATTTTATTTAAGTAAAAGAAATGCGCAAAATATGTCAATAATAAGACATCGCTGTGTAGCCTATATCAAATCGTCTTTTACGATTTGATATTATTAACAATGCAATCACAATTATTTAATTCTTTTTAATTAGTACGAATAATACTCGGGACGCTATTGTGAGTCTCAGTGAAAATTGAAAGCCTTCTTTGATGCAATCAGGATATCGATGTTACTGCCGGAGATCGGTTGGAACGTCCTGGGCAGCCTGTGGATTTTCGGACAGAGCGTGGAGTGCGAGCACGAGCACTATTCCATCACCGTCGTGGAGGCTCTGGTACTTTTCGACTGGATCCTGATCGGTCTCAGCATCTTCGGTCTCGCTCTGGTATTCGACCCGATCGGTTCTCTGGAGAACAAACAGCTGGAGAGCTCTGTGGAGCATGGCAAGCACTCGCGCATCTGGTTACGGCGATTCAGGTTCCTATGGTGGATGCGCAAGGATGAAAGCGCGAGCGAAACCTTTCAACATGTCGCTGGTGAGACATAGGTACGGCTAAATTACGAAGAGGTCCTGCTGCAATCGAAATTGGAACGTGGACGACGTGTTCCAATCGAAAAACCGAGCGCAAGAAGCTGCCGGGAATATCCGGACGATAAATAATAAGTTCGCTATCCTCGTTCTGGTTTTGACCGCTGGTGGGACTTTCTTCATGACGTGTATCGCTCTCTCGCCGTGCGAGGAAGCAGCGATCACGCGATCGCTTCGTGATATTCGCAGTATATGAATTGGGATGAATGAATTTCGAGCGAAATCGCGAAATCGCCGTTCGAAAGAACGGCTCAAGCTTCCTCTCAAACAGTCTCAACACTTCGTGTCGTCGCAATGTTATGGAATATATTGTCATGAAACAATCCTCTCACTACTTTCACTACCCTCGATATATCATTGTGGTATTAGTTAAATAATAAAATTAAATTAATTTATAAGAAAGAAAAAAGTTATGTCCTTTGTTTTTTTGAAAAATCTTCAAGAGAGAAAGAAAAAAAAGTGATGAAATATATATCAAACTTTACAAATATCTAATACCAGTGGAAAAAATTCAAAGACTAACATTGGATCCAACGAAGCCTGACGGTACATCGAGGGTCGAGAGTAAAACGCTTTCTTAACGATTTAACTTTAAACTCGCAGGTCTTCTAACCGCATTATTCCGAGGTACGGACTTGGTGCCCTCGGACGTAATGGCGGGTTGCATCCTGCTCAGAGTCCGTCAGAAACGTGAAACTCACGAATTACGAAGGCTGAATTTAATCCCGCGACCAAATTACACTTCAGGTACGTCATTCGTATGTTAATCGCCGGGGAAAAGTCGAAGAATGGCATTTATCGAGTAAGCTTCGGCCTTTAATTGTCAAATATTTGCCATCTGGACTTTACAGACAGCAGCGCAATTTTTTCCAACACACCCAACTGGATGTCCTTGGAGGCAGCCCATCATTTTCTACAATTGTCAATCGCCGCCTACGGCTGGCTTTTCGTAATATACCAGCATACGTGTACCGGATGTTTCCGTTTAATACGAGGCATGACATGCTGTTCTTGTTTTCGGTAAATAAAAAAAAAGTACTAAAAATAACCAATACTTTTTAACTTAAAATTAAATTGGAGTCGAATAGAATTAAAATTAAAATAAAAAAAATACAGACTGTAGTGTCTACGTAATCGTCTATGTATAGTCACTTTGTATATTGCTCATGATTAGCTTATATAACTGTATAACTATATTTTTTATATTGTTCATAATTAAGTTCTATCGTTCGCTTTTGTTTCGTTTCTTTCTCTCTTAGACGAAAGAGCAACGTTATTCTCGACGACAATTGCTGCTTCTGTTATCTCTCCGGCGTGAAATATTTATCGAAGTTATCGGAGGAGGACATTCTGTTCGCC
The DNA here is from genome assembly GCF_003227715.2 of Harpegnathos saltator. Taxonomy (NCBI): domain Eukaryota; kingdom Metazoa; phylum Arthropoda; class Insecta; order Hymenoptera; family Formicidae; genus Harpegnathos; species Harpegnathos saltator. Next base: position 942,081 of record NW_020229910.1, read on the forward strand.
TCTTTCAAGAATCACTTGTGCGAGGTTGGTTGGATTCTAAATCGTAGCTTCTAAATCGCGATTTCCCTGCGTTCACGCCCAATATTAAATATTACATTCTCAGAAATTTCTCGTAGATACCGTTTTGCGTAATCGCGGATCACAAGACCGCCAACATCGTCGTGGCTATACGGGGGTCATTATCCTTACGGGACTTAATTACTGACATCGCAGCCGCGTCCGATTCGTTCGAGTGTCCAGGTCTTCCCTCAGGTAGCACGGTTAGTACGCAAACAGCTATCTCGTTTTGCTCGCCGCGCGTGTGCAACGTAACAATGTAATAACGACTTCGTTCACGGTATGGAGTATAATTTTGCAGGCGCACAAAGGTATGGTGATAGGAGTAAAAATAATATTAAAGCAACTCAAACACCATAAAGTCTTGGAGAGAGCGTTCGCCACATATCCCAATTACCATCTGACGATCACTGGTGAGTACTTTTACTTGCGCGCTCGTGCTAAATCGCCGTTAGCAAATAGCTGTAAATTCTGTAATAAAGTAACACGCTTTTGTAGGTCATAGTTTAGGAGCCGGTTTAGCCATTCTGCTAGGGTTACTAATACGGCCCCGTTACCCGGACCTGAGAGTCTACGCGTTTGCTACACCAGGTAATTGCACACGCGCGTTTACGCTAAATTTATTCTGGTAATATATAACAATTTCGCCGGCTTAGAGAATGCGTTAATTACCGTGAGTTATTAAATGTATTGCCGGCTCTATTGGTAGAACAGGAAGATTTTTACAATTGTTTCAATGATTTGTAATTATTCGCAAAGCTGGGCTGCTAAGCAGAGACGCTGCTAAGGTCACGGAAGAGTTCGTGTTGACCGTGGGACTCGGTGATGACCTTGTAATGAGGCTCAGTGTGCACAGTATAGAGAATTTAAGAACATCATTATTGACAACACTGCGAGCCTGTCGACTACCCAAGGTATTAAAATAGAAAAAAATCATCTAACAAGGAAAAACACAAACGATATGTCCCTCCGATTATATGATACGCTATTAACATGTCGTAGTTTCGATCGCAAAGTGCGAGACACGTATTCTTTCATAAATGTTCAATCGCAAGTTTGAAGAAGGACTAATATTACATGTAATATATATTAGATTTATTTCAATATAAAAAATTAAATATATGTTTATATATTAAATATTAGTTTTTCGAAAGTCTTTTTATATCTTTGAACAAACATTCATCAAGAGATTGATATGTTCGAAATACCTTCAGACGTATCTTCAAGAAATATCTCACTATCTAAACTTGCGATTGAACACTAAAAAAAATACATGACAATTATTTTAAATTATACAATATGTGGAATATATCATAAAAATTAGTAAGGAATATTAATATGGATTTTTCGATAAATGATTAGATCGAGCTGTTTCTATATAATTTTTCTTATGTCTTTAGTACAGAGTAGTTCTGAACGGATTTGGATACGCTCTGTTTGGAGTACCCGAAAGAGACTTGACAAAAACGTGGGATAATTGTAATATAATCAGCACAATTCCAAGTCAATCCCCTTTACTCACTGAATTCGGGTTAGCAAGAGACGAGGTAAGATTAAACTGATGCATTTACAAAAATATAGATATATATAAATAAAGAAGGTAAAAAAAAAACAAATGGTGAAGCATTCGTGAGACACCTGAATATAGAGGATAAATTATAAACATGCATATGTTCTTTTGTTAAATTCTACATATGCATATATACAACTTATCGCAGGAAAACAAAATAGTAGAACGTGACATTACAAAAAGAAGATATTCAAGAGAGAGGCTGTTTAATGCTGGTCGTATACTTCATATAACGAGGTGCAAGCTCGAGAAAACAGAGAAAAAGAAGTAAGTTATTTTCGCACATTTTTACTTATTAGTATAATTAATTACAGTATGAGAGAAGTCAAAATAATATAATTTTCGCAATATTTCCGTACAGCAAGAAAGAACACGCGAAAGGAAGAAAATACGAGATGCGATGGGCACAGGCGGAAGAGTTCACGAAATTGTCAGTGATGCCGCGCATGCTCTTGGATCATCTGCCAGAAAATATAGAACGAGCTCTAGCCACGTTATTAGAGCAACAAAATGACATACCTTATTATTTCGATCCTTAGTGTAATCCAAAGAAATTATTTTAGAACTTTAATAAAAAGAAATTTTTGCAAAAACCCAAACCCATTTGTCTAAAAACTTCCTCCCTAAAATTTATTTTTCCCGGTGCATTCTAAATAAATGTTAATAATATCAAAATATATACCCTCATGTATGCAGACATAGAAAAGTTTCCAAACAAAGAATTGATCAAATGATTCAATCAACCTCATTTTTCCACAGAAATATATAAAATAATTATTATTACTAATATTATCAAAATTTTTATTAGATACTATATATTCCAAAACAAAAATATCTTTCTTCATGTTAAGTATAACATGTGTACAAATTTATCATTATCATAAAATTTGATTTTATATTTCTATAAAGAATGATATTTGATACGCACATGTACATAAAAACAGATTCATAATAATATATAGAGAAAACAATTATATGCGTGTCATTAAACGTAATGTAAATCCGCGCGCAATCCTATATTTCTGAACACGCAATTTAGATGCAGCATGGATATGAACCTACAGAAAATGAGCGTAGCATGGATATGTACTAACCGAAGATTATCGGCACTTGAAAATGAGGCTAGTGAATACAGTTCTAGATCAGAAATGGATGCAGATGGCGTATCAAACAGTCCTGAAAATCGATGTCAACCAAAACGACACGATAGTAGTTTTTAGACTTCTCTCTGATAATATACTCGAATGCAGTAAAATGTAAGGTCCGTTCTTTTTCGAAGAACTTCTGAATTAGTGCACACTAGTGCAATAAGCTGGAATATGGGAAAATATATCTGTTTCACTCCAACTTATTGCACTAGTTCAAAAATCCTTCGAAAAAGAATATACCCGTGATCTTTCCTTTTTCGAAGAATTTTCTGAACTTAGTGCGACAAACTAGAGAGAAACAAAACATATTTGATTACTCTAAAGCCCATATTAGACTATGGATTGGGATTGAGATTGGATTGAAATTTGACCAATTGGAAAAAAAAATAATCTCAAATATAGTAAACTTAGCCCTGATTGATTAAACTTCAATCTAATACTCAATTCCAATCCGTAGTCTGATACGCGCTTAACTTATTGCATCAGCATACACAAGTTCAAGCAGTTCTTCAGAATTAGTCAATTTCCAATTTTGGCGCAATTTTTACATGAATGTTTCTAGTTAAAACGAGGGGTCTCTTCTTTATAGCTGCATTGCTGAACTAGTGCAATAAGTTAAAATAGGTCGTTTTGTGTGCACTGCTGAACTGGTGCAACAAGTTACAGTGAGGAAACCTACGTTTGTCTCACTTTTGGTCTGTTCTTTGTAGCTGCACTGTTGAACTGGTGCAATAAGTTAAAATGAGACAAATATAGGTTTTCTCATTCTAGCTTATTGCACTAGTACAGCAGTGCAGCTACAAAGAACAGACCATAAAACTTATTGCACCAGTTCAGCAGTGCAGACAAAATGAATAGGCCTATTGAGACAACTATATTTTTTCTCACTCTAACTTATTGCACTAGTTCAGCAGTGCAGCTGTAAAGAACAGACCCAAGGTAAGTATCTTTTGGACTTGCTCCACTAGATTTATTTCGAATGCAATAGTTGGCTATACAAATTATTAGGTTTGTAAGCATGCGCGACTAAGAAAATTTTGATTTTCCCTTCTGTCATTTTATCCACGATTATAGCCAGAGCCACCCTGACGGCCTGACTATAGCTCATGGAGCACATGTAGCCTGTGAATAAAATATGTTTAAGAAACAATTTGAATGAAATTTGTGAAATAGTACGTGTTTAAAATATCAATAGTTGTACATATAGTCATCATCAGAAGTGATAGATATTAAATGAAGTAAAATTTATATTTATCAAAGTGAGTAACCCAATATATTTTCATTTTTACACATGTGTAACCTCTTTTTACATTTTCATTTAGTATTTTACCGTATGTGTTTTATTTATTTCAACTAAAATTTTTTACGTTATTGCCAATGCAATGTTGATTCGGAACATACAATTGAGATAAATTTATTATTTTTATGACTTGATTGTAGATTTGTATCAATTAAATTTTTTTATCAACATTAATTAGCATTTTACTAGATAAATCTATTGTCAAAAGATCAATAAAAATTAGTAATTTTTTTCATATCATATATTCTAAACAGATGTCTGTAGCATCCTCAAGAGTCAGTAGTTTATCAACTATACTAAAAAGTATCCCACAAACTACTAATCAATCCAACAGAGTATACTATAGACTTCCAAAAGATTTCAAAAATATATTATATGGTTACAAATTTGAAACAAAAAAAGAATATGAAAGGATGATAAGTACACTTCGAGAAGGTGTTATAAAGGTGAGAAAATACAGATAAAATATAGAACATTCATGTACAAATAATCTTTTTTAAGTCCTAAGCAAAAGTTATATATATGCACAAAAATTAATGAATTGTATATTAGACTATATATTGAAAATGTTCTCTTTGTTCTTTAGGATAGTGATTTAGCAAATTTTTTAGATGAAACAAGGCAATATATAACCTTATTAGATCGTGAACATAAAATATTTGTTCAAATTCTTCTTGAAATTAAATGGACAGATAAGTCACCAGATTTTATTTCTGCCTATAAATCTTTTGTAGAAGATTTAGTCTGTGCAAGAGTTGAATATGCTAGAAGTGTATTTGATTATTTAGTTAAATTATTCAAACCAGGTAAATTTTATATCTATTAATAATATTACTTTAAAGTGTATGATATATGTGATATTTAACATATTTGTGCAATCATTATCTTAGTTGGTGAAGATAATCGAGAACACAAGACTAAAGAACTCACACTTCAAGATACAGAAAGGCTAAATCATATTCATGATATGTTGAAGAAGATTTTGAAAGTGGTACCAATGTAAGATACAATGGATATATATGCATGTATAGCATGTATGCATTTTGTGTTAATATGTGTGTGTATATACATATACACACACATAGAAAGAAAGAGATGTACTTATATATATGTTTGTTATTATAAAATATATAACTGTATTGATATAAATTTTTGCAGGTCACGAAAATGTTTACTATACAGCATTGAATCAGAATATCCTTATATTACACATAGTACTTATATACATGAAGTTTATGTACATGCATTATTAAGTATAACACATTATGCACCTTATCTAAAATCAGATATCATATTCATAGTTATCAATGGGTAAAAAAAATGTCTAAACTTTATTCCTAAATAGCTAGAAACAACTTAGATATACATCAATAGAATAACTTGTATTCTTTTTATGTTTTAGTTTGGCATCATTAGATGTTAACATAACTAAAAATAAAACAAAAGATTATGAAGATTTATGTGACATGATAGATTCTGACAGTGATAACTTGGCTACAGCAGACAATCATGAAGATAAAACAGAACATGTGCAATTAATTGAGCATACACTGGATGTGTGTATGGACATATTTTTGGAATTTATGCACAAGTTTTGCTACATAAATAATGTTGATTTAAATAAAGAAAATTTAAAAATATTATATCAAGATATTTTAGCAACATTTGATAAAGTACTGTTACGTATAGATCGTACTCAATATGTACAGTATATTGGATTCTATCTTTGTAGTATTAAACCTGCACTCACAGCACTCATAAGCCATTTATGGAAAAAAGTAACTAGCTGGGACGAGGCGCCAGTTATACGTCAATTAGCTGTTTCTTATATTTCTAGTTTGGTCGCTACTGCTTCGTATATTACTTCTGAGTAATTATCAAACTTTCGATAAATCAGTATAAGCAACAAATAGTTTATGTATTTAATATTCATATATATTTTTTTTTTCAGAACGCTGAAAGTAACCATTTGCAGATTTACGAATTGGATACATGATTATATCGGCATGGACGAAACTACAGATAACTACGTCGATTTGAAACTGCATAATGTGTTTTATTCTGTTTGTCAAGCGTTCTTTTACTTGTTCGTCGCGAAACATGAAGAGCTCACCAAAACAAGATGTAGTGAGTATAAACTTATGTTTAAATAAATATATATTTAAAAGTGAAATTGTGAACAAGTGTTATAAAAACAAGTGTTATATTTTCAGATATACTGTTTGTCCAACAACTCGATATACCGAAAATTATTTCGTGTAAATTGAATCCTTTGGTGGTGTGTAATGGTAAAATTGTACGCAGTTTTGCCGATATTACAAAGATGTATCAACTTGCCTATTGCGACGCTATAATCGAAGACAATACGCGCAAACAATTACCTATTTTCGGAGAAGAAGAACTTTTGCTTCCTGATTTTTTTCCCTTTGAATCTTACACACTAGAGCATAGTAGACATTGGATAGCTCCTTTATTAAATAACAATGTATGTATGACAGATGCTAGTAATCAATTATCAAACAAGACTAAACGTTTACGATCTAAATAGTTATGATGTTATACATGACTCAGTATAAATAAATGTTTTTCTTTCTGATATATTCATTGTTTATAATAATAAACAGTTTTATGCTGTTTATGATTATAAATCATGAACCAATTGTTTTAATAAACCGGAGAGAAAAGAAATGCAAACAATTTGTATGCATTACAAGATTATCCTAAACAAGAAATATATTCCAATTAGGAAATTGTGAAAATATTGTACAGATAAAATATAATTTATATTCTGAGATATTCAAATATATTTGTTTCATTAATTTTATATTTATGTATGGAGGTATATTCTATATATATATATATATATATATATACATATAGTGTGTGTGTGTGTGTGTGTGTGTATTGTGTGTATACACACATACATATATATATATATATATATATACACGCAAGATTTTATCCAATAATATCATATATAAGAGGTCTGTTTATTTTAATTACATTATAGTAATTCTATTTTTTTGCATTTAAAATTGTGTGTGTGTTCCTTGTATCTGTTCATACTTATCCGTATATAATGTATGTTTATATATATATATATATATGTATATAATGTATAAAACAAAAGCAGATCCCTCAGGTAACAAAATGATAATTTTATATATGGATAAAATTCGCGTCACAATATGTGAAAATCAGACGCATTGTTTATTTCAGTCTCTATTTCACACGTACTCACCGATATTTCGTCATCGACAAGTAAATTGAAAGCGATTTTAAATTTAAACCTCCATAATGGCGAACAGGCGCGATGTTTGTTTGTTGATGCTTCTGATGGTAGAAGTCAATGGGATATAAATCTTTCCGCAATTTTTGAACGATGCTTCGTCACACGAACGCGCGAGAATTTACTTTCGACACTCCCGACGACAATACACGCGCAGAATTTATTTTCGACAAGCCGGAGACGCAAAGTATATGAAACGGTTACTCGCGCCTGAAATGCTGTACTGGTGACGCGACGATTGCGATTCTCGAAGTACTAAATACGCCAAACACGGTTCTTCCGACCAATCACTAAATGCGATATTCATGGCGACTTTTTAACGATATTATGTCACGTACGAAAATTATTCTCGGCATTCCCGACGATAATTTGCGTATAAGACGTTACTCCGGCAAATCGAGAACATAAAGAACAGTTTGAGCTACCGCAACGGTTTCTTACGAATAGTCGTTATTTCGACCAATATTTCTAGTCGCTTGATTCGCGAGCCTTCGATGGCTAATCAACAATATAATTAGTTATAAAAACGCATAAAACGTATTTTCGTAGTTCCCGACGACGATCATTTAAGTATTAGGTCCACCTTTGACGAAAGTCGAAATCCGCGAGGAACACCGGTACGGCTTTATGAATTCTCGAACTCGACGCGCTATAATTCTTTTAGTAACTGATCGTTCTGCACTAAAGTCCTAGATTAAGAATGAATGAACAACGCAATATCGCGAAACAAGTAACTGCGATACTCCGAATTGTTATAACGTGATGTACATAAAATAAACTTACCTCTCAATGGTTCCTGATGTCTCTCCTTGCAAAATATATCCTCGGGCACTTAATATTTTTTACAACACAAACACTAAATTTAACTTTGCACAATAACAGGCCATTTTTTTCACAACACTTCGATCACAACACAAATCTTAAGCAACAAACGCGCGTAATTTCACTCGGCACTTCCAACGATCCGGTTTTGTTAATTATTTACTTTCGACTACTTGACGATACTTCGCTATGACAAATGCACGAAATTTGCTTTCGGTACTCTCGACGAAACAGTATACGCCAATATTTGTCTTTGGTAATTCAAAATCGCGGAAAATATGCACGATCGGCTTTTGGAATTCATGTACTAAGCGTTGCAATGCGACGGTCGCGATTTTCAATGTGTGCGTATGTCGGTGATTCATATCACTAGCGTACTAGCCAATCAAAATATTCTGTTCGAAACCGTCCGTTCCGTTTGAAATATTCCAAGAAGTTGGCCATGATAGAAAAAATTCCCGAAACTTTACTCGACCCTTCCGATGAATAAAGCACATTTTCAGCGAATATTTAACGAAAGCTGTGTCATACCTCGATGTTTAACGATAATTTGCGGCCGAGACTTGGCTGACGAGTCGAAAATGAAGCTCCGCGACGTGAAAACCGAGCTGCCCTTACGCAGCTGGCGCGTTGAATTTTCCTCGGCATTCCGACGATTCAACTTAATTCACTTCGCGCGGCGGAACGAACGTCATTATAACACACACACACACACGAAACTTACTTTCGGCACTCCCGGTAACGATTTAAGGCACTCAGCTACGGCGAGTCAAAATCACGAGAAATCACGGCCGACGATTTCTCGCATACAACACAACCCGTAACCGGCGCCATAACTAAATAGGATTGCAACAGCGCCACAAGCGGGATACTCGGGAAGGTGAGTTGACCAATCGCGGTGATTTATTTCTTTCCATAGTGAAACTATTTATCTGCACAAAGTGTACGAGGTGCGGGTGAAAGCAGTCAGTGATAGATCGATTTAATTCGGAGCTACACGCAGTGTAATAAGACAGTGATGGTACAATCTAATGCAATAACCGGACTGCTTCATTGCACCCTATTATACCTGACTGTACTGTAAATAAAATTATGTGCAGGGAGAAACCTGGGTATCGATCACGTAACTTTTCTCCTAGAGTGAAAAGTGAAAAATTAGTGGTGGTCCATAAATATTCATATTCATTAATATTTTATAAACTTTTATATATTTTTTAATACTATTTACAATAACATGTGTAACGTTTTATTTAAATTTATTATTTGCTGCAGTTTACTTACCGATATAAAAGAATAAATTGACTCTCTAATATTTCAAAAGGATTAGATATATCGTGTAAAATTCTCCTTTGTATCTTTAAATTTCTTCTTTCTTCTTCTTCGTTTGCAACTCGAAATAGTCATCATGCTACAGCCATAATAAATACTAATAAATACTAATGAAAATATTAATATAATGCAATTCGTGCGAAGATAGGAAAATTAATGCGCGCGCGATCGACTGATTTTCAACGCAGTAGTAATAATATTATATTCCGTATTCGTCGTGTCATTAGATTTTCACTTTTCGGTTAACAAGTTTAATGACGAAAAGTTTACGTGAAAAGTTGGTGAAAAGTTTACGTTTCCATGTTTCCCCTAGTTGTATGATCATAGTTAAACAATATAAAATTACAAAAAGATGTTTGAAGAACATCCAAATGACGTTCTATCTTTCTTTAAATGTGTTTTAGACACACACATGATATTTTAGAATATTTTGTGCTGTCTGGGCGACTTCATGAGAAATTTTTCACTTTTCATTTTTGACTCTAGGGGAAAGTTACGTGATCGATACCCTGAGAGCGGCTACCGGGCTAATTATACTGGGACGTTTTTTCCGCCAAATTCCGTCATGCCCTCTGAAAAAATGTGTGCACACTACATCCGTTCTGACGATAATGGCAAAGCGTGCACGATTCTTGTTTACTCTACTTTTCTTAAGGAAGATAGTAAGTTAAGCCAGTGGCACACGGTGCTTGTTTTCGTGCTGGATTGCTTGCTGGATGAAAATACTGCGTTCTGATTGGTGTATTTCCATCCATCTTCGGAAATGTACCAATCATAACGCAATATTTTCATCCAGCAAGCAATCCAGCAAGCAATCCAGCACAAAAACAAACCCGTGTGCCGCTGGCTTTAGAAAAGCACAGACGATCAATCGCTCACCGTCTTTGTCGCACCACCGATGAGCGTAAGCGCGGCACGAGGAGGTGCGAGGCGAGTCAGTGGCAGATTTTATCGCTAAACCAAAACCAAAATCTCTCCCATCTTGCCTCTTCGCCTTCTCATCTTTCACGCAACGCACTGCCCATAATTTGGGAAAAAATATTTCGAGACCGCGCGGAAAACTTCTAGCAATGACATAAATGACGCTAATAGGGGTGGTCATTTTTATAATTTTTATATTCAATTTTATAATAATTAAAATATAATAATTATTGCATATTAACATTTATAACGCATATGCATAACCGAGCCTCCAGTGTGAGGCGCCCTCTGTACAACCGTGCACATGAACTACAATGCCAATGTCCACGACTCTTTTCTGGTTTCCCTCACCACGCATGCACCATAGCTGGCTCAGTCTATTCGTGTGAACCACGTGCTCGGCAATCGTCGGCGCGCCGAGCGACAGAGAGATATCATTCCCTCTTTCTCGCTCTCGTTCAGTGACGCGAGCGAGGCTAAAGCCCAAACACATGCTGGGCGATAGCGATAGCGTTAGGCAATAACGATAGCGATAGCATATCAATAGAAACAGAAAATTCCGACACTAGGGAATGCATATGTTAATGCAGAATGGAACACGGAACAGACAACAGCGACAAAATTTCCGACGAATTGGAATTCTGTATCTATTGTCTTGTAGCCTACCAATCATTGCGTTCAGATTTTTGCGAATTCGCTGGAGACTTAAGAAGCTTGCTCAAAGCGAGTAAAAGCAGCATCGTGTAAATCACCCTTATCTTTCCCTCTTTCTCGCTCTCGTTCTCGCTCAGCGACGCGAGAGCGAGGCTAAAGGTCATTCTACAATACGTGTCGTAAGTTGTAAGCCGTAAGAATTGGCGAATCACAGTCGATTATTAGAAAAATAATCGGTTATAATTGGTCAGTTCTTATGGCTTATAACTTACGACACGTATTGTAGAATGACCTTAAAGCCCCTTGCACAATGCCAGGCAACAGGCAATAAGAATTAAAATAGACCAATCACAATAGATTATTCTTGTAACAGTCGATTGTGATTGGTCTATTTTTATTCTTATTGCTTGTTGCCTGGCATTGTGCAAGGGGCCTAATTCTTTCTGGGCTCTAATCTGACAAGGGCTACTGCCAAACTTGGGGTCACTGATTTTGACAAGCTTTGGCAGAAATGTAGTATAGGTCTAGCAAAAGTTACTGTTAACCGGAGACGATGCAACACTCAAGCATTTGGGAGAAATTACAAATTGAAATTTCGCGATTTTAAATATGCGCTATTATTCCAACATTTGCAGAGTTACTTACAAGTGACGATGTGACGCAGCAGGCTGGACGCGGTGCTGGTACTCGCTAGATTGCGTGTTCGCGTCTATATTATATTATATTATAAAATAACTACTAGTAGAAAAAAACAGTGTAATAAGAAATAAGGATTCTCATTTAAAAAACGCAAGTTGACCTTCAAACGACCTTGAAAATAGAGGTCAAGGTCAAAGTCAAGGTCATCATAAGATAGTTCACTTAAATCCCTACAACTTTTATTCAAATAATTTTCCTTGAAACTTAAATACTGAAGCAATACTTGAGCAAGCTTCTTAAGTCGCCAGCGAATTCGCAAAAATCTGAACGCAATGATTGGTAGGCTACAAGACAATAGATACAGAATTCCAATTCGTCGGAAATTTTGTCGCTGTTGCCTGTTCCGTGTTCCATTCTGCATTGGCATATGCATTCCCTAGTGTCGGAATTTTCTGTTTCTATTGATATGCTATCGCTATCGTTATTGCCTAACGCTATCGCTATCGCCTAGCATGTGTTTTCAGCTTTAGCCTCGCTCGCGTCGCTGAGCGAGAACGAGAGCGAGGAAGAGAGAAAGATATTCTCGCTCGCGTCGCTGAGCGAACACGAGAGCGAGAAGGAGGGAATGATATCTCTCTGTCGCTCGGCGCGCCGACGATTGCCGAGCGCGTGGTCCACACGGATAGATTGAGCCGGCTATGGGTGCGTGCGTGGTGAGGGAAATCAGAAAAGAGTCGTGGACATTGGCATCGTAGTTCATGTACACGATTGTACAGAGAGCGCCTCACACTGGACTCGGCTAAAAGCGGCCCATGACACCTCTCTTTCTTCTCTCTGGCACCTGAGAGACGTATTGAAAAAACTCCCTAAACCCAGCGGCACACGGTGCTTGTTTTCGTGCTGGATTGCTTGCTGGATAAAAATACTGCGTTCTGATTGGTGTATTTCCATCCATCTTCGGAAATGTACCAATCAGAACGCAGTATTTTCATTCAGCTCGAAAACAAGCACCGTATACCGCTGGCTTAATATCACGTCGGTGTCTCGACATTGGTTAGCGAATAAAAATTGAAAAATAAATCCAACATAGGCCACTTGGCATCGATTAGCCGAGTGTTAATTGTCGACAGTAGTACGGCAGCGGTTCATCGGCAACAATAGTAGAAATTCGTTGGTGGTACGGATATAATACAAACCGAATCGCCATGTGAGATCAAATTTCGCGGTCAAGTGGCGTCGCGACGCCGGAAGTTTGGCGGAGAAAGCGGTGCAGTGGCGTGACATCTCCCGTACAATTCGCTCGCTGTCCGCCTGTTTCGTCGTCAGCCAAAGCGCGATTCGGAATAGCAAGTAGATACATAAAATGGCGAATTACAGTTGTTATTTACTCGTGCGGAATATAACGAAGTAGAGGTAAAGAGCAGAAGGACCGAGACATACGGCCGTTACTCACACGATTGCTAGCGCGCCTGCACAGCACGGACGTAGGCGATCGTAAGTATCGTTGTCGTTGATTCGTTCGAATTAAAACCGTATACTTTGCCAGCGCGTGCTTTTGATCGAGCCGCCCGTCGTCGTCGTGTACTCTGGTTCCGCGTAGAGTAGTTGCCGCGCATTTTCTCGTCAGTGCGTGTTGTCAGATTTGTCGTATCGTAACCCAACCAGGAGATAGTCTTGATGCCGGCGACATCCCTCCATCCCCGTGAATAATCTCATAATCCGCGCAACGAGGTTATGAATGTCTGAAACGGAGTCTTCCATCAGGGCTGATCCATCGTACGTTCGTACGTCGGGACATTACCGAAGTTTCATTTTGTTATAATTAACGTTCGCGTCTCCTATACTCGGAGGATTTTATCGCTCGTCCCGATAATCATCACGTTGGGAAGGGACAAGGTGACGCAGCCACGACTATCTTGCTCCCTTCCTCCCCCCTTCGAAGTTTTTAGGTTATGAATTAGGTTATGAATTAGGTTATGAAGTACGAGGTTCGAGCGGTCCTGCCGTTCGTAATACATTGTGAGAATATTCTTTGTCAGTTAGATCAAATATCGATTACGAGCCGATCGAAGATCTACTGTTTTTCTTTTATCACTTGTGTTCCGGCAGAGAGAAGAATGAGAGCGGCCACCGGCCGTATTTCGGGAGATACGGCTAGGCGCATTTTAGATACGCCATCTGACCAAAATGCGCCTAAACTACGTCCGCTAGGCGCACTTCCGCGGTGATAAAAGTAAAATGCGCCTAGGTTCGTGTCCGTACTACTTCCATGCAATGGATAGTAGATTAGAAAAAGACAGACGACAGACAATCGTTCCGTCTTTGTCTCACTACTGAGCGGCGCGCGGCAGTAAACACGAGGCGAGGTAGCGGCGATCTTATCGCTAAGCGAACATCTCTCCGCTTTTCTTTCATCTTTCACGCTCCAGAGACATCAAAAGACGCGGTAGCGTCTCGTGTCAAGGGAACGTGCGAAGCGAGAAATTATTTTTCACGCACGCGAGGTAGCACATGGGAGACTAGACGAGCGTCGACATATTATCTGTTTCTTTCCCGCTCGTCTAGCTTATTGACTGCGTGAGCCGCGAGATTTTTCTCGCTACTCCTATACCTCGCTCTTTCTCTCTCTCTCTCTCTCTCTCTCTCGCTCGTTCTTTCTCTCTCTCGCACACTTGCTCGCTCTTCCTCTCTTCTCGTGTTCTTACGGCTTGTTTAAATATATTAATTACATGACAATATATATATATAATATAATATATATATATATATAAATGACACATATATAGTGTATATGTATATAAAGAATATTTAGTATTAATGCACAAATAAAGAAGAGAGAATTATAATGAGAGACGAAAAGTTAATAGAAATCCACTCTTAGCCAATATATACATCTTTTAAAAGTGATTTGTTATTAAAGTATATGACAGAATAATTTATTTATGCTAATAAATTTAAATTAAAAATTAAATGAAATGTTATTTGTTTTGTAAAAGCTATTCCATTGTTACATTTTTCTTTTCGTAGCAAAAATAAATTTAGTCTAGTAAAAAAGAAATTAGTTTTATTATCGTATTTCAATTACGACTTTATTATTTAATTTTACGAATAGATAACGTGCATATTGTTGCTCAACGGAAACCGCGAAAAAATGGTGATCTCCGTCAAAAAATAAATGCAAACTTTTTAATAATATAATAATTTTTTTACGTAAGTGTTTGTTTTTATAGTATAGCCTGTTGAATTTTATTAATTATTAATTCAGCATGTTATAGTATAAAAAATATATTTTAATATAAAAATTAATGTAATATTAATTGTTTGCATTTGCAAGAAATATGGATAGAACAGGATAGGTTGCAATGATACATAGGAAAGAAAAAGATAGATGGATAAATAGATAGATAGATCGATAGATATAGAGATAGATATAGATGGATAAATAGATAGACAGATAGATAGATAGATAAATAGATAGATGGATATATAGATATAGAGAAATAGATAGATAGATAGTTAGATAATATAGAAAAAAAGATAAATAGAAATATAATTGTCATTATTATTATTATTATTAATGGTTTCAGTTTCAAGAGAACATTCGCTTAAACGTAAGTCTTGCTTAGGTCCAGTTTCACGACTTATATTATATTAACCGGAATATATTGTTGTATCCGGGCCACAAGGTTTGTGGTAGCGTCCGTTGTCCGTGAGCCTTAGGCATCTGATGCTGATTTTGACATCTGAGCGAGAATTGTCCTGACGGCGGAAAATCGATAAGAAGTAAACAACAAGAACAGCTGATAGAGAGTCTCTGACCAGCTGTCTTGATTGACAGACGCGAATATTGAGAATTATAAAATAGAGTTATTCCTGTTTTAAGTTTTATTGAGCTACGCTGTAAATAGTAAAGCTTGTTGTTCTTACGCGAGTGTTCTTCATTTACCTGAGTGTAAGCGCGAGTGTGAGAGTGAGCGCAACAATATTATACGACTTATATTATATTAACCGGAATATATTATACGATTTATATTATTTTAACCGGAATATAATTCGTTAATATTAGAAGTACCGAGCGGTTATTTCTGATCGTTTCTATTTTTTAGATTAATATCCTGTTTCTTTAAGATTACAGGATTTTTGTTTTGAGGGTTTGTTTAATATGATGTTTGTAAAGAATGTATATAAATTTCTACATATAAGATTAAAAATATGAAAAATATTGCAGTGAAAGCAAGGAGGTTCCACGGTGCGCACGATATCTCAATAACTATTTGACCAATTGACTTACAACTTGGCAGCATTATAAAATAGACTTCTCTTTACCGTTTTAACTACAATTAACCAAATTCATTAATAATTAATATTTTTTATTAAACTTTACCGAGAGGCCAGAAATAGACGATTTTTGTTCTAAATGCTACCATTTTATTATTTGTGTTCCGATTGTAGTTCAGACGATAGCTATACTTATAGAAAATAAAAAGCTACTTTAAATAATTGTGTAAAGTTAAATCACACACATTTAGAAATTCCTTGGAATCGTCTATTTGCAACCTCTTTGCTTTTATTGCAATATTTTATATATTTTTAACCTTACATACTTGTAGAAAAATGTATATATATTCTTCAAACATCATTAAGAAAACTCTCAAAATCCGTAATCTTTTAATTATGTGATCTTTTTCGCTTCCGCAAAAAAAATTAACGAAATATACGTATTTTTTGTCGGGTTCAATAAGACAACTCTTTAAAAGCCTATCTCAACAAAATTACATAATCGCATCATTGATATGCATAAGGAAATCAACCAATCATAATCCGTATAAGCGTGCCTTTTATATTAGACATATTTTACATTTAATTAATCTGTTTCCTTCTCTAGAACAAATAATCATCAAAGGTCAAGATAACGTCAAAATTATTTTAACTTAATTTTGACATCATCTTCACTTTTATATAATTATTTGTTCTACTTCAGTTATGCATATGAACAATATGACTATGCAAGTTTGTCTCAATAAGTCTTAAACTCCGGTTAAAATAAATTATGAAACTAAATCTTAGCGTTTTTCAGTCATCGACATCTTTCACGATGTTACGATTATAAATATTATCTATATAACCAATTGTAACCTACACAATGGAACGCTCTTCGATTGAACCGATTGAAATTGCTCATATCAATTATCAATGATATATGGCCTTTCATTACATTCTCTAAGTTTCAATTGTTAATTGAACAATTACTTTCACAAGTCAAAGATTAACATGCTGATTTGAAACATAATGCAAAAAGCTCGAAAATAAATGCGAAGCAGAGAAGAGATTAACAATGAATGATTATTGTTTAATATGCAACTTACATTAACATGGAATGTCTAATTGACTTAATGTCTCGAAGCTACTGAATATGAATTTCTGCTCAAATCTCTTCCTTTCTGTAGGAGGTTTTTGGCTGTTTCGGTTACTTTTCTCTACATTTATATTGATGAGTTGAAGCACTTGTTTCTACGAGATGTTTAAAATTCGGCTGACTTTACGAGTGTTAACACTCGTAAAGTCCATTGCTCTTCCTAACTTCTTAAAGTTAGGGAGAATGCGATTAAGGATACGTATAGCCTGCTCTTGTTGAGCAAGCAAATCGTTGAGATAATCCATGATATCGAGAAAAGACGACTGGATTATTCAAATATGATCGATCACGTCGTTACGACTAAGAATCAACGTTAGCGCTTGAGCTAAACAACAGTTGCCAAATTAGAATTATCGCAGTGCTCAGAGGCAAGCGAATATGAAGAGTCCTACTGATGGACGATGTTTAGCAATGCGACAGTCAAACAACGATCCCTTAGACTCCGATCCGGCTCGAAGGACCAAAAATGTGGCCGCGTGAGGTGGTTGAACGGCCGTGACGCAGGGATACCAGAACACCCTTGTCAGAAGGATTGAAGTTAGAGATGCTAGTAGACTCGGATCTCGAGCGGCCTTTTCGGGTCGTAAATCCGAACCGCGAAACCCGAGCAACGCTCGTACGAATTAGATCGACGAGCGCTAATGTGAAACGACCTCCGTCGTTTCAGAAGGCCTGCCCTTTCGGACTCAACGGCCAGCAAGATGCCACGGTAGAAAAGAAACTGTGGCCAAGCAAACGAAAATGCTGAGCTCTGTCACGCTAGAGGCGACTGAGTCGTTTTCCTGCGGCGAAACGTCGATGTCCTGTGGACGCGTGAAACGAGAGAGCTCAGCGTACTCAAAGACGCGATCGCGTCGCTGGTCAAATCGCCAAGATCCTTGACGGATACTTGGAAGAGAGAGAGAGTTCGCAAACTCCGAAGGAGAGACGGTACCACCGCTCCTGAAAGCCAAGTTCCTCGACGGACGTTTGGAAACAGAGAGTTCACCTGTCCCACACGGAGGCGACCAAAGCCCGCTCCTGAAGCGTGGCAACGCAGGGAACTCACAGCTGAACACAGAAGATTCCAACCATAAAGCCTCAACCCAGCAGGGTATATTAGCATCGCAGTCAACTCAGCAGAGTGTAGAGTGCGCGTTGGTTTGAATCTCGACTAAGCACTAAACTGCTCTAGGAAAGCCTAGAGAGAACGTCGGTAAAGACGGGCGCTACAAGTCGCACAGACCAAACACCAGGGATTGCCACAATCGGCGTTGGGCCATGCGAAGGCACACTGCTCGCGATCGCGCTCGGTTATATCACCCGGGCGGCCGATTCTTAGCCGCGAGCAGCGGAATTAGTGAGCGCGTCATGTAGCAGCCGCGAACGGCACTAGTGGCCACGCGCGGAACGTCGGCGGGAGCGCCGCGTGCTCGCCTGCGAGAAACCAACGGGAGCCACGCGGCCGCGACTTGATGACAATAATGATGCTGCTTGTGGCAACGTGATGTTATGTCATTGCTTGCGCATTTCCGAACATCTTCCTATGTATCATTGCAACCTATCCTGTTCTATCCATATTTCTTGCAAATGCAAACAATTAATATTACATTAATTTTTATATTAAAATATATTTTTTATACTATAACATGCTGAATTAATAATTAATAAAATTCAACAGGCTATACTATAAAAACAAACACTTACGTAAAAAAATTATTATATTATTAAAAAGTTTGCATTTATTTTTTGACGGAGATCACCATTTTTTCGCGGTTTCCGTTGAGCAACAATATGCACGTTATCTATTCGTAAAATTAAATAATAAAGTCGTAATTGAAATACGATAATAAAACTAATTTCTTTTTTACTAGACTAAATTTATTTTTGCTACGAAAAGAAAAATGTAACAATGGAATAGCTTTTACAAAACAAATAACATTTCATTTAATT
Organism: Harpegnathos saltator; assembly: GCF_003227715.2. NCBI lineage: Eukaryota > Metazoa > Arthropoda > Insecta > Hymenoptera > Formicidae > Harpegnathos > Harpegnathos saltator. The sequence goes on from NW_020229910.1 coordinate 961,158, forward strand.
TTTAATTTAAATTTATTAGCATAAATAAATTATTCTGTCATATACTTTAATAACAAATCACTTTTAAAAGATGTATATATTGGCTAAGAGTGGATTTCTATTAACTTTTCGTCTCTCATTATAATTCTCTCTTCTTTATTTGTGCATTAATACTAAATATTCTTTATATACATATACACTATATATGTGTCATTTATATATATATATATATTATATTATATATATATATTGTCATGTAATTAATATATTTAAACAAGCCGTAAGAACACGAGAAGAGAGGAAGAGCGAGCAAGTGTGCGAGAGAGAGAAAGAACGAGCGAGAGAGAGAGAGAGAGAGAGAGAAAGAGCGAGGTATAGGAGTAGCGAGAAAAATCTCGCGGCTCACGCAGTCAATAAGCTAGACGAGCGGGAAAGAAACAGATAATATGTCGACGCTCGTCTAGTCTCCCATGTGCTACCTCGCGTGCGTGAAAAATAATTCCTCGCTTCGCACGTTCCCTTGACACGAGACGCTACCGCGTCTTTTGATGTCTCTGGAGCGTGAAAGATGAAAGAAAAGCGGAGAGATGTTCGCTTAGCGATAAGATCGCCGCTACCTCGCCTCGTGTTTACTGCCGCGCGCCGCTCAGTAGTGAGACAAAGACGGAACGATTGTCTGTCGTCTGTCTTTTTCTAATCTACTATCCATTGCATGGAAGTAGTACGGACACGAACCTAGGCGCATTTTACTTTTATCACCGCGGAAGTGCGCCTAGCGGACGTAGTTTAGGCGCATTTTGGTCAGATGGCGTATCTAAAATGCGCCTAGCCGTATCTCCCGAAATACGGCCGGTGGCCGCTCTCATTCTTCTCTCTAGTTCCGGGAAAAAATTGAACTTTGTGTTAAATTCTGTGAGAATCTCAAGTATCGCGTTAGCATTCGTTAAACTATTTTATTGGTAAGTTTCTGTAAAGTTAATTAACTTGTTCTAACTAACCTGTGTGTGATCGGCTATTAGGGCGAATGAAAATATAGATATATTTTTAAATACATCATTGATAGAGCGTTTGGATTTTTTGACTTTAAATATTTACATTTTGTACTTAATTTTGAAAGTACTTAAACGTAAACAATCCATTTGCATATGTATATGCACAGTGTGTAAAAGAGAAAGGAAGGGAGGAAGTAAGAGAGGAGAGAGAGAGAGAGAAAGAGAGATACATATAACTTTAATAATATAATACTAATTTATTTAATCATATCATTATTTATCATTCATATTTAACATTATCATTGATTTTTGCTTGGAAACAATTAAAAAATTTAATAATGTTTTAGTATTAACTATTTGTTAGATATAAACTCTTTTTACTTGCAACAAAATTCAGTGATTCTTGTGTGGTTATGATATGATTATGGTCTATATGTTAATATATATTAATATATTTGCACATGTATATTATTTTATTAAAAACTTGTCAGTTTTTATCACAGTCAAATAATTTTGCTAATTAACAACTTGTAAGACCTAAATGTTTTTAGGAACTGTATTCATTCAAGCTTATCACGAGATGCGTACCTCTAAAATTTATTAGAACGTAACTCGTGATCTAACCTTTGCTGTTACTTACATTTCATATCATGGACATACATAAAATTATAAGTAAATATGATAACTTTTATAAAATCCTTTTTATAAAAATATATAATATGCAAGCTACATACAATGTCTGAAAAAAATGTTTCCTAATAATCAGATATCACAAAATCAGTCATTTTGTATACAAGATTACAATCAATTACAAATTTTAAATGTTAACAACTTTTTATCTTCATTATAGTTGTTACACACTATTACAAGCAAAATATTTATTTGACAGTATCTTAATAATTTTATGCCTTATCACATACACATGCTCATCTTTGCGACAAATCCCCTTTTATTAACCAAGATAACAGAGTCTTTGAAGCACATGTTGTACAAAACTTTGATTTTCTTAAAATGGAAAGAAATTGTATTTATGAACTTTGAAGATATATAAATACATATATTTCTGCAATAATACAAAATTATAATAGGATTTATTTCTAGAATTTTGTGAAGGAGAAAATAATTTCTATAGGAGACTACTTTAAAAGTTGAACAGTTTGCACTAAATATTATCAGGCTACACAACTTTTACATATACATATATTTTTACATAGATAAATTCCATAATGTTTATAATATTCATAGTTTACAACATTGCTTAGTTTACATATTACATTATTGGATCAACATATATTATTTTTATTTTTCTTTCAATTTATTCAATTTTATTTTAATATTTATTTATTTTTTAAAGTATTAAGATTATAAATATATTTTTTAAATAAAAGTCCTATATAATTTATAATTGTTTTCAATAGGTTGTGTCGCGCAAATACACTAGTGCATCCTTCTACAGACATGGTATTGACGGATCGATCTAACTCACTGTATTAGCAGCAAACCAGTCTTAATCATCATTGGTTAGGAAAAGATCATCTTTGCAAACGTTTAAGTCTTGAATAATATGGCACAATATTATAATCTTGTGGCCAATGCCAGTGGTACATTCTGCACTGTAGATGGGCAACGGGTTCAGTTAGTTGTTGAAGATGTTAATAACGGCGGTAATGGTTCACAACAGCTTGTGGCTTATACAGCTGCACCACAAAACAACGAACAAGCAATATTTTCACCGCAAACTATTAATTTAGGGAATCAAATATCTGCAACACGATTGGAACAAGGGTAATTCATATAGCATGCATCTTCAATTATTCAAATATATCCAAATAATAAAGTAACAATTTCCTTAAACTTTTCTTGGTATGTACATAAAAAAATCCAGGACTTAATCGAACAATTTAATTGAGTATAGTGTTTGTTAAGAGGGAGTAGATGGGGGCGTTGGTATGTGGCACTGGTTGTGAGAAATATATTTAAAGATATTTATGAAATAATAAATATCATCAATTGTTGTAAATATCTCAGTTTGATAGAATGTAACATTTTAATGCTAATGTATAATGGGCCATGCATTCTGATATATTGGAAGTTGTCTTGATTTTCTAATAGGCGGAAACATTGTCTATATGAATATTTAATAAAGATGCAAGTTTGACAATACAATATGCTTCGAATGTATTAACGTGTCCAATTTTAATGATAAAGTTATTTTATATCAGCACAATATGAAAAGATGTGAATATATATCAGGTGCTTCTTAAAGTAGTCTTCTATTATGCTATCTTTTATATATATATTAACAAATATTTACAGTTTACAATAAATATTTACAATATTTACAATAAAAGGAATAATAAAATATCGTCATACTTACCTTTAATTTATATATTTTACAAATATAATATGTAGAATAAGATATACATGTTTCAGATGTGTGAATAATTATTTCACAGTATTAGATGTTACAATATTGCTACATTTATTAGAATGAAACATGTTATAATAATATATGCAAGAGGTATGGAAACATTATAGTTTCATTTGAATAATTTAGAGTAAGTTTTATTTATATAATTGCTTGTACGCGTGTGCCTCAAAGAAAGTAATGTTAAAATATCATAAACCTACCATGTTGATATGTTGAATATGGATATATCATACCTACAGAAATTATATGTTGATTTTTTAAAATATTTAAACAAATCTAATGAAATGCAATCTGTATTGGTTATTTGTAAATGATATTAGAACAATTTAGTGTGTATAACATAGATGAAATTTCTTTTTTTTAGCATGTGTGGCCTATAAGCAACTTTTTATGTTAAATGTCACATCAAGAGAAAAAGTCTCATATTGTTATAACATATACATTCTAAGTATTTTGTTTTATTATGTGCATTGTACATGTACGTTGAGTTATTGACTTGCTAATATTTTCTAATATTCACATGAGAAATCTTATATATGCAGAAATAAAATTAAATATATTAAGCCAGTGATTATCTAAATTATAAAATATGTCCAAGACAGCATTCAATTTCTCTTAAAAATATTAACACGACGCACAGCTTGTTTTATTATTTTCCCAAGATTTCTATTAAATTATCACTTGTTCATATAAAGTTATGTCTCGCACCCAGATAATAATGAAGCTCCTAAAATATACCAATGCACCCTCTTCCTCATTACATTTTCATCTGATTACTCATCATAAGCATTACAGTTATCATAAGCATTTTAAAAGCATTACAATCTTATTATTATAGAGAGTAAAATATTTTCTTAATATTGTCATATTCATATAATCATAGAAAAATGCTTACAAAACAAATTTTTATTTGTTACATTTAAAGAGACGTCTAATAAAGATATAAAGACGTAATAAATGCAAATAGAATAATAAATTTTTCATTGATCAATAAAGCATAATTGAACAAAACTAATAATTAAGCTCATAATGCAACAAAAGAAACACATGCTCATTGATATTGTTTATATTTTATTTATAATAAAATGTATTAGTAAGATGACATATTTATTGTAACTTGTTTCTTATCCTTTTCAGACAAAATGTTTATATAATCAAAACAAATAATATAATCGGAACCCAGGAAATATTGAAGTCTAATACTGTGAGTCCACTTGTAGTTAGTGAAAATATCCCGTCATCGAACGCTGTCGATAATATAGGTAAACATTAGCGAAATATTTAATTTGCTTTATGTTTTTAATTTATTTTAAAATATTATATTTATTTTATATTTAAGAGTTATACAGGTGATATCAATCCTCGTAATATTTTTTTTGTTTTATATCATGAACAAGCTTCCTTTTCAGGTACTAAAACAGAAAGTAAAACTAACGAAGGAGGACAAATACAATGGAGAAAATTACAAGATGTTAATACTACTACACCGACAAAACAAAATACGTTACAAGAAAAGAATCAGACTCCCATCGTATCTAAAAGTATAGTTCAAAATAACGTCGCATCAATAGTGAGTACATATTATATTTAGCTATATTTTAACGAAAGATTATATTTATTAGGTGTGTAAATTAATTCGGTCCGTTTTTTTTTCCAAAAGCAGACTTTAGTATGAAAAAACATGAAAAAGTACACTAATCAAAGTATTTGCCATCGCTTGCTATTATTTTTTCCCATCTGTCTGGCAATTGTTGCCTTTCGTAACGGAAAAACAACTCGTCCTTCGAAGCGATCCATTCATTGAGCCATTTCTCTATTTCTTCATAATTGTTGAAGTGCTGGTCCGAAAGCCCGTGTGCCATCGATCTGAACAAGTGATAATCGGATGGAGCAATGTCTGGTGAATACAGCGGGTGAGGTAAAACGTCCTAGCCAAGTGCTAAGGTGGCCTTCAATCTTTCCAACATGTAGCCGAGCGTTATCGTGCTGGAAGATCACTTTGTCACGTTTCTTTGCATATTCCAGCCGCTTATTCTTCAATGCGTTGTTTAAACGGATCAATTGTTGTTGGTAAAGTTCGGCAGTGATGGTTTGGCTCTGTTTTAATAGTACATGATACACTATACCCTTCTGGTCTCACCGAGCATATACAGAGCATTATTTTCTTGCCGTGAATATTCTCTTTTGGTATCGATGTGGGTGGTTTTCCTGGGTCGCTAATGGATTTCCTTCGTTTGGGATTATCGAAATATATCCACTTTTCGTCTCCAGTCACAATATGATGCAAAAAACCTTTTCTCTTTGCCTGGCAAGCAAGATTTCAGACATGGCTTTTCGCCTCTCGATGTCTGTTTCTTTTAGTTCGTATGGCATCCATCTTCCTTCTTTGTAAATCTTTCCCATGGCTGCCAAACGGACAGAAATTGTTGATCGATCAACATTCAACAATTGCGCGAGTTCATGTTGCGATTGACACGGATCTTCATCGATTAGCGTCTGCAATTCCTCGTCCTCGAACTTCTTCGACTGACCTGGACGAGATTTGTCATCGACACTGAAATCATCACTTTTGAAACGTTGAAACCATTCTTTGCATGATTTACCGGTGGGAACACTTTTACTATAAGCTTCTACGAGCATTCGATGAGCTTCAGCGGCTGTTTTCTTCAAATGAAAACAAAATGAGAACTTCCCGGAAATGATGCTTTTTTGGCTCGAATTTCGACATTTTCGAATCAGATAAACATGATGTTATTGTTACAAATCTAAATGTTTATCAACTGATTATTATTGCCAGATATCAAAACTAAAAAATAAAGCCTTTTGCAGACATTAGAGGTTAGAAAATTACATAGTACAGCAATTCGTCCATCGTCAGATGGACCGAATTAATTCACACACATAATATTTATGTACTAAATTTTGTATGCATGCTTGCGTGTATGTGTGCGTATACGCGCACGCATAGCATAGTCATAGACATAGTATATCTAGACGCGTTCTCCCAAATTTCAAGAGTGGGGGTATAACTCTCGTAGAAAAGGAAGCACTCTGTTTTTACTGTTCGTTCTCTCTCGCACAGTCCCGATGGAAGGGGTATAGGGGAGGCAGTTGCTGTACAATAACCACCGCCCCTATTCCCCTTCCATTGGGACTGTGTGAGAGAGAACGAACAGTAAAAATAGAGTGCTTCCTTTTCTACGAGAGTTATACCCCCACTCTTGAAATTTAGGAGAACGCGCAGTCTATATATACTATGTCTATGCGCGCATGTGTATGTATATATGTATAGTATAATAACAATCGTATGTTTGTTTTTAGTCACCTATAAATTCGGCTTCTCTTAAATCTGGTCTAACAGACAGTAATAAAGTACTGAAACTTGTACAACATATAAATCGAAAATTTACAAACAGTGGACAAACTGCTGCAGCATCTCAAACTCCAGATGGAGTAAATGTGAAATTAACTACCATGGAAAATCGACTTCAAAATTCGAATGTTGCAAGTTCTAAATCTGTGTCGTCCGTTTGTGGCAAACCTACCAATCAAGTAGGACAGAATGTATCAATAAGACCTATTCGAGCTTCTAATCCGAATACATCACACGTACGGCCTGTAGCTATGGTACTACCCGAAATGTCTAAGACTCCATTAAGAGCACAAGGTCCAGAGATGGTTCACTTGAATGAACAGATCAAGCAAGCCAAATTGAAACAAATGATGCAAAAGCAAAAGTTGCAACAAAATAATGTACAACGACCACTCCCTGATGCTTTGCAAACTTCTGTTCAAACTTCGCTAAAAAATCCTGCTCGTAGTTCAATAACTCCAAATACTACGCAACCAAAAGCGCAGCAAGTTTTACCTAGTCCTCAAGGACAACAAATGCAAAAGCCACTCATGGCAACGCCTGCTTCTCGGACTGTACATAATACACACAGTGTTGCTCCAATGGACGTCGACACTGCAGAATGTGTGCAGGAAAAAAGGCATCTAACGGGAAAGTCTCTTTCGCCGCCAATAGAACATGATAACAGTTCGACCGAGAGTGTCGCTTATCTCCAAAAGACGATCAGTGATCCTCAAAATACTATAGTTCAGCATCAAATTAACGGAAATACAGCGAAAATGTTAGTGATGTTGGCTACTGGAGAGCAAAGATTGATTACATTCGACATACCGAATGAGGACTGTACTGTACATGACTTATTGGAGCAGGTAGATATATTGTTGAAGATTGTAAGAAACGTGTATAATATGATTGACAAGTTACCAAACTAGAAAAGATGCAAAAATTGAGATTATTAAATAATATTATAATAACATCTTACAATATCAACTTATATATTGTCATTTTATATATTGTATTCAATATTTTTAGGTGAAAATTACATTTTCTCATGAAACATCTGTTTCTTTGGTAAATGATCCAACACTAGGTATAAACTATATAGTTGAAGCTAGTTATGAATCATATGACGCATCACACGTCAATGATCATGAAGAAAATAATTCTACTATAGAGGTTGTAAGTTCTACTACACTGGACTCTGAAAATGTATCCCAAAATACGAAGTAAGATATCTTATATATTAATAATCCTACATCTGTTTATATTGATAAATTTATGTTCTATTATCATATTACATTATGCCTCTGATAAATGTTAAATTGATAATTAATGTATTTTAGTGCTTCAGATGAGAACAGTAATCCATCATTACCACCTGAGGTAAGCTTCCAGATTTATTTAAAAAGACCTAAAATATAAAAAGGACATTGGCATAAAAATTATTCTAATAAAACTTTAATCTTATTTTTTCATATCTTGCACAAATATATCATAGAAGAATTCCTTTTTTTTTTTAATCTTGCTTTTAATTCCTTTTTTCAACAACTTGAAATCAATATTTAATTATCATATATATTGCCATCATATATATGTATAACATGCAGAAAAATACAGTTCATAATTTGATAAAATTATTTTTGTATTATGCCAATTTCTTTTTTTTTTAGTATTAATATTATCATAGTATATTTATATTTTTAAATTTTGAGGTACATGTTAGTGATAAATATATTATCGTACGTTTTATATATGTTACAATCAAAATTTGAAGTACAGTCAACCTGCAAAATGTTTATACAATTTTAAATTCAATAAAAATTAAAGTATCAAAAGGTAAAAGAAAGAATCGGGAGATTCGTAATTATTTCGGGCTTCAATCAGTAAATTCTGGATAATTCTAGGTCTGGCTTTAACATACGACTACAACGCAAAATATTATAACGTCATGTGTATTCATAGTTTTTCTCTTTAGAAAGAAATAAGTTTCGCAATATCAATCAGTATTTATAAAGAAATTAGTATTTATTTTTTTATTTTTTATCAGTATATGTATGTATATATTCCAAACCAACTTGACAATAAATAGATAAATCAATTTAATCAATTAATATTATTATAAAGATATTTTAATTGAATATATCTTTACAATCTAAATTGCTAACACTTGAAATTATATAGAATATGTAGAATTGTAACTCCAAATAGGAGAACAATAAATACATATATACATATAGTAGAATATGTTACTTTACGTGACATTTTTTAAATCTTAAGTATACGAATATTTATATTTTGTGATAATGTTTAGTCAAGACGTGAAATAAACATTTTTCTAGAAAGTGGCTGTAACATATATATCATGAATAATTAAATGTGAATGTGTCGTATATGTGGTGTGTGTATGTATGTGTGTGTGCAAAACTGAATAGTACACCAAAAAATGGAATAATACACACATACGTTTATGTACACTATACTGACTCAAGTTTAGTAGCGTTACATTGCCGCAGTCGATAAGGATTCTATTACATATTAAGGAAGAATGCATAAAAGTACGTTGTACAATGCGAATTGTATCATAAGTACGAAGTATTTCATGTTATTACTAGGAACCTATTTTGGTGAAGGGAATGCTTGCCCTGTGCTCACACTGCGGCTATAGTTCACTTAATTTCAACCGATGTGAACGATGTAACACAAAATTTCCTAAGAACATCAAGTCGATACCCATAGAAGGATGGAAGCAGACTGGGCTATATGTCGATGTAAGGTTTATGATGAGATGCTGGAAAATACCGTGCATTGCACATTTTAATACAAATGTTTATCTGTGTAACGATTAATTGTGTGGTCAATGAATGGTCAACAAATTTACGTTATTTAAGATTTGTTGTGTATAGATTTATCAAGTGTCAAGATTTATATATTAATATATAACATCTCTTAATATAATATTAAAATAAGATGAAAGTTTTTTTATTTCAGCATAATCGTTAAGAATCGTTTTATAAAACATAGAAAAATTTTAGAGTTGAAACATACAATTATTATATCATACAATACTATCATACAATACTTATTATATCATATAATACTTATATCATACAATACTATCATACAATTTTCAGGTCATATTGAAAGCAGTTTGCAACAGTCATCTTAATTGTTACTTTGTACTTTTATTTGTATTATCGATTTTTTCATCGATCTCCTTTGTAACAATTTGTAAGCAAATATTTCGATCCTATAATGTCTTTACAGATGTTCTACAAAAAGAACAACGAACGAAATGTTACGAAATTGGAGAGAATAGAACGAGACGGTTCTACATGCAAGCGCCTTAAGGGAAAAGGTAAAGCTTCCAAACCAAAGCCTGTTAATAAAGAGCCAGGTATGTTAATTTATTGTATTTATTATATAGTTCGGAGATACAGTTACTACATTGACGATAATTTATTACTAATATTAATTATAGAGTGTTTGACAATATCATCTGATGAAGAAGAAGAGGGTAAGACTAAAAAGACTGCTATTAATAGCAATACTATTCTCGGAAATGCATGCAATGCTCTTGACGAAGAAGCAGACACCATCTTGGACAAAGAACCTATCATTACAAACACTACTATTTTTAACTCATCGTGTTCCGACGGTGACATGAATAGTGAAGAAAGTAGTAAGTAAATTGTAAGAAAGAATAAGTTATTTTTTCATAAGAAGGAGAAGCGCGCGCGCATGTAACTTACAATCAATATACGTAAAGCAATAAAGTATAAACAAATAAGTAATCGAATTTCAGGAATATATAACAATCAGAATTTTATAGATAACGAGCCACTACCACCCACTGCTCTACAGTGTCGAACTGTCAGAATAGGATCTTATAAGTATATTCCACGAGAAAAGGTAGTAATTTCTCAGAATGGCGTAAGATTTGGAGTACCATTGTTAGAAGATGGTAAGAACACCTTTGCTCATATTCTATTCGTAATATGTCTACTGGGAGGAGATTAAAAAGTTTCTACATAATGTTTCCATATCTTTTAGGTGAAAATTTTGTTACTTTGGATGTGAAGTATAATGAAATAATTAAGGTGCTGATTCATTTTGGAAAAACAATGCCGGTATTATTTTTTTATACATCTACGAATACAGGAGCAATGATACGTGAATTATTGGGAATGCAAGATCCCAAGGGTCCATATTATGATCCCGCTGGAAAAGGTATTTACCTGATACTTATAAATATCATGAATTCTTTAAAAAATGCCTTTCAACGATTCTTTCTTCTTGTCGCTTTTTAAGCGATATAAATATTTATGTGTTGATTCTTTGCATATATAATTTGTTCGCTCAATGTTCGGTAAATGTTTTATAATTTCATTACCTTCCAGACCATACTCATAAGCGTATAACATTATTGCCAGAGGAGCTAACGAGTGATTCGAAGGTTAAGTTGAAAAATATATTCCTACCTAGAGGGAAGATGGAGGAATTAAATCCTAAAGAAGCAAATGACATTCTTCTACGAGCATCACCTAAGGATGTATGTGTTTGACCAGATTGTGTTTCAGTTACTTGCCCGTCATAACATTTTCATTTATTTGTTTTTATTTACAGAATCAACAGATCACTAGTATTATGCGACGACAGAGTCAAAATTCTCTGCTGAATGTTACTACTGACAATGGTAGCATACAAACGTAAGACACTATTGTTTAACGATTAATTTTTTCTCATTTGGCATCTCTGCGTACTTTTTATTAGTTTCTTATCGTTCGAATTTTCTTTATTGAAATTTTTCTTAATATGAGAAAATTTTTCCACTATTTTAGGATAACTGTATACCCACCACCACCTGCAAAAGGCGGCATAGCCATCAACACTGAAGATTACTTGTGCCTCGGCGAAGATCAGTTTTTAAACGATGTGATTATAGACTTTTATTTAAAGTATTTGACTTTAGAGGTATTGTCGGAATCTGATCAGCATAGGACTCATGTGTTCAGTTCATATTTTTATAAACGTTTAACCAGCCCACATGCTCAAGCTGCCGAGAATACTTCACCAATGACACCTGCCGCGAAGCGACACGCGAGAGTACAGAAATGGACGAAGAATGTTAATATATTCGAAAAGGATTTTGTTATAATTCCCATCAACGAGCAGTAAGTGAAATGTTAAGTAACGTATGCTATTGATATGACATTTTATATAACAATATAATGTTTGCAGTGCGCACTGGTTCTTAGCTATCATTTGTTTTCCTGGACTGGTCGGAAAAGTCGCCATATGCCCTCCGAATATCAGCGAAAATGATACACATAAAATTACGCAAAAGAATAAAAAGCTGAAGGAAGTAAAAACGAAAGCTGTCACGATTGGCTGTACAACAATAACACCGGTACCTACGACTATAACGATAGATCAAGCCGATGATGGATCCGAGAGAGACGAAGCTGAAGGCGATGACGAAGAAATGGAAATAGAAAGCGACGAAGAGGTAAAGTATCAAATGCACTTTATTTTTTTTTTTCATTTTGAAACAGTTTATTATATGTGTAACATGGTCATGTCTTTTATTTATTCATTTATTTATAGGACGAAATTGAACAGCCTGAACAAAGTATAATCCAACAAATTAAAGTGGAACCGGATATTTCGCAGCAAGAAGAAACTGTTAAAGTGTGAGTTGCGCGCACATTGTATGATCAATTTCTTCAATATTTGAGTAATTTAATTCGTTTTAATTTAATTTATAGTCCATGTATATTGATATTCGATTCGCTCGCTGGTGCCAGTAGAGCACGAGTAGTTGCCACTCTAAGAGACTATTTAAGCTGTGAATACCTTGCCAAACTTGGAGAAGAACAAACTTTTTCAAAAGATACCATTAAGGGCGCGTGTCCGAAAATACCTCAACAATCGAATTTTACCGATTGCGGTTTATACGTGCTACAGTATGTGGAAAGTTTCTTCAAGGTTAGTGCAGCATTAAGACAAATCGCAAAAGATGTCTGTCATAAATTTATTTTCTTTCTTCACGTTTTAACGGTGCAAATTATTATTGTGATTAATAGTTTTCTTCAATTACACTTTTTTAGAATCCAATTGAAAATTATACTTTACCAATTAAGATCTTAAAAACATGGTTCGAAGAAATTGTCGTGACAAGGAAAAGGGAGGAGTTATCGCAGTTACTGATTAAGTTGATGAACGCTACCAAAGGAGATAGAACTATCAATCTGCCTAGCGTGAATTTCCCTACGCAAGACGGCAAATTGAAACCGAAGAGTGAAAATCAGGTGGATGTGAAGATTACGAAGTCGGAAAATGAGAATAAGAGGAAATCTACGACTGACGCAGACACACGTATTAGCATGTCGGTAGTGGCAGAAAGTACTGAATCGAGTAATGAAATAGTTAATAGAACTTTCCAGATCATTCCTTATTCTCCGTCTATAAGTTCTAATTCGACTGACAGTAATTCAACAGAAATATTGACCGAGCCGAAGACTACGAGGTACATATAATATAATATTTTGCAGTTGCATAATCAACAATTGTTATCCGTGATATCGCAAGTTGCAATTGTACGCCTAATCCGATCTCATTTCCTCGTCGCCTTTGTCCGTTCTTCTGTAGATACTTCGATCCTCTTCAGAAAGAAACACTCCCGAAATATTTTTCCCCATGTCAACAGAATATAATATTACTAAAAGCTATATATATATATATATATATAATTTTATTCGTATTTATCCATACATACTATCTGAGTATATTTATCACAACCAATATATGGAACATCCCATCAATTTTCAGATCATCAAGCGAAACGATGTCTTATCTTAAGTCTAAACGAATTCCCAGGCTAATGTCAAGAATTCAGACTCCGGACGATTCTCAAGCTGCTAAGAAGCACAAAGGGGAACCTTTTAATTCCTGTAAATAGATGTTATTTTCTTTTTCTACAGTGATAAGATTAATGTTAATCCGTATAGACCTTGAATTAATTTACCATGTAATAGGAAATGTAGTTGATACTTCATAAAGTGAATAAAACTACAAACTTAATTTCCTGATTGTATATCTGACGCTTTTCAATCTTTTGATCTTTATATGTATTTTGTAACGAGTGATTTGTGGTAACATTGTCAAGCCTGTGAAGTGTGTTTCCTACGCAGCTGTGGTGTGCGAAGTAAGATGTCGATATTTGGTAATGCGTTGGATATGTATTATGCGGCGTCTGAATGTCGCTGGTGCATTGCGCAGGAAACACGCCACTCTTCGCGAGAATTTAATCGATTGTATCTGTGGAATGAATTGTATTTACGAAAATGCATCTTTCCCCAAATTGAATTTGGCTGGTATTGTATCCTGCGCGCGTATTCTTTGCTTCGGCGTGAGCTTTTTCGGCGGTGCGCTCTGAATTCCTCGCTCCACCAATAGGCACATGCACAGTTACACCGATTTTACCGTTCGGATGGCTATTTAAAGCCGCGCAACATACCCGCGCAGATATATTCAGTACTCGACAGTTTTAAATAACCGCTAAGCGAAGCTCTGCTCTCTCTCTATTTCTATGTCAAAACTAGGCGAAGTATTTACGAAAACCGAGACACATCAGCGAGACGTTCCGTCGGCAGAAAAAGATGACCTCATCGGCGTGATACAGTGCTTCTCTTTTCCTTTTCTGCTCTCTTTCTCTTTCTCTCGTGTGAGTATCTGCTATTGTATTTCGACATTATATCGCGAGAGACACTGTGAATATCATGCGAAATTAGCAAATTTCTTATTACATAATTCTCATCGAGCACACGCGGGTCACGATACGAGGATTACATCAAATAACCGACATTAATAATGACATTTTGTCGATCCGTCTCGACGGTCGTGATGAAGCGATCTGAGAACAGTAAATACCAAGTAACAGTACCAAGTAACAATACCAAGTAACAGTAAACAAAATTAAATTTATGTCGATGTTATTCCCCGTTTAATGTAAATACAATGTAAAACATGTGTGTAACGATTACGTCGTTGAACGAGAAATTGTAATATTGATGTAATGTCACTGTCACACTCGATACTTATCGGGAAGATGTCACTCGGCTATTTAATTATGCAATATCGTTATCATTATTTAATTATGTAACTTTTCCTACCGGACAGGTCGTTTGTAGATTCCCTTAACCGCGCGCTTCCGCTACTTTGGCCTGTTTCTTTTTCTTTCCATCGTGCTCGTGCGTCGCGCTTGTTTAAACAGCGCGTATGTGACTTAATAGGATAATGCCTGCGACAATAATCGCCCTGGCAGTGTCTACGCTGTACATCGTGTTCACGGTATGGCTAGCGCACTGGCTGAGGCTGTACGCGACATACTTCATTGAACAGCCCCTCGTGAAATCCTTGTTCTTAGAGGCGATCGCTACGGCGGAACTCTGCGGAGCATGCTTCGAACTCATTATAAGTAAGTCGACCTTCCGTAATTGGCGCTCCCTCTCCGTATCGATGCACGCTCGACATTGTACGACATCAATCGACTTAAGTCGGTGAACGTACATGTACACACACACACACACACACACACATACACTCTCTGCACAATGAAATCTGAACGTATTGTGATTACGGCTGCATCGTAACTCGAACGTTTGATTTATTTTTGTATTGCGCGTTACATATAGTTTATTATTAACTATGTATCTGTTTGTTGCCCGATTGGGCTTTTTTTGTGTTATTTTTTACTAATACATTCATAAACAGTTTCGTCCGATTGTTCAGCATATTATTTTCTCCGAAGAAATAAAAATTCTGTTGTATTGTTGTCTCTTCAGTTGCGGACAATTGGGGAGTATCAATGTATGCGATTTATCTGTTTGTGCTGACGGTTTACTGGTCGATGACCTGGGGCGACGCGTCGGCGTGTCCCTACACTCACCTGGAGGACATGGTCCTAGGCAACAAGTCTGTGCGCATCGCCTTCCTTTTGATATGGGCCGAATTTCTCGGCGGTATCGCCGTGTTTAAGTACATTCAAGTGCTCTGGGCGCTCGAGATCGTCTCCACGCACAAAAACCGGGCGTTCGGAGACTGTACTACAGATTTGCAGGCAAGGCCGAGCTTACTTCGCGGATGTATCATGCTGCGAAATGTGATGACAATCCCGATTAATTCCACGCGAAACACTGTCGTTGTTAAAATTAGTCTTTAGCCGTTAGTTTTGTTGATATCAGAACTATCCTGCGCGAAAGTGTTATCATGTGGAATAATATCAGCCCCTGAATAACGGAAATTCTATGTGATGCGCGTACCCAGGAGAAATTATATCGTATATAATTATTTTAAAAGTTATATATGATTATATATTATTTATATATTTTTTACTTAATTATATATAATTTAATTATGCATTAAACTACTAATATGATTCTGTATCTATATGTGAATTTTATAAATATTATACTATATAATTGTACACGGAGGAAAGAATGCTTGTAAATGAAAAGAAAAAAATATTATTATTGTACGTACAGTTCAAAGCGATTTTATAGTTGATTTGATTAAAAAATACGGTTGTTTTTAGGTACCTGTTCTAATTGGAGCGCTCATAGAGTGCGTCGCTACGTGCATATGTAGGGTGGTGTCACGCGTCTTGGGTGACCTAAATCCAAGATTCAGCACGGTCATCGACTCTTTCGTGGGGACGTCTCTGGTTGTTGCAGGTCGGCGAGAACCTCCGATACTTTTTGACGGCATGAAAGGTACTGCTCTTTATTCGTTGATCCTTTGATAAAGTACCGTGCACGTTCCAGCCTTCAATTATTCCGGCGGTTACTTCAATCCCGCACTGGCGACTTCGTTGAAATGCGGTTGCTTGGGCACCACATTCATCGAGCACGTGACAGTATATTGGATCGGGGCGTGTGTTGGATCTATCGCCTCCTTACGCGTGTACAAGATGCCGTTCGTGCAAAATTTCGTTGAGCAGCGCAAAGAGAAGATCGCCTAAGATGACACAATGACGGAAAGGCATTGGGTGTTTACGCACAATCTTGTTGAACGATTTTATTCTTCAATTACTTGGATATTTATATATCATTGTTTATATATTTTTCAATCTTATGTCGTTTCAATTTTATTTATTTTATTTTATTATGTCATTCCGGCTCGAGGAATGTATTATCGTAATGTACTAATCTTTTTATTTTTTTTTCTTTTCTAAGAAACAGTTACACGATAACGCAATTGTATTTTAGCGAAACATTATGATACAAGCGTTATTCTATAGATGTAGAAGATATTTCTTGTCGCCGTGCATTTTGATGCATGTGAGCGAGTGGTCCTCGAAAATTGGTCAGAGGGTAACGAAAACTGTATGACGACTTATCACTGGAATAACGGAGAATAACGGTAACAATATCGAGCGACTTTTTTTATAGAGCGATGAATAACGCTAAAACGAAATACTTTGAGTGTATTTTTCAATTCCAATACTGTCTTTGCTATAATGTATACAAATGTTTAAGAGCGCGGAAACTAACGCGCCGAAGGGTAACATGATGCGATTCAATTTGCGTATTGTATATCGCAATTAATCATAGCTACGTCATGATTTTCAGGTGACACTTTGATCGACAATCAATTAGAAGATTGTTTCTTAAATATGCCCGAAGATTGGAGGTTGGATTGAGCCGCACATTAGACAATAAAACAATATATTTTAATAAATTTATTCAATAAAAAAATGAAACGTGTTCTTATCTCTTTGCTCCTTACAAAAAGTATAACGTCTTTGATATATGATATAATGCAACATGTAGAAAACTTTGATGAGACATTTTTCAGATGTGAGTTTTTTTATTCATCAAGTTATTACACCATACATACGTATGATATTTGATATTCAAGGCTATATATTATGATCAGAACGTTTCCATAATTAGAAGCATCTAAGGATATTATACATGTCTTAATGTGACTGAATTATCATATACAATGTGTCTGTCTTTGTTTAAGTAAAGACTGATGACGACGTCGATGATGACGTACTTTCGATAAATTTCTTTTCCAAAGTTACAAGCAAGTTGTGTAAAAAGGATTCCATATAAAATACCGTGTTTTGTTGATAAATAGTTAAACACGAAAAATGCTTTTTATATCACGCACATATTGAAATTACATCGATTTCAACTATTAATTACAACAAAAATACGGCTATTACGATATGAACATCCTGTTCCAAATCAAAAGTCCTTTCCTTTTTGAAATCTACTTTAACGAAAATATCGGTTTATCAATATACGTAACTTCGAAGGTCGAAATGTATTCTAAAGATCCAATGTCATCAAGTCTATAAAATGTTATGCGGAAGACTCCAAACAAATATCACCTTGTCTCGAAATATTTAGTTCTCTGTGACAACCTTCGTTAACATTGTTCCTGCCTTTATACAAGTGTCTTGTGCAATTAATTAAGCTTGACTTGGATATTCTCTGTGTAACTTTATCTCTCTGGTAATTTCTCTTTAGATTTTGTTCAAAACTTTCTACCGAAAATAAATTGATACATCATAGATTCAAATAATCGTAAAATCTTATATTGAACAGAACAAAGTCCTTTTATAAAAAAATAAAACGGAACGTCATTGATACTCCAGAAAACAAAAGAATAACAGTCAGCACGATTCTGTCAACGTATCGTAAATTTCAGCTCTTTGCATATTATCCTAATTACATGGAAATCATTTACGCACCTAATTAATAATTGAATTGTTTTTTGTTTTTGTAGTAAGCGGAGAGTAAGTAACTCAATAATGCTGATTTTGTTTGAACCTAAGATTACAGACTCTTTCAGATTTCATATACTATGGCATATTGTAATGTATTTCGTGGCAATATTTGTTAAAAGTATACGCTGTAATGATCTTATGAAACTTATACTTGTCGAATTAACAGCTACGACAGAACTATGTGCGATAAATTACGAACTCACTTCAGGTACAAGTCTATGTATATTGAACATCTTTTTTATAAATGTATTCCCCTTCCCTTTTATATACGTGCAGCGTCGTACAATCAACTTTCTATAACCGTTACATTTGTACATCATAGTAATGGGATTTAAAAGCTGGCCATTTTTTTATTGCTATTTTATATCTCTGATTTAAGTAGTCTCTCTAGTTTACATATTAAATATACGATGTATTATCCTTAGTAAAATTATTTATAGTATGTATCTTAATCAGGATCTTCTACCTTTTTTCTCTTTCTCTTTGTTACATTTTAATAACATGTTATATAATATTTAATATCATTTTATATATTTTTCTAAGAATAATATTTTCTAAGAAATTTCAAACTTATCTCAGTTGTAGAAAAATGTGGGCCATTAATATATGGGATATTTACTCTAGTAACAATGATGTATTGAATAACACGCTGACATGGCGTAGAAGCATGTCCTAATGTAATACTAGAATATATCTTAATAGGCAAAAAGATACGCTGGAATGGTATATTTATTATATTTGCTGAAGTGCTCAGCGCTTATTTTGCATTCAAATTTATGCCTGTAATATGTAAATTTTTTCATCCGATCGATTTGACGTCAGTAGGTTGCTCTACAATTTTTGATGAGGTAAATTCAGTGGTTATTTATTTAGTTAAATTTATTTAATGGACATTTATTTATTTATTTCGATGAATCAACTTTTCATAGTTAAAAGATGATTTCTAAAATAAAGAATATTATCAAAATTTTTCATGTAAGTTCTTACAATGTTCAAAAAAAAATAATTGAAATTTTCGGAAAAGATTTTCGAAATTATCTGTACAAATTAGATGGAATTTAGTATATGTATGTGTGCGTGTGTAATATGTATACATGTAATATATATACATAAACTTTAACATTAATTTTAATATAGATTTATATAATTTAGCATATAATATTGTATACAGTGAGCTTTATCTTATGTATATAATTTAATGTAATTTTATTGTTTATTTCATACTATATATCATATTATTATATTTCATATTATATATTATATATCATAGTATATACAATATATAAAAATTTTCAGAATCATGTACTATACGCATTTATCTTCGAATGGCTATTGACTGTCGTTCACAGAATAACAACTTATATTATGATACATTTAACAATACTCTACTTATCTTTACAAGTGAAAATAATTGTGCATGCTTGCATGCTAGCAATATTTAGGACCATAGGTTGGCGGGTGTTTTTACTGTTTTTTACAACATAAAATGCACTGTTTTGTCAATTCTTTATAAATAATATACATTTTAGGATTTGTTTTTATTGGTAGTTTCAACAATCCAGTATTAGGATTGTGTAAGATACGGATGTCCAAAAATTGATTATTTTCAAAGCCTATTTGTTTATTGGATTGGACCCATTTTGCGGGTCTCTTCATATTGTGCTCTCATGGATATTATACAAACGATTTATAAAGCGTGTACTATCTCTGCTGCCTAGTGATACCGAAATTGCTCTAATATATGACAATGAGAGTTTTAATAAGCACCATACATAAATCATTATAATTATTATATCTTTGAATTATATAACAATAGCTACATATTTAAATTTCATTACATACAGTTATCAACAACTTTTGTCTCATCATGCCGGTTTTGAACGACTATAATAATCGCTGACCGCATGCCTATCATCTATAATTTGATTATGAAATAACGCACGTTTGAATAATATATAATAAAATATAATAAAATAAATTAAATTAATAATACAAATTATTTGACAATGTCTTTAATACGAAAATAATATATAATACTATCATATTTATTAAAAATAATTTTAGGCGCTTGCATTTTCGATTAGATAAAAAGAGGTAAAGGAGAAATTCTTTCTTATCGTTGAATACGTGTTATACATAATAATTAAAATAATTATAAAAAAGCTATTTTTATATTTTTACCATATTTGTCACAATGGAATTTTTACAATATATACTATATAATAGTAAAATAATATACAATTTGGCTTAATTAGGTTGTATTATTATATGTATCGTGTTTATCTTGTTAGGAGTGATAAGTGATTTTTCCTCAATGTTCAACATGTTAATGCATTTTTAATAAATAAAACACGACATATAGGACATGAATATCATACATATTTTGTTACGATACATTTGGAATAGCATGTTTGGAATAAAGTTCAATATTCATACAATTTCAATGAAATTATTTCCTAAAGTTATAAGCAAGATATATAAGAAGAATAAAATGCCGTATGAAATGCCTCGTTTTATTATTCATAAACGGTTAAACATGGAAATTGTTTTCGTGTCGCACATATAAAATTTATATCTTAAATTCGTGAAATTACATCGATATTATCTATCGATTTTAGCAAAGTAGACAGTTACAATATAAATGTTTTGCTTCAAGGTAAAGAAATCTTTCCTCTCTTGAAATCCGTTTCAATAGAAATATCTGTTTTTCAATATAGCTACGAAGTTAGTCACGCGTTCTAATATTATTGGACCTACGAAATGCTATGATGACAAAATTGACGAATTCAGAACGAAATTTTATGACCTTGTCTCGCATTTCCGCAACATTTAGTTCGTTGCGAGAGTTCATCGATTATATTTCTCATTGTACACAAGCGTAACGCCAAATTAAATTTGGTCTTAATATTCCTGATATATAATATTGTCTTTCTAATAATTCCATTTTAGATTTTGTTCAAATTCTGCTATCGGATGTACATAGATATGTTTCAGATTTAATAAAATCATTATTTGAAATTCCATATTACGTCAAAGAAAGCAATTTTTTCTAACGAATGACATCGGTGGACATTTCAACATAAAAAAAGAATAACAGCGTATTTTCGTAAATACATCGTAAGTATTATTCTTTTACATATTATCTTAATTGTGCAAAAATAATTTATACAATTAAGAATTTTATTATCATGTTTTACAATAAGCTGTGTATATTTTAACAATATTGATTCTGTATTTCTTTAAATAGCACACATTTGAATAAGATATGGATAAAGAAACATTTAAAAACAGTGCGTTGTACTTTGGACTGATATATACGATAATAACTCCTTTTACGAAAAAATTCATCAACATAATTGGAAATGAAAAAGTGAGAGATTTCGTTAAAGACATAGTAGCCACGTTTGAACTATGTGCAATAAATTACGAAATTGTGGCAGGTACACATGTATATATATTAAATTTCTTCTTTATAGATACTTCCTTATTATTTATTTATAAATATAAAATAAATATTTCCTTGTAAATATATGCACAACATCGTACAATTAATTTTGTATAATAATAATTATAAGTATAAACACTGCATTTCTCTTATTGCTATTATAATCTATATTTTTTCTGTTTTAAACGTTAAATTTATGTTAGGTATTCTCTTATCCTCTTGGTATAATAATTTGTTATTATATTATCTTAATTAACATCTTTTAACTTGCTTTATATCATGTTAATAACATTTCATACGATGCAGTATCACGAATTTTGCAGTTTTCTAAGAAAAGTTATATTAATTTTTTCAGTACCTTGAAACTTCAATTTACTGAAAAGTTATTTGGGGTGGGACATTAAAATGGGACACCCTGTATATATACTGGGTCTTCCAAAAGTGTGGAAACCCTTTAATATTATGAAAAATACACATTTTTGAAAAGAATGTTCTATACGAAAGTTACAGGGTTTTTAGTGATACATTACATGGTAAAATTAGTATTACCTTGAACTACATTGTCAAAGTCAGATTCACTTTCAATTTTCTAAATAGCAATCCCTACTTTTTATTGCATATTTTTAGAGCGTACCTCGATAACTTTCCAAAACACTATAATAAAATAGTTTTTCATTATTAGGAACATTTTGAGTAATGAAGCTTAAAAATTACAGTACCGCTGGCATTAGCATTATCTAAGGTGTATCACGCAGTGATTGCCCGATCGGATTTACACCCCTTTTATGATGTAGGTGGGTGGGTGTGTGCGTTTGTGTGCGTGTTGTGTGTGTGTGTGTGTGTGTGTGTGTTGTGTGTATTATGTGTGTTTGTATGTATGCTTGTGTGTGTGCATGGATGGATGCACAAATGATTAGATAGGTTAGATAGTTGATAGGGAATAGGTGATAGTTGCAGAACAGATAAGGACTGAGAACCGTCACCTTCTCTCTCTAATGACTCAAAACCTTCTGCTCCGCATGTGCGCTTTCAGCGTCTTAAAGTAAATGCTGAAAATGATTCCCATTGACTTCCTGATAATACGCTAATCTTTGGTAAAACGTAAAAATGGCTTTACGATTAGTTTCAATAAGTACCAAATCCGCTTCGTCCTTTATTCGCGGCCTCAATTCTTGAATATTTTGAGGTTTTGTTTTGTAAACCTTACTCTCTTTATGTAGCCCCAAAAGTAATAATCAAGTGGAGTCAGATCTGATGAGGCGGCCAATTCTCTCCTCCCTCATCTGGATTCCTTCTTCTTATTCACCTTCGTGGGAACTTCATTTAAAATTCTATATGGTCCTACACCAAAATGAGGAAGAGTTCCATTCTGCTGAAACTATATTTCTTCGAAATTATTTGAAAAAATATTTTGTATCGTTGAAATTATTTAATCTACAAGTAATCTTTCATACCTTTGAGCATTACAATTTTTTTCAAAAAAGAAAGGTCCACTTAAATAGCGATTTATCATATCGCACACATACGTTTATTTTTGTGGGTATTGCTTATGAGATTCCCGCACCCAATTCAGATTCTCATCTGACCAGAAACGAAAATTTTGATTATCTTCTCTCGTCAAAGTAAAGATTGCCTTGTCTATGAAGACAATTTGATAAGGAAAATTGGGCTGGACATCTATTAGTTCTATTATTTTTTCACAGAAGCGTAAACGACACTCCTCATCTCCATTTTGCAATTCTTGAACATATTGCAGTTTGTATGAGTGAAATTTGTTTTTCTTTAACATTCTGTATACGGATGTGGAAGCAATGTCATGAGTTTGAGCTGCTCTACTAACAGACATGTTGCGATTTTCAATAAATGTTTGCAGATCATCAAACTGTTCTCTTCGTTAGTTGCAGACGATGGTCTGCCTGCCTTAGCGCGATTTCTTACGCTACTAGTTTCTTCAAGACGTTGTAATGTTTTTAAAACGGTGGATTTATAAATTCGACGATTCGAATATGTGTCATTAAATAATCGAACAACAGCAGTGTACGACCGAAAAAGCGCAAGACCTGGCATATATATATATATATATATATATATATATATATATTGTTCTTATAAACTACATTAATGATATTTCAATATGTTATTTTCCTAGTCTAGAAAGCCACTAGGGGTATGCAAAAATTTCCATCGTTCATGTATAGCTGGTATTGTGAATTATTTACATGAAAGTTGCGACGCATTTTTTTTCATATATCAGTATTGGTCAACCTGCATAGAAACTGATGCATAATAACTCATATTCACATTGACATAAGCATTTTTAATTCATATGGAGATGAAAGTCGATAAAACGTATATTCGTCCTTGCATGTTTTTTTTTACTTCATCAGCGCCGAAGCAACCATAAGCAAAAATTAATTAAAAACCATTACAAAAATGGTGAGGGAACGATAGCTGAAAGTTCATGTTGTGAGTGATTTCGGTGCCTTAAAAGTGGCGATATTGACTTGAAAGACAAGAAGCGTGCTGGGCGATCGCAAGAGATGAATTCGGATGATTCGGAAGTGTTATTGCAAAAAGATTCGACTCAATCGAGTGTAGAACTTGCGAAAACATGTTACATGTTACATGTTAATTAAAACACTGTAATTCTACGCTTGCATGAGATAGAGAAAATTCTGAGAAAAGAAAAATAGGTTCCCCATGAATTATCTGAGAACATTATTGCCAGCCAAGTCATCATTTGCCTTTCGCTGTTCGATAGACACAAACACAAGTCTCTTATGTATCGAATTGTGACCGGAGAGACGAAAAACGGATTTATCAAGACAATCTCAGTCGCAATAAATCGGGAATAAATCTCGGAGAACCCTCTACGTTACAGCTAAAACGAAATATTCATGATTATAAGATCCTCCTGCGTATTTAGTGGGACATGCAAAGAGTGCTGTATTATGAGCTGAAAACCATCTCAGATTATCACCGCGGAATTATACAGTCGAAAATTGGAGCAGTTGAATGAACAATTGATCGAGAAACGGCCATATTTTGCGACAAAGCAAAACGAAGTAATTCCTCTGCACGACAATGCCCCACGTTGCATTAACGACCCGGCAAACTTTAATGGAATTGCAATGGGAAGGCCTATCACACCCAGCATATTTTCTCCAGATATTTTCGGATTTTTCGTTTTTTTATTTCGTTTTATGTAGCACAGAGAGAGAGAGAGAGAGAGAGAGAGAGAGAGAGAGAGAGAGAGAGAGTCTTTCTGGTACACGATTTCGCAATGTTGAAAAAGTGCCACAATTTATCGATAACTTCATTTATTTTAAGAACAAAGATTTTTTTATCGCGGTATCTATCTTTGACCTTGAAAGATGGCAAAAAGTAATAGATAATGCCGGAAAATATTTTGATTGAAGATACTATGTCATTTATAATAATATTAATAGAAGACGTTAAAAACCATGGAAGCTTTTATGTACCTCTAATACGATATGAGGCTCCCGTTCCAAACCAAAAGTTTTTTCCTTTTTGAAATCCACTCTAACGGAAATATCTGTTTATCAATATAGCTACGAAGCTAGTCACGCGTTCAAACGTTATTAGACCTACGAAATGTTATGATTACAAAATTGATGAATCCAGAACGAAATTTTATGACCTTGCCTCGTTAAGAAGGTTAAAATATAAATAATGTGTTATTCGTGATTCTATTTCCACAACATTTAGTTCGTTGCGAAAGTTCATCGATTATATTTCTCACTGTACACAAGTGTAACGTCAAATTAAATTTGATCTTAATATTCCTAATATCTCCTAATATTGTATTTTGTAATATTGTCTTTCTAGTAATTTCACTTTAGATTTTGTTCAAATCCTGCTATCGGATGTACATAGATATATTTCAGATTTATCATTATTTGAAATTCCATATTACCATATCCATATCAAAAAAAGTAATTTTTTCTAACAAATAACATCGGTGGCCATTTAATAAAAAAAGGATAGCGCATTTCCGTGAACACATCGTAAGTATCATTCTTTTACATGTTATAATTGTGCAAAAATAATCTGTACAATTAAGAATTTTATTATCATATTATTTTATAACAAGCTGTATATATTTCAACAATATTGATTCTTTATTGTTTCTTTAAGTACACATTTGAATAAGATATGAATGAAACATTAACAGCCACTTTCAAGTACTTGGGACTAATATATTGTATAATATTTCCTTTGATAAGAAAATTCACCAACCTAATTGAAAATAAAAAATTGAAAAATATCTTTAAGGACATGGTAGCCACGTTCGAACTATGTGCAATAAATTACGAAATTGTTGTAGGTGCACAAGTACAAGGTACATATATATTAAATCTCTTCTTTATAGATACTTCTTTATTATTTAAAAATATAGAATAAATATTTCCTTGTAAATATATGTGTAACACCGTACAATTAATTTTATATATTTATGATAATTATTATAGGTATAAACACTGCTCTTCTCTTATCGCTATTATAATCTATATTTCTCTGTTTTAAATGTTAAATTTATATTAAGTATTTTCTTATCCTCTTGGTGAAATAATTTATTATTATATTATCTTAATTAACATCTTTTATTAACTTTCTTTTTATCATGTTAATAACATTTTATACGATGCAGTATCACGAATTTTGCAGTTTTCTAAGAAAAGTAATATTAATTTCCTCAGCTTCATACTATTCTGAACTACATTTTTTTATACTTACTTGTATGACAACGTTGCTCTGGGTAGAATACTGGCACGAAGTCCGTGCCTGTCCCAATGAAATAGTAGAACATATGTTCGCAGCACAGAAATCAGTCTTATTTTGTATATCTTTAATATTTGCTGAATTGCTTAGCAGTTATGTTGCATTCAGATTTATGACTGAAATATGGAACACTTTTCTTCCTTTCAAACGAACGTCAGTAGGTTGTTCTAAAACGTTTGATAAGGTAAGTCCAGTAGTTATTTACAGCGACATGCAATTTATTTTTCATAGTTTAAAAGTGCTTCCTAGTGAGAAAAATATTATCGGAATTTTTTATATAATTTCTCAGTGGTCTAGAAAAGTTTTAGAATTTTCTCAAAAGTTTCATATATTATTCTTAATATTTAAGCTGAATTTTATAAATATTTAGGCAAAAAATAAGAAAACACCCTTTACTATCTCAGAATATTATTTCTTTAGATCAGTGTCTTTGAAGACATTTAAAACATTTATATAGGATTTCAAATTTTTTTTGTCGCAGGCTTTGTTTAAAGAACCGTAAGTTTCTAAATATGTTTAAAAAAAATTACAAAGTCTAAAACAATTTATTACATCTTTTGTCAGAATTCTTCGTACTAATATATAGTGAGTTCTAAGAAATTTATGTAGCATTACGACAAAATATTTCACCAAAATTATTCTTAAGTAATATTTTTTTTTAATAAGGTATATGTCAAACATAATATATAATATATGTGTGCACAACAATTTTGATATTAATTTTGATATAAATGATGATTAATTTATCACATCACATTATACGCGATGTGCAATCACTCTATATATAAGTACGATTCGAGGTAATTTTAATGTTTATTTGATAAATATAATAATTTTTAGGATCTTGTACTATCCGCATTTATTTGCGAATTGCTCTTAACTATCGCTAGTAGACTATCAATTTATTGCGTAATACCTTTAAAGAGATATATAGGAGATATAAAACAGGAATTTTTGCTTATTTTTGTGATATCGTTGTATAGGACTATAGGTTAGTAAATGTCCTAATATTTCTTTATGACATGTAATATACTTTTATTGTTTATTTTCCACAAATAACATGCATTTCAGGATTCTCTCTTTACGCCAGTTTCAACAATCCAGTGTTAGGAGCTTGTGTGAGATACGGTTGTCCAAAAATTGATCTCTTTCAAAATGTACTTGTTTATTGGATTGCGCCGATTTGCGGATCTGTTTACTCCATGTATATATTACAATGGTGCAGAACGTTTATTAATTATTTGCGAATTAGATCATGTGAACAAACGCCCCCGCCTGATAACAAATTTTTTGCACTTTTCGATAATGATATTCCGATAGACATATTCGCCCATGCATAAGATTATTTATTTTATTTATTCATTATATTTATTCCTACTATTTATTTTTATTAAATTTATTATTATTATTATATATTTATCATATAAGAGAAAAATATATTATAATATATAAATATGATATTAAAAATATCATATTATAATATATTAAATCATATTATAATAATTTTAATATTATAATACATATAATACATAATAATACATGACATATTATAATTAAATTAAATTATTATAATTAAATTATATTAAATATTATAATTAAATTAAATTAATTTATAATTCTTATTATTAGGTGTACAAATGAATAATCCAAATTATTTTAAGCAGTTGTGAAATCAATTTTAAATTGAATAGATTTTACCGCTCTTTTGTGATTATGCAATGTTAACATAGTTGTATAGCTATTAAGAAGAACATATAGTTTGGCGAAAGGCCCAACATAACCTTCAAAAGTATTCAGTTCAATACAGTCGAAAATGGCAACAGATAAGTTGCATATCCGATACTGCATTCCTTACGAATTCCAACAAGGAAAAAATGCTGCAAGAGCGTGCGAATCGATTTGTTCCTTTCTCAGTGAAGATGTTGTATCGTACGATGTGTGCACATTTTGGTTTAAGCGGTTTAAAAACGGTAATTTCAGTCTAATCGACAAACAACGCCCTGGAGGCCCTCCGAAGTGCGATAATGATGATTTGGAACAACTGCTCGCTGAGAATTCGACACAAACACAAAAAGAGCTTGCAGAACAGTTGGGAGTAACGCAGCAAACGATTTCCAAACGCCTACATGAGATGGGAAAGATCCAGAAAGAAGGAAAATGGTTTCCGCATGAACTCACTGAAACCAACAAAAATCAACGAATGACAGCGTGTCTTTCTCTTCTCAATAAGCAGCGTCGAAAGTCTTTCTTGTGGAAAATCGTTACGGGTGATGAGAAATGGAAATACTCTATGACAATCCGAAACACAGAAAGTCATGGGTAAATCCCGGCGAATCATCAAAATCGGTCGCAAAACCCAATCGCTTCGGAAAGAAGGTTCTTCTCTGCATTTGGTGGGATATCAAAGGCGTGCTTTATTATGAGTTGTTGGAACCGGGTGAAACAGTTACTGCGGACTGCTATCAACGTGTCAATTAATCTACTTGAGTCAAGAATTGGAACGAAAACGCCCGTATACTGGCAAAGGAGAACGTCCAGTGAAATTGTTGCATGACAACGCCAGGCCACACATTGCTTCCAACACAAAAGACACCATAATGAGTCTTGGCTGGGACGTCTTGCAGCACGGCCGGCGTATTCACCAGACATTGCTCTATTCAATTATCACTTGTTCCGGTCGATGCAACACGCCTTGTCCGATATGCACTTCCAATCAGTGGATGAGATCCGAAAATGGCTTGACGACTTTATCGTGTCCAAAGACGTAACATTTTTCCGAGATGGAATTCATCAGCTGCCTGAAAGATGGCTTAAAGTTATAGAAAGCAACGGCGAATACTTTGATTGAACAATTTAATTTACTTTCTTTTAAAATAAACCTTGAATGTAGCTGAAACAATTGGATTATTCATTTGTACACCTAATATTTATTATCTTATTTTAGATTGTTCATTTAGCGTTGTTCATTAGCGTTAATCATTACTATCACTACTAATTCTTTCACTTTTATATTATTTTAATTTATGCTTCATGCTAATAATACATGTAATACGTGTTATCTTATCCTAATAAATTGTTTTATATATTGGGGACTTGAATAAGTTCTCGCTCTTTCCCGACAGATAGTGTTATCTTAACCTTTTTGCATCGGGCAATACTACAGCCAACATCATCGTGAAGCTCCACCATTAGGCTCGAAGTGACAGTATATGTTATTCCGCCGAAGCGTAAACAACATATTTTTTCATAGCGTTAAACATGTCGAATTTCGTACCAAAAAAAGAATATTTGCAGGAAATTTTACTGCATTACCTTTTTCAGAAAAAATCTGCAGCTGAAGCACATAGAATTCTTGTGGAGACTTACGACGACCATGCTCTGTCGGAAACAACATGCAGAGATTGGTTTAGACGCTTTAAAAATAATGATTTTGATGTTGAAGATAAAGAAGGCTCTGGCGCACCGAAAAAAGTTTGAAGACGAAGAATTGGAAGCATTACCCGATGAAGACCCATGTCAGACGCAAAATGAACTTGCAGAATCATTAGGAGTTGATCACACAACAGTTGCCAAACGTTTAAAAACATTAGGAATGATTCAAAAGCAAGGAAATTAGGTGCCGTACGAATTGAAGCTGAGAGACGTTTCACGTGTGAACAGCTGCTCCAACAGCAGAAAAAGAAAGGGTTTTGCATCGTATCGTGACTGGCGATGAAAAGTGGGATACACTACGATAACCCGAAGCGTAGAAAATCGTGGGGTAAGCCCGGTCATGCATCAACATCGACGGCAAAACCGAATATCCATGGTTCCAAGCTCATGCTCTGTATTTGGTGGGATCTGCTGGGTGTAGTATATTATGAGCTCCTTAAACCCAACGAAACCATCACGGGAGACCACTATCGACTACAATTGATGCGTTTGAGCCGAGCATTGAAGAAAAAACGGCCGCAATACGAGGAGCGACACGACAAAGTAATTTTGCAGCATGACAACGCTCGACCACATGTTGCAAAACCGGTCAAAATCTACTTGGAAACGCTCAAATGTGAAGTCCTACCCCACCCGACGTATTCACCGGACATTGCTCCTTCCGATTACCACTTGTTCCGATCGATGACTCATGGCCTAGCTGAGCAGCATTTCCATTCTTATGAAGATGCCAAAAAATGGGTCGATTCGTGGATAACCTCAAAAGATGAGTCGTTCTTTCGACATGGTATTCGTATTCGTATGCTGCCAGAAAGATGGAAGAAAGTAGTGGCTAGCGATGGACAATACTTTCAATGACATGTTCTTTACTAATTTTTTTTTAAATAAAGCATTCATTTTCACGAAAAAATAGCGAGAACTTATTCAAGTCCCCAATATGTGTATATATTGTTCTTATAAATTATATTAATGATATTTCAATACGTTATTTTCCTGGTCTAAAAAGCTATATTCCAAAAGATATGATCTCTCGACATTTTGAGTATTTTCAGAGTATTTCCAACGACTCATAGTTGAGGTCTCAACGATGTCCAGAAAAGTATCGTATCGAATCTCGTTCGGTAGACCGCTCTCGTCCGCTTAGGTCAATGCCACCTGTGTTTACACGAAATGGGAGAGAAAGAGATGACACGAAATGGGAGAGAAAGAGATGCCAACAGTAGCTCTGCACTACGCAGCCCGGACCTGCCTCACTATCCAACGGCTTGTCCGCGCGCGGATCGTTCATCGTGCGCACGAACAAGGCGATGCGCAGTCGCATGAAACACGTGTTCGAACATGTGCTTGACCATGCGGTCGATCGCATTCGCTTAAATCTCGTGATCTGCATTTCTGGAACGCGCGGAGCCACGACAACGCAGATTTCACGAATATTTCGCCTCTAATTTTGTTTCTACTTGCAAATATTTGACCGTGTACAGTGATTAGGTTCATATAGGAATAGGAGATTTATCCATTTTATAAAAATATTAAGGTTTCCTTGTATCTAGAGTTTTTATTTTATTCATAAGTTATTTATTTTATTCATAAGAGTTTTTATTTTATTCATAAAAGGAGAGAACATCTCTATTCAAAAATGTCTTCAAAAATATCAGTAATAAAGTATCAGTACAATATACAATTAAGAAATTTAAATGTTCGCATCAGTACATTAATACACTTACATAATAACTGTAGTCCTTTGCGAATGGTTCCGCGATGCGAGCAGCGTTTCAGTTGCAATCAATAATCGTCGACGATGACCGACGCAGGATGAGTGAAAAGCCGATCGTCGGTAGGCGGCAAACTGACGCGGTGACGAGCAACGTGTTAACAAACGAGAAGCATACGCTGATGGAAATGTTGTGTTCGTTACACATAGAATTCCGACTTGGATGACAAGTCGTATTCTATTACCTCGTTCTTGTACATCTCGATACTCTGCAACACGAGAGAAAAGCAAATGGAAACGCCATCAGGAAATCAGTAGTTTGCAGTAACAAAATTCTCCTGAAATCGGTTCAACAAAATCGCAAATTTCACTTTGTTAACGAAAGTGTCTGACAAAAGAAGAATCGCTGAAATTTCAAGTGCAGTTTCACTTTGTTTCACCAATGAACGCCATTCACCTCTTCATGTTTTTCCTTGTCTTTTGTCATCGAACAATCGTTAGTTTTATCATTCATTCGTGCCGTAAAGATTCCTCCTTGTGTCTATCGGCTCCCGCCTTGCCCTTTTCTCATTCAAAAGACTCAGCTAATCTTTGAGTGTGCAAAACAGCACTCACCCCGTCGATATCCTTGTTCAAGTCCTCGACTTGCTTCTCATGCGTGACCTTGAGCTTCTCCTTTTCGCGACCCTGCTTGATCTGCACGGTCTTCCTCTCCTCCATGAATTTCTTCGTGTTCTGCTGCTTCTTCTCGCGCAGTCGCCGGTCCTTGTCGCCCTTGGTCTTCAAAGTCTTGTCGTTCATCACCTCCTTGGCCGTCTCCACAGACGCTTTCGCCTGATTGGTATTCATGTCCTTAATGTCCCTGCAACGTGATTTTGCGTGAGTTACGTGGCGAGAAGGAAATTGGAATTTACGTCGTTACGCGAGTCGATCGCAGTGGCGGATCGCAGCCCGAATAAAGTTACGGCAGCTGAACGAACTTGTCGTGCTTCGCCTGCATCTGCTTCATCTGCGTCGCTTGCACAACCTCGATCAACCTCTTTAGTTCGTCGCGCGAGCTCTGCGTTTGATTCTTCAGCAATTCCCACTCCTCCTTCCTCTGCCTTTCCATCATAGCGGACCATTGTGCCGTCTGCTCGCTTATAACTTTCTTTACGTTGGCGTCTTGCAGCAGAGAGCTCTTGCTGAAAGTGTGAAAAGTGCAAAATCTCGCGGACCCCTCGCCCTGGAGGAATTGCGACCGGGTCTGGTGTCAAGCTCACGCGTGACTGGGGAAACATACTCTTTGCCTTTCGTCAGCTTCTCGATGGCGCTGCAGTGATTCTTCTGCATGGTCTGTCTCTCCTTTGTATGCTTCTTCCTCATGGCGTCCAGCTCCTTCTGGTGCTTCTTGCCCGGCTTGAAGCCTTTCTCCTTCTTCAACGACTCCAACGTAATAGGCTCCAGTTTCAGCTCCTCTGTTGAAACAGTACTTTGAGAGAGTGTAGTATCGTGCGAGAGTTACATTGCACGAATCACTTGTTGTTACACATAAATTATGGAAAAAAGCAGTCGGTCCGTGTGACGAATTTTCAATGATCTCGGGACCAGACGAGAACTCGGTTGCAAGGCCAAAAGGATTCTTGAAGAAGGCTTCTATTCGCAGCCAATTGTTCTCGTCTCGACTGACTTTCAAAGCAACCAGATGTTCAGACTAATATTTTCGCTCGCGATAAACGCAGACATCGTTTCTGAATTATGAATTTTCGTCTGGCACGAATTCAGTTACACGAACTGAAATTTCATTCCCGTGCGCTCTCCCCCTCTCTTTCTCTCTCGAGACTGACTTTGCGAGAAGGAGAGGAGGAAAACATTAGATATGATCGCGGCCGACAGACAACTTCCTTACCTCTCTTCGCCTCTTCCTCCTTTTTCTTTTTGGCTTCCGCCTTGCTATCTGTCTGCTCTATTCCCATTCCCTTCATCGTTTCGCTCTGCTTGTCGGCGGCCTTGCTGAAGCCACCCGGATCCGACAAGGCGGCCATAAAGTCTGCAATCGGAAGAGCGCTTGAGCGAGGGAAATAGCGAACGAGAGAGAGAGAGAGAGAGCTATGAAGATGGAGTACGTTGCTATTTTTGAGCGGCGACTTTAGACGCTACCTTCGAATCCGTCGGGAACATAAATCTTCAGCTCTATATTGCAGAAGAGCATGGGCAGCGCCATCGGAAAGTTCGCCTCAGTCTTCAAGGAGATATGTCTGTAGCCGGCCTGAAGGCCGTCCAAGGGCAGAATTCGTTGCCCGAGCAATTTGCCACTCTCCTCGTACACACCTGTGCGCCAAATGTTAAGCACATTTATTTTGTTATTAGACGTTATCATATCAGAGGTACTAGATAACAGATATTTTATTGTTAGATTAAAATAAAAAATCTGCAGCAATTACGCAGATATCAGTAAATACGTATTTCACTCGCGAGCGACTCTAAGATCTACTAGAAATTTAGTATGTGAAAAAAAAAGAATCATCTCGTTGCAGGAAAAAAAGAAGAAGAAGAAGAAGAAGAAGAAGAAGAAGCAGATGAACAAGAAGCGTCACACGGTACCGAATCGGAGCACCGCCAGGTCGGGAAGCACGACTTTCCGGAATAAGAATGGCTCCTCGTTGTAGACCGGATTCAAGCCGTTCGCCGGCACCATTCGTGTCCTGAATTCCTTCTTGATCGTGTCCGCCGGTAGACCGTACATATCCACCTCCACGTATGTGCCGACCTTTTTGTCCGACAAGAATTGCCCGGCTATAACTTGGACCGCGCATTGCGCGGTGATGATGCCGTCGACGTCCTCGGAGAAGGGGTCGAAGCTTCGATCCGGCCGTCGCATGAAGTCGGGTTTCAGCAGGTAGCCGGTCGTGCCGTTGTACTCGAATTTTCCCTGATTGAGCTGCATCGGTAGATCGGGCGTTTGGAAATTCAGCGCCACCATCTGGCAGCCGGCGTTCCAGAACACCTGGAAATGGAAGCGCGAGCGAGCTGTCGCGAGGGGACTCCCTACCGAGAATCGCCCCGTTCTTTCTCTTTCTCTCTCTCTCTCCTCCCCCTCGTCCTCCTCCTCTCTCTCTCTCTCTCTCTCTCTCTCTCTCTCTCTCTCTGCCGCGGTTATTACGGGTAATCGGAGATCGCGGGAGGAGCCGAGAGGAAGGAGATCGTGCGAGCGCCAACACGGTCCGTTAGATCCGCGCCGAGATAGGCGAGTGATAACTCGCCGAGGAATTTAAGCGCGAACCGTATTATTGCAGATACCTGGGGCATGTAATTCGACGAATCAGCCCTCGTGCCCTTTGGATATATTCGACTCATTTGCCGCTTGTTGTAATTAACGAACTCCACGGAGTGAGTTTTCAGATAGTTAAGAGCGGCAGTCTCGGAGAACGAAGACATATTATGATGTATATTCTTGCCTGCAACGCCGGGTTTGAGACATTAGTACGTGTCGCGCGTGCGACTTGCGCGCGCACGTGCACGCTCATTCATTTCACCCTTCTTTAGTCCGTGAGACACACACACACACACACACACACACACATACACGCACACGCGTATGCACAGATGCACACCGCCACCGGCTATTTCAATCATTCGTTTTAATTTATAACGCGTTTTTCTGCGTGAAACTCGATACGGAAGAAGTAGTGCTCTCGAATGTCTCACACATTTATGAACGTATTTCATATTAATTTATTCGATATTTTCTTTCTCGCAATTTTACGCGTATATTTGGTATGCTATATATTAGATTTTTATCTGTGAGTACGTGTGTGTGTGTGTATTTTATAAAATTTTGAAAATTTCTAATATTTTTTGATGTGGAATAAATTAAAATCATTTGCGCGGCTCGCAGGGTGACGAGTCGATTGCAAAAGAAATAATCAAGAAGATAGATCGAACTAATATCGAAAGTCTCACTGTGTTAATGTGCAATACGTACTCTCGGCGATCTCGAAGCTCTGAAACTTTATTGGCTGCGCATAATTTATCATCGACGAGAGCCAAGGATGGCACGCCATGGTGCTGCCCGAGTACTGAGTTGCCTGCACTTCTTCGGTACCTTCCTCGCCTTCCTGCATAACGAAGGATATGTCGTACAGATAATCCGGCAATTCCGAAGTCGAAGTAGAAAAAAATAAAAATCGAGAGAGACAGTGAGATTTAAGTTTGGTCCTCCTGCAAATTTGACGACATGATTAATCACCTTCGGCGGCTCAGGAGGAGGAGGTGCGGCGGCCGCGCTGGCATCCTCTGTCACCTCGTCTTTGGCCTCGAACTGCCCGGCGCGGAAGAGCTCGAGCTCAACCTTCTCTACTTCCGGCTTCAGTCGCTTATTCTTGATCAGGATCTTGCGTTTCAGCAGGCTCGGCGGCGGAAGAATAGATCCCGGCTCGAGCTGCGGCGCGAATGCATTTCCGACGATTGATCTCACACGATTGATTTCAATTGGCTCATCGGACGCGATCATCGTCGGCCGTATTACTCACAGGATAATCTTTCAGCGGCTCCTTCAGCAACAGATCGCCCAATATCTCGTCGCAGTACTTGGCCAGCTTGTATTGTTGCTTCAGGCAGCAGTGATTCTCGAAGCTTAAGATAATCGGATAATCGGACGTGACGAACGCGGTATCCCTCAATGCATAGATCACGTCCTTGAACAGGATGTCGGTGCACATGGCTTTACCGTGGGTGATGATGGGTTCCTCGTCCTCGCCTTTGCCGTCCCAGCAGTCCAGCTCGACGCACCTGCGGTTAAAATATCGTACAGTCATTCCGTCAGGCCCGATTGGAGGAAAATTGCGTCACCTGCAACCGGCGAGCAGAACTTGTCGGTACATCTCGACGGTGCTCTTGCCGCCGATCTGACGGCCGCTCAGATAAGTGTTGTGGCTGGAATTGATGTAATAATGCGAGAGCGGCTGTTCCATGTCCATCCATTCGTCCAGCTTATCCAGGAACACCGGCGCGTTCTCATCCGACATCAGGTATCGTATGAAACCGTCCTTCGTCAATTTTTCTACGCATTCGTGATATAAATATCAAATAATCTCAAATAATATAACCCTTAATTTGATGATTTTGAAATTTCCAAAAGTCAGTAAGTTAACAAAAGTCAGGGCGCTATTGTAACAATATATTCTTGAGACTAAGAAATAAAGCAAGAAAGTCGAATATCGATTTTTCTTCTGACAAATAGTTAGCGAGATATCGTAAGTTAAATATTGAAAAAATTATCAAGTTTTTCTCAAATATCTCAAGAAATATCAGGCAAATAATAAAAAAATATTTTAGACAAAAGTTGTTCAAATTAATTGGTAGAAAAAAAACAGTGTAATAAAAAAATAAGGATTCCCATTTAAAAAACGCAAGTTGACCTCCAAATAACCTTGAAGGCCACGGCCAAGGTCAAATTCAAGGTCATCATCAAGTCCGTTACTCAATTTTCTACAACTTTTGTACTTAAAGTTTTTCATGAAAACTTGATCCTGCAAAGTTATCGGGGGTTCCGGTATTTTTAAGACACTTCATATATGAAATCTATATAAGATTGTATGTGTAAGATATATATATATATATATAATTGTTCTTATAGAGGTCTTGTATACATGTATAATTTTATTTATATGAGAGAGATTATATGTAAAATATAAATGTGCCGATACGAAGAGAGATGATAAAGTAATATATCGCGGAACTCACTCTCCTCCTTCGCTTTCGCGTCCGCTTCGTATTCATTGATGATTTCCGTGCATCTTTTCTCGTCGTACAAAGGATACAGGATCTCGTTGAGTCGAGGATCTCTCTGCTTTGCATTCATAAATTCCACCAATTGCAGCAAGCTTATGGCGTCGGATTTTCCCTTCGTACTGTGAAACGACGTTTGGAATTAGAGGTCGCCTTGCACAATAGGATCCCGTCGAATACTCACATCGATTGGAAAAGTTCCTCGATGTCGTTCCTAGGACAGATCTTGAAGTACAAGGTGTAAAATTTGTCGAAGGTGAAAGCCTCTGGCTCTATTTTATCGTTCTAAAACACGAGGGAGAAAAACAGCGTTTTCGCATACGTACATCTGTGTCTGTGTGCGCGCTGTGTGTCTTTTGCTGATCTTTTCTTCTAATAATCCGATGATGTCGGATTTCTGTAACAATCTGTGTTTCTAAATTTTCGAACCTTTGAATGGATACTAGCAATAAAGTCATCAGTAGTCACGATTTGTTGACTGAGTCGGTGACGATTTTCGCAATTTTCTCGAGTGATCTCTTTATTGTCTGCACGGCGATTAAAATCCTTCGAAATTTCCCGTTAAATTCCACTCACCTTTCCACTGGGCAAACCGAGCTCCGCTAAACCCTGATAAACGAGTTTCTCGGTCTTCCCCGAAGCAAAGGTCTTTGATATCACCTTCACCGGGACCTTTCCCTTCGGATCCACTTGGAAACTCAGCCGCATCCAACTAGCAGATTTAATAACCGCCGAAATTTTCATCGAGTGATCAAAGGAAAGAAACAGAGAGCGTTAGTGTTCGGAGATCCGCTATATGTTTCGCTTTTCCTCGCGGAACATGAAATTAATGAGTACGTACTGCTTCATAAGCTGCGTGGTCGGACAGACGTTGCAAGCTTTTGTGTTGTGCGTAATTAAACGCAAGCCTGCTTGCCAATCCTGAGTTGATTAACCGGATTACACGTGAGAACAGAAGCAGAGCATATAAAAAAGGTAGCTTAATTAACGATAAAGCAACACACGCGTAGGATTAAAATAAGCATAATTAATTACAGCAGAGGAAATTAATTGTGAAACAAAGAGGGAACCTGCAGGGGAGAGGACGAATATGTAAGTAGATGTGAACAGTTAGATGAGACGTCAAAGTGTGAATAATTTCGTCTTGATCGCAAGCAGATTCGGGTGCGCGTGATTAATGGAATGGCACTCGATGACTTTCTAAGATTTCTATTTGCACACTTTCAGCCGCGATTTCCTATAATTCCCAGCTCGTTGCGTACCTTGGCCGTCTGCGCGTCCGGACATACAATGTGCTGATAGTTGATATTCGTATAGTCCACCCCGGAACATATCGTTAAGCTCTTCTCGTCCAATTGCTCTAACGTTCCGTGTTTGCTCAACTTATTGCATAACTTTGGGTCCTAAATCAATCGAGGGAATATTTTCTCTTTTACATCGGTATTGCCTGGCGCGAATGCACTCGACGCAATTTAATTTCTTTTACAATCCTCATTCTCGAATTTTTTTCAGATTTACCTTCGGCGTGCCGCCGTAGCGAATGTCGCTCACTTGAGCCAGTTCTATCACCTCCCCGTCCTACGGAAAACACTGAGAGTTACCTGAGCGCGATTCGCATTGGAGATCAACAGCGGGACGATATTTATTTAATTTCGGTGCAACAACTCGGGAGAAAAATGGTTATATGTAAATTGTGAATAATTATTTATAACACACACACACTCATACACATAAATTTCATCTCTATGTGGTCACATATACAATTACGTATATATGTAAAGAGTTTCGCGCAATTAAACGTCATCATGATCCGTGAGAAGTATAAGCGAAGAGAAAATTTACATGTAAATATTTTTCCCCGAAAAGATAGAGAGAGAGAGAGAGAGAGAGAGAGAGAGAGAGAGAGAGAGAGAGAGACCGTAACGCGCGCAGTTAGTCTACCTTGCCGTCGCTTTTCCAATAGATGAAAAACCCATACTCGTCAACTTTGAACATGCAGTTCGGCTCGTACTCGGTCGTCTCTTTGTCCTCGAACCATCGGTCGAATACCGCGCCCTTTATCAACAGCTCCGGCACTTCTATGCGCCAATTAAATTCGAACTTCTTTGTCATGGTACGGCAACTTTAAGCGGAACGCCGCCGTGGTAACTCGAACTCGACGTGAACTTGGGCCTGCTCAGCGCCCGAATGAACGGCCGCCACCGCGACGGAACTTGTGCACCGGCGACGCATAATGCAATTAGTTATATCTAATTTGCCGCATGAGGATTTCAATAACGATCGAAACCCGTCGCGTTACGGCACGGGATTCCGAACTTACGTAAGCGCGCGCCGCGGTGAAACCACGGGCGTGTTATGGTCGTCGCGTTATGCTCGATAGTCAAACGCGCGCAAAATCGCATGCGAATGATTGTTATTACGAGGAGAATCGAGGAGAGAAAGATCGCATCGGCATTTACACGGCGCGTGGTTCGTCTCGATGATGGAGCAACGCGAAATGCCGAAAAATCAGGATTTCTCGCGCGAAACGAAGAGCCGAGAGATCGGACATGGGATCGGAGGGGGGAGACATGCAAACACATTTTCCTCTTGGACGAGATACGTAATAATTTATTAAACTTACTGTCAATACAATGTAATCCTACCTTGTATCAGTGCTTGGTCTATGGTCTATCACACGATGATGGCGAAAGATTATTAATATGATTACTTTACAGGAAGTAATAATATTAGTGCGTAACGTGTACTTTCTTACATTAATGACTCTCGCGACTAATTATCGTATTTATAAGGAGCTTTATAAATAATGGAATGTTGATAGTCTCGCGACAGAGCTGCTGTGATGACTGACGATGTAAGGTACGCGTGTTCTTCTTTCTTCTTTAATTCTTTCCCTTTTTCTTTCTCGTTAAATCTTGTCTCGTGTAGGTACGGTTAAGTATAAACTGTAGAAAATGGAACGCTCGCCCTGACGCGCTGCATTATCACATTTGAGGCTTCAGCAGGTAATGCGAATTTAACGGTATGGAAGTGTTCATGTCGACTTGGGATTCCTTTTGTACGTCCTCCTCCAGGTTATGCATGGGCTCTATGCAATATTCCTGCCCGCACACCTTGCATGCCTCAAAATGCGGTTTGATGGAATTTTTTAGTCTCTGCGAGAAAACGAAATTTCCCTGCCATTAATTCCGACAATCGCCACGGCACACTCCACCGGTGTATAAATATCGATTTTGAGAAGAAAATATGAAGCGCGAAATTACATTTTATATTCGTCGTACAGAATATTCGATATATTTCTTTGCATTAGAATTGTTGCTACCGTAAGCGGTTTATCAAAAAAACAAAAAAAAGAGAGAGAGAGAGAGAGATTTCCTCTTGTGACGTAGATATTGTATATGTATTTTTCTTTCACGATAAAATAATAAAATCTCTCATATGGCAGGTGAATAAGTAAGATAAGTGTGTGAATATATTAAATCAACAGTGCCCGGTCTGCGGCGATGCTAGAAATCCGAGCAATGGCAATGAAACTTGACGTACCTCGGCAAACGTGATGCCATCCGCTCTGGCGAGTACGCAAACGGCAAAAGCGGGAATGCAAATCAAGGAGAGAGACGCGATGCCCCATCCGATCGCCTCTGCCCACCATGGATATATGTAGTCGCCATTGTGGTAGGTTGGCGGCTCATAATCAATTAAGCTGAACACCCATACGGCCTGCAAGGAGACAGAAACGATAAGGACGCGGCCCGCTCTCCTCAAGATCGCTGACCGCGTCGTAAGTGATGCGTAACGAGCCGCGCGATTGAGATTAACTGCCGTACTGATTACATTCTACGAAATAAATTGATCGTGCGGTACATTCACGAGACAGTGCAAAAGCTCAACTGACGATCGAGTCGAGTCGAAAGACTCTCGATAATCGAGAGGAGTGCAATCGTAAGGATTGTGATCTTTGACACGCGTTGATCTTTCACCTGGTTTCCCCAACTCCTCGTTGCAAGCGATTAGTCAGGTGCAATTAATTAATCTCTCACGTAATTTGATGAGATACGGTGGTATCGTAGAAAAGTACAAACTGTCCCAATCTTTGCTCAATATCTCCCATTCTGCTTAACACGCTCGCTACCAAAGTCGCGACGTGGAGAGAATCTCCCAAATAAGTCGTGGTAGCAGACGTGACGAAACCCACCGATACGGTCCCGATCTCACCATTATGAGGAGGGGCGCTGCGAGGAACCAGCAGAAGCGGAAGTACACCGACGGCAGGCGGCCGGTCATCTCCTTGACGTTGTTGCAGAGCCGACGCACGCCGTAGAGCCAAGAGATGGCGATTATCTCGAAGAATGCCAAGAACATGATGGACATGGACGCGGCATAGTGATCTATCAGTTGGAAAAAGTAAATACCACCCTGAGGCAGTCACGAGGTGTCACTTAGTGGTGGACAGGTGTACGGTTGCGAAACACAAGCAGAAACGTCGCATCGTTAGCTCTACCTGCGTGATATTCGGCAGCCCGAAGAGAAACGAGACGACGCATATCAGCAGGACCAGTATCTCGTGACAGAGAAGATGCCTCTTCACCCAGTTCGGAAAGCCGTCCTGGATCGACGTGACGACCACCTCCACCACGGCGAACTGAAATCCGAAAGAGGTTTTGCGCAACCGCCGTGAAAACATTGCAAAACGCCGGGCTCTCTCGCGGTCCCCGCGGTAGAAAGTTCGTGAAACGCCGCCTCGTATCCGCGATTTGCATTCCGGATTGAGCAACAATCGCGCGTCGCGACCTCCGATCTCGAATTTGTTTTTGTTCTGCACGCGCGACTCCAATATGTTATTAAATATGCGGTCCCTCTCTTCTCCTCCTCCTTCCCTCCTTCTCTCCCGTGTGTCATATATTAGCGACGGTGAAGTTCCACGTTTATTTGCCCGCCGATTTGCAATCGAATATGCACACTCGCATCGCACATCGGAAAGGACCTGTGTGCCTTCCTCCACGCAGCGTGTACTCACTTGGCTGTTCAGCGAAAGGCAAACCAGCATGAAGAAGAAGAGCACAGCCCAGAGCTGAGAAGCCGGCATTTTGACTAACGCTTGCGGATAAATTACGAAGACTAGTCCAGGTCCTTGAACACAAAAATTACAATTTATCGACAAAATGTCGATAGAACGCGCAAGTTAAACCGCCGATGCAGAGCAGAGAACGGGAGGGGGAAGGTATTAGAAAAAATTGATAAACAAATGGAGCAAGAAACTCGCGACACATGAGGTGATCTTAACATGTTAGGACATGTTGGTTTCCTCATGATATACTTCAGGTATCCGACGCTGCTCGTACCGTCAGTCAGAACGTCCTCGACGGATGTGTTCTGCTCCAGCGCTATGTTGCCGATCGTTGCGAACGAGAAGATGCCGACCAAGAGGCTGCTAAAGGCGTTTATGAGCGATACGGCGACGGTGTCCACCAGGATCGTGTTGTGGAATCTGTTGTAGCTGGCGAAGCAGATCATCGATCCGAAGGCGATGCCCACAGAATTGAAGACCTGCGCCGCGGCGTTGATCCACACCTAATGGCGAGTTGTTGAGGTCAGATTTAATGCGAAAACCCCTGGGCGCTTCCCGTCATCGAGACAGAAACCGCCGCCGACACGTCGAAAGTGGGACCTTTGAAAGTCTTCAAGTGTGATCGCCCACGTCGGTATCTAATTTTTCATTTTTTACTTTCTTCATGGAGGATTGTTTGCTTAGCGATACCTTAGCGTCGCCCAGCAATTCCCAGCGTGGATGGAAGAAGAACTGCAGGCCTTTCTCGGCACCTTCCAGCGTGAGGGAACGCGTAAGAAAGACCACGATTAGGAGGAAAGGAAGAGTCGCCGTGAGATATCTCACTTGCGCCGATGACTTGATCGATTTCCAAATGGAGAAGTACACCATGATCCACGCGGTGATCAAGCACGCCACGAGCTCCCATCGTAGAACTCCTGGCTCCTCGATTCCGTTGCTAATTTGGAGGACCTTGTTGCTAAATAAGAGAAAGGGGAATAGGTATATTTGATTATTTCTCTACGAGACCACCTTACGTCTCACGTAGGTCTTGTGGAGTCTTCAGTGTAGAATACAGAGAAATTAGATATTTTCATATAATATCAGAAGATGTAGTAATATCAATAGAATATTATAATGATAATTTATACGAATGGAGGGAGATTACGCTAAGAGAGAAATTTACTCGAAGAATTCCTCGGACGGCGTCCTCGTCGAATTCGGCCGAGTCCGATTATCGATCGATCCGTAACTGGGCAGCCAGCAGCGCGGTGAATTCCACGAGTTGTCGCAACGCGACCACGGCTGCTCCGCACGGAATGCCGCAAAGAAGTAATAAATTGCGTAGGCTATTATCACATTGTGGTAGGTCGACAATAGAAACGATATCACGACCGACGATAAGCCAGCCCCTGCAAAGACGGAAACGTAGAATGCGCGTCGACACGTAAGACATGTCTAACTTGCAGCATGTATTGCGAAAGAGGCCACGAGTTGCCGTTCGCGGGAATCGAGAATTTTTCCCGATTCTTTGAACTCGCGAGAGAGATCTATGAGAGGAAGAAACTAATCTCATAAATTAAATGGAATTATATACGAGTTAATCTAGAGACATTTAGGAGATTTCGACACTTTCGTAATTTATCAGCGTCATGCCGGTTATGTTCAGACATCTAAAACTTTAGACGTTGGATTAACGGAGCGCCAAAGTAGCACCAAGCAATTATACGTTGAAATGGATTTTTTCACATTAGCGTGTCAATCTATCCCTAAAAATTATAAACTGCTCACAAATGCGTACGACAAATATCTTAACTTTTCGACAATTGTTATCTAGTATCAAACATTTTTTGTCGGTTCTATCGTAAGACTCACTGAGGAGAGTCCAAACGTTGAAGTCGCATCGTTTGAATTGTACATTTTCCTTTCATGTATCCATTTTCATTCGAACAACATAGCGTTAGCTCTTAAGGTAAACGTCCCAACGGTCGGACACGTCCCAGCGTCCGACCATTTTGAAAAAAATA
The DNA here is from genome assembly GCF_003227715.2 of Harpegnathos saltator. Lineage (NCBI taxonomy): Eukaryota > Metazoa > Arthropoda > Insecta > Hymenoptera > Formicidae > Harpegnathos > Harpegnathos saltator. The sequence goes on from NW_020229910.1 coordinate 1,005,943, forward strand.
TTTACTATTTATTTTAATAATAATGTAGTTTAATTTAATAACAACACATTAATTTAATAATAAAGTAATAATTATTGTAAAAGGACTCCAATATTTGACGACAAGTTGGAAAGAAATATACCCAATTTCATACTTTTGGGTTAAAATAAAAATTAATTAATTAAATGTTTAAATGTTAAAAGTGTTAAAATAAAAATTAATGAATTAAGTGTTTAAATGTTAAAAGTGTTAAAATAAAAATTAATTAATTAAATGTTTAAATGTTAAAAGAGTTAAGATAAAAATTAATTAAATAAGTATGCACCTGTGGCTTGGCAAAATAATGGTCAGTCGTTAATAAATTCATTAAGAGATAGCATCTATATTTATATTATTTCCCGTTAGCACATACTAATTTTCTAATTGCGGTCAAACACTGGGACAAATATATAATCGAATATTGGGTCACCTATTTTAACTGTCTGGTCACTGGTACATTAATGCACTTTATTACTTATGTAAATATTTCATTAATAATAGATATATATATTGGTTTGAGTCATTTTTCTCTACTTAAGAGAATCTTAAGTTTTCGATGCAAATATTTAGATCAAAACTATTCCGAATATTACATATTGTATTTTTCCTCGACGATCTACGCTTCTACGGTTACTACGGGACATTTACCTTACTTGCCGCCGCATTTATTTACTTCATTATACGTCCGGGAAACCTACTTGTTTCGCTAAAAATTATTTTATCGCTTCTGTCTAATATCCAGCCGTCTTTTGACGACTTATTCGTTTTTACCTTTCAATAACGGACACACTTGACCCAGCGCGCCGATCGGACCGCGGCGAGTGAACTGTCCGATGCTGAGCTCCATGTACAGCAATGGTACTCCACATACTATGAGTATTAAAAAGTAAGGCACGAGGAACACACCTGCAACAGCGGAATCGCGGTTATAAGCGGGATAAGCAGGTAAGAGATCCGCGACCGGACGATCGGACGTCGCGATCGGCATGCATAATTGCTATTGCGCTTCGCTCGGCCACGAAAACATCCGCGAGGACCGCCGGATTCTCTCCAGGTCGCGCGATTAGGAGCCCGCTAGCCCGGCCGTGGCGCACGGGTTTGTCAAACGGGTTTCGCTAAACACGGCTCGTACTCTCAACGTGATGGTACTCGACGTTAATCATACTGTGGGCAGTTAGCAAGGTCACTCACTGGATGTAACTCTTTATTCGCAATAAACGACGACGGTAGCGACGCGCGAATTACGACTTAATTCGACAGCGAGCATTTAGCCGCGGCAAGGACACAGGTGCCTGCGATTGCCTGCGATTTTCGAAGGGTCCTCCTTCTCGAATTGCGGAATCCCCCCCCCCCCCCCACCGCGTTTCTCTCGCGCCGATCGCGCCGAGCGCGCGAGTGCATTCGCGCGTTTCTCGTTGTGAAGAATGGAATATTATATATCTTCACACAAGCGCACGACGGTGCGTCTCTCGTTAGCGACGATATATCATTCTCTCGCCGATGCAATTGTACCTCTCATTAGCCACGGTAATATTCTTTTGACTGCGCCGTCGTATTTTTCTCCTTAATAACGACATTCCATCTCGCTATCGCAATCGTATTTCTCGTTATTGACAATATAATATACTCTCGCTGAAACAATCGTATTTCTCATCTCGGCGGCGATATCATTCTCTACTCTAACGCGATTCCTTTTAGTAACGACACTGTCCTCTTCTCACCGTATCTCACACAATCGTATTTGTCATTAATAACAGCGGTATATTCTCTTATATATATAGCGCCATCCTCTATTTCTCGCTAATAACGACTGTGTTCCGTTACTGACGCAATCGCATTTTTCATCAGCGGCAATAGCGTTCTCTCGCTATCGCGCTGGCAACTATAATACTCGTGTACTCTCGCGGAGACGAGACGACGCGCGCTCATACGAGCATGATCGCGCGACCGTGCGCGTCCGATGCGCTTCGCACCTCGGAAAGAGATGTAAATGAATCGCGCACACGGCGGAACGGCGTATCGCGTCGCTCGCATAAATCAGACGACGTTACCCGATATGTTTTCTCTGTCAGCTTCAATCCGGCCGGGCGACGCGACGCGATGCGACGCGACGTGCCGCGCGCGCGCGGATGGCAGATTTTCATTTAGTCCAGGCCAAATGCAAATAATATACGCGACCGTACGCTAAATAAATTATCGCGAGACATTAAACGAGCAGGCCGAGATAACAATCGGCCGATTCGACGTGACGTATCAATGGGCGGGATTGCGGGCGATTTAATCCCTGGCGAAAATCCAATGTGCCTTGTTACAAGGCGCATAATGACGCGTGTTTCCATTAATGTTGTCGCGGCCATTTGCGACAATGTCGTCTTTCTCACGTAAATGCAATTTATTGCCGCTGCTAGCAATGAATATTGGGCCGCGCGAGCGCGCGCGTGAAACAGCACGTCTCGCGTGTGTGCCGGAGCACAGTAGCGCAGCCATATTATTTCCTCTGATTTTCCGCTCTTCTCCCGCTTCATATGTGATTTCGCGAAATCACATGTGCGGTGTATTTTTACGCGTGGATCCATGTGTGCGTGCGCAATTGTGTGTGCGTGCGTTGTTTGCACAACGAATATAATTCGCGCGTGCACGCGCGGATAGTTGAAATTACGGAGATGTTTCTAGCCGGTTGCGAGCGGCGGAGTTGCAATCAAATAAAGTTCTCTCTCTCTCTCTCTCTCGTCGGCTTCCGAATTTCTCGCGAATGAAAATAAGCATCGCGAATACTTGGAATTTCATTAATTTGTTTCTTTGAGAATCCACACTCGTCTCGCCGCACCGGCTGAATCCGCGCAGCGCGCGCGCATCGCATTTGCCCCCGTCGTGTTTTTCGCGAAATCACGCGCGAAACAGCGGAAAGTAGAATGCATCTGGCGAGCGTTCGCGCTCGCGCTCGCGGAATTACGGCGCGATGAGAAAAGCTTATCGCGAAACGGAGTTTCATCGCGAGGAAATATCGCGCTCCCGCGTTTTCAAAATCCCAGCGCGTTGACACGCTTTGGCTCTCGCTTGCCGCTCGCCGGCGAGATCGCCGATGTGCATTTCGGTACGATCCTGCCCTCATCCTAATCCTCATGGTCACTCGTGGCATCGAGGCGCACTCGCGTCGTCCGCGAGCGAAACCCGAGCGAATCGCTTCAATCGTGTAAATCAGATCGCGTTACCCGGCAGCCGGTCTTCCGGCTCTCCAATTTAGACCGGCAGTGCGCCGAGATGATACTCTCTCGCGGCCGATTATTTCCACCGGTGTCATTGAAATCATCAACAGTGTCCGGTGGAGTAGCCGTGTGTTCCGGCAAGGTCATGTATCAAGTTCCGCGCGCGAATTGCGCCGCGCGCATCCGGGCGCCGGATGCTTCCAGACTTTGAAAATTGCCGGGTAACACAACACCCGTTCACGTTGCAGGGATTACGAGAGAGCCGAGTGAGTGAACGAGAGAAAGAGAGAGAGAGAGAGAGGGAAAACGGGACGAGCGAGACGAGTATCGCCCTTGCCCCGAATCCGCGGCCGGGCTTCCGCGAGACGTCACCGCGACGCGTCTTCGCGGGTCTCCGTCTTAATTCGCGCTTCCGCGCGGCAGCGTCTAATTTTTCCTCCGCTCGTCCGCGGAGCACATGATTTTTTATAATTCAATAATCGTAGTCCCGGCGTCCGTTGCGGCTAATCAGTCGCGACACCGCGTTTAATGGTATAAACGTTACGTGAGCGTCGCGTTGCGACATTCCGTCGCCGCGTTGCCCGGACGCGGACGAGCGCACGGAGGAGAGAGAGAGAGAGAGAGAGAGAGAGGGAGGGAGAGAGAGAGAGAGAGAGAGAAACCTTAAAATTGAGCAAGCAATGTACGTTTTACTCGCGAAAAACGACCATTCTTTCCTGAGACGTGTCGAAGATCCGTCAAGTTTCCCGACGAGAGACCGCTGCAGCGGCTCGGACCGCTGCTTTGTCAGCTATTTCGCCACTGACGTACTTCACACGGGCGACGCGCGAAATAACTCTTATCACAGTTATGCTAATCGCGGCGACACGTCCCGACGACGTCGTTGTTTGCTTACTTGGCACTCGCGAGTTTATTTTGACCGTGTATATGTGCGGCCGACAGCTGTGCGAAATCTCTCGTCGCCCCTTTTTTCCCTCCCTTCCCAGCCCGGGCCTGCACTCTTTTTCTTCACAGAATTGCATACTCGTCCATTCCGCTTCTCACTCAGAGAATCGTCAAAGGTGCGACGCCTGACACACGAAAAGCTCATCAAGCCGCGCAGTCAACCAGAGTCTTAAAGAGCTTAAAGAGCTCGACCTTAAAACGATGATTAACGTATCTGTCTATCTCTATTTGTCTTTTCTTCCCTCAATTTCTCTCTTATCTTTATTGTTACTTTAAGTGCCTCCAAAAACTTTACTTTATTCTTACTTTAAGTGTCTCTGAAGAATTCCAATGCAAATCTGCCTTCCGTGTGCTCTTGAAGCGCAGAATCCTAGAGAGTAATGATAAATTGTCCATCTATTAATCTCTCTCTTTCCCACTCTCTTTCTCGCTTCCTCTCTCTCTCTCTCTCTCTCTCTCTCTCTCTCTCTCTCCCGAGGCTTCCTACGCTTGCCCGCTCGGCCGCGAAGAAGCGAGAGACACTTTTTCCACATTTGGTTTCCACAAATCGGATCTCGCGGGACTCGCATCACGATCGCGCGTAATAAATCGCGCGCGCGGTACCGCGGGAGACTCACCGCCGCCGCTCTTGTAGCACAGGTAGGGAAATCTCCAGACGTTGCCGAGGCCGACGGAGTAGCCGATGCAGGCCAGCACGAATTGCACCTTGTTCGCCCAATGTGGCCTCCTGGGCTGCCGGTAGTCGCTCGGGTCGTCCGCGTCCCCGTCATCGTAGCTGGTGCACGTGGAGAGATCGTCCTCGAACCTGCAACGTCGTCAACAACGTCTACGTCGGATGCTTGGCGTGCAAATATACGTCGCAGCCGTGGATTGGAAGGAGAGTTCCACGGCGCGGCTTCGGCGCGACCGGCGGATGCAGAGCGAGAAAAATTGAAAGAGTCGCGGGGGACAAGTGTCGCGCGGTCGCGCGCTAAATTCATCAGCCGTGACGTTTCGGCGGGGAAACGCGGTGACGTATGACCGCTCTGCCACCGGAGAGAGGACTTTTCTATATGAATATAAATACAAACGCTGGCTGTTTTGTATTAATACGTCGGTCCCCGGGCGCACGTAACCGGGCGGCGTTTTGCTAAATACTTTGTCAAACGGATCGGGTTATTTATGGCTCGCCGCGCTGAGATTTGAATAACGACGCGACGTTCCCTTCTCTCCCGCCGATGTATCCCGCCTTTTCGATTCGTTCGAAGCGACTCGGACGTCACTCCGAAAAGTCTCATACTGAAAGACGACGAAAAATGAGCGGCTCGTAGTCTCTCGTAAAAATTGCTCAAATTCGTACGATAACGCGCTTAGTCGAGAAAAACCGAAGGGGGCGCGCGCGCAGACACATTTTTGCCCTCGAATTTCCCGAAAGGTCGTCCGCGCATTTCGCACCGGTGGAAATAACTCGCGTTAATCGCCGATAATTCCCAAGCGTTAACTCGATCGTCCGCCAACTCGCGGTCCGCCAGTTAATTCTTACGCTACTAATTGCATCAATGAGAAATTATCGAGCCGCTCTGCACCCGCAGCCGGTGTAGCGCGAAATTCGCGTCTGCCGTGGAGCGGGATAAATCTACGTGACGCGGAATCCGCGAGAGTTTGTCAGGATCCGCTTTTTAATCGCTCGACGGTCTCGGCGAACGACTCCGCGCCGCTCAGGGATCGCGCTGTAAATCTATTTGACGGGAAATCCAGCCGACTTGCCGCTCGCGCGTCAGTCGCGTTACGCATTTTTATCATCACCGTTGACAGCGTTGCGGGGGCACATTCGAGTCCACCGCATCATTTCTCCATCCGCACGGTCGACTGTATGAAAATCATGTGGCGAGCCGCAAGAGACAACGTGCGGCGTACCGCGACTTCGTCACAACTCACTTCAATTACTCGCGGCGATTTCGGCGAACGGACCGGCCGCCGGGAAACTGACAGTCTCTCGCTGTTCGCGAGAGACGGAATTTGACGGAAAATCGCGCCGACTTGGTCACGCGTCGGTTACGCCACGCATGGGCGACGCGTGCGTCCGCGTTTGCATTTGCATGATGTGCGTTCGCGTGCTACCAGCCCGGCAGCCGGCACCATTAAATATTCATCGTCATTGTTTATAGAACGACATACGCAGCAGTCATTCGAATCCGATTATCGGCGATAGCCGAGATTAACGCAACAGTTCGGCGTCGCGCCAAGTCGCAGCCTGCCAATCGCGGCTGGAATCCGCGCTCGCGGCCGCGGCCGACAGATTTCAACTTGCCGTTATAAATAAATCCGATGAACGAAATCTCTTTCTCTCTCTCTCTCTCTCTCTCTCTCTCTCTCTCTCTCTCTCTCTTTCCCTCTGCGCCTTTATGGCCATATATTATGATAAAGTGTCGCGCGAAATAGGCGGCGACGAAGACGACAACAACGACGGCACGATATCGACCTTGCGACGACGAGGTGCTGCGAGTTACGTAACACTCGTCGATCGACCGGGAATTTTTATGCGTTTATCGCATAAATTCATACTTCACGCTGTGGTGAGCGCAAAAATGGCGTTGGACCACACGGGCGGGGACGGCGGGCAGGGAGGGGCGCGGTCGACAATGCTGAAAAATATGTAGGCGACGCACCTGTGTGTGTACAGTCCGCATCGCGACGGAAAACTATAATACACACCGCGGGCGCATCGTGGATACGATAATACGCGCCATTGCTCGCGGAGCGTGTCATTAGATCCTACGGAAAAAAGAAAAAGAGAGAAAAAGGAAATACTCGTGGAACAGAAAACCACCGCGCTGCACCGCGGCAACGCGAGCGTAACGATCGACGGAGGCGACCATCGGACGCTGACCGCTTCCGCGATGACGAAGATAAAATCGATCGATCTGATTTCGATTAACACACTCGGCTCTTGGGGCCGTATCGATCAGCCCGTACGCTTGGAATCAGAGACCCGAGCTCTCCAATTAATTTATACGATACGTGTAACATTAAATTCGTGATCGCGAGCCGACTTAAAGAGATCCAACTCGAAAGGACGCGATTGCAAATTCACGCTCGAGAGTCTCGCATGAGGCAAGTTTCAAGCAACGGCTATTCACAGCCTTAGACTTCTCAGAATTTCGAAGTCCATGAGAGGACGGTAGCTGCGAGTGGTTAACTGCGAGAGAATAATCAATTATTATTGTGTCAATATGCGATGCCGCTGCGGACAAAGAACGCGACGACGTTTCGCTCACCGTCACGACCGCGAATAATTCATCCGTTAATCTCTCGTCGTCGGTTTTGTACGATAATGTATAGAATTTGCTCTCTTTCTCTCTCTTTCTCTCTCTCTCTCTCTCTCTCTCTCTCTCTCTCTCTCTCTCTCTCTCTGTCACTCCACTTCTGATGGAAATAACTTAATTAGACCGCGCGCGTATCGGCAGGAGAGTGCTTCGAGATAGCGCGTACACGTGGATTTACAGCGTTCAGCTGTTTATCGTCGCTTCATTAACGCCTTTACGTCGCGAGCGCTGACGACGACGACGACGACGAGGAGAAAGAGGAATGCCTTTTCCTCAGGAGGCCCGTGCGCGCTATTCAAAAACGAGACGTGACGAACTCCAAATGTAGGACGACGATTACGGGTCGTTCCAAGCTCTGTCCCGTTTCAATGGAAGAAGCGGGACAGAAGCCGCAACAATATGCCACGGAGCGCACGAACACACCTACTTACAACAACGATACGGTCTTACATTGTACACCTATTATCCACTTACGCCTCTGGGACGATACGCCGGAATTGCAGTCCCTGGATTACGAGACCTGCCGGCTTCGCGAGCAGCTTAGACGCGCAGCGCATCGCTCTCTCCCTCGATCTAGTTGTCTCTCTTTCTCTCTCTCTCTCTCTCTCTCTCTCTCTCTCTCTCTATCTCTATCTCTCTCTTTCTTGTCACGAGAGAATACGCAGGAAACGAGGCTCTTGATATCAGGACGATCGATTAACCGGTGTAATTCGGCCGAGGTGCGATCGCCGATGAGAATGATCCACCTTCTTCTCCCTTCGTCTCTCGTCAAGCGATTCGGGTCTCTCTTATTTTCCTCCCCTTCCTTCTTTATCCTCTCCTCTTATCCTCTTTATTTCCGCGTTACGACTGCACATAGACCGATATAATAGCCTTAACACATGAAGTTACACTTTCCTAGAGCGCGGCCGGAGTATAAAAGTTCCCGGGAAGATGTATTTTTTAAAACGTACACTCTTCTCACGTGAGAGAGTCCAACATGTGGTATAACTTCATTCAAGTTATTACACCGGTTTATGTAACTTGGTCTCAACACGATCCGAGCATTTTTCTCCCGACGTAACCCGAAACCCAGTCAACGGCTCGCTGAGGAAATTTAATTTTTGCGAACCAATCGAGCCGCCGATTCTCCCAGCGGACCGTCGTCGGCCGCGTTCCGAATCACACCGAGGAAACTGTCCGAATCCTGATGAGGCCGAGTGTACTTCTCCGATGTACTACTTGAATGTCGCTCTGATGGGATATTATTCTAGAGCGCGCGCAGTAAATCACTGCTCTACTCTCTATTGTCGCGCCCTCGCTTGTTCGCGGCCGCGCTTTAGAGCAGGTCGTCGCAGCGTGCCGACTAGAGAGCTGTCCGCGGCCAAATTGAGAGTCCAAATTTCACCGACGTCGTTGATTAACTGACTCAACCCTTGCCCCTTTCCAGATCATAGCGCTCGGCTGCCGTTGCTGCGGCTCTGCAGGTGACACAACGGCGGAATTTACTCAGAGGCGGTTAGCGTTAATTGATAACGCGATCGAGCCTGAATCGAGCCAAGTTTGTCTCAGATGGGAAATTGAGCAGTAGCGGGCGCCTCTTTAGAGACTCAGCTGGCTAGAGCGACGACCGTTCGTCTTCGCTGCCTGCCGGGATTAATCTCGCCCGCGCGGCTATTGGGGTGGTCTTCGCGCTAATTGTGAAGCGAGAGGAGTGCAATGATTCGATCGAATGTAATTCACGGTGCGAAATATTCTTCATTTGTCTTGCACATCCTCCCCCCCCCCGTTCCGATCGGAACTTTCGGCCACTTTCACAGCGCTCGCTGTGAGCTATGATCCAGAAGCGGGCGCAGGGAGAATCACTGATCGTTAATCAGCTAATCAGCGTCATCGATGCGACTGACCTTTGCTAGTGCTCGGTCGTGCTCGACGACAGATTTCGCAACGGTTTGACATCCGCGCTCGGCGCGGGCATCAGCGCGACGAATCGACGCAACAAGAAACTCACGGCTCGAGATGGAATTAACGCGCATTAGGCGAGCGACTCAAGACTCTCCGCGGCAGTCTTTAATGTAACGCAAGTAATCGCCGGGGTAATTATAACGCGATCCCGAGAGCTGCCACCGTCGCCGCGAATCTCGCGTACTGAGGATCAGGCCGAGCTGCGGCTTCATTTTTATGTCCTCGGATACGCGGTTTAGCGGCTCGGTCCGTCCGCGGTGTTTGCACGTGGCATTAGCCCGCACGCGAGAAACATGCGGCAGCTGCGGGCTCCTGTATGTTTTAATTCGATTCGTGGTAATCGTCCTCCGCGCGACGTCTTCGACGAGCTTCGGGAACGACGAGAAACGTTGAGCCGGCTGAAGATTAATTATTTCGTTTCTTCATAAATTAACGTCAATTACTCGATCCGATCATCCTCCATTTCAGCCCGTTGCGTTCTCCTGTTTTTCTGCTTCTGCCCTCCGTCCTCTCCCCCGCTCTCCCTCTCTCTCTCTCTCTCTTAATAAAGCAAGCCCGATGACGATTTAGTCGGTCGTGTTGATTGATCCATTGTAATTCAGAAGTAGCGCAGTTGTGGTGTTACGTCACAATAATGTGTGACATTAGTTTTCTTCTGAAAATATCAGGATGATTCACAGGCAAGTCGACATTCGCGAGTCCGACCGACTTAACCGAGCGGTGCCGCGGCGGCGAATTGAAAAATTCGCAGGCAGATCGGAGAATGGTGGAGAAACGATGGTCTTCGTCTCGCGAAAAAATGATGTCTGTCGCATCGCTCTTAAGTGAATAAAACGACACAGATTTGCCCGAGAGCTTGTGAGTCACTCAAGCACGTCTTATCTCCCTTGACCTACTGCTACATTTTTATCGCGCATGTTTGTCGACCGCAATTATATCTGTATCTTCCTCAAGACGTTCTAGAAATTATCCTTTCGCCTGGAAACAATTCTCGCCTTTCCCCACGGGAGGAAAAAAATTCCGTTCCGTTTAATTCCGGCTGAATTTTCCGTTATCTCGGAGGAACGGGAAAGGGACGGAGAAAATTCGGTTGTCCACCGAGGAAGAAAAAGATTCCTACGAAAGTTCGGGCAGCGCAAACTTCTAAAAGCTGCCTCGGAGCTGTCTTATTTAGGTGCGTTTGGGGAGACGCTATTGGCGCTACCAACGCAAACGCTACCAAAACCGTTGGTCGTGCGTAATAGTGATAGCGGACTCGAGCAATAGCGCGAGCATTGCTGCTTGTTACCGTTGTATCGTTTGACGATCTAGAGCCGACTTAGCAATTTGTGCTCTAAAAGCACTAATTGATGAGAGTCGCGGTTTAAATGCCTCCAAAATGCCAGCACCTCGAAGCTCTGCACGGAACTGCGTACCCATTACGTACGCAAATAGTAAAGTAATGAGTACAATGAAGGTACCGTTCAAACGCAGTGACACATGTGAGCTCCCAAAGGCTAACGCCACTAATTCACTACCTTGGAAGGAATAGCGTTGATAACGCGTAATTATGACGTACAACGCTACCATCAGCAATGTCACGATAGCATTCGTTAGCGCTATCATCTGGCTGCGCGAAACAGCTTGTAGCGCTAAGTAGCGCTAATAGCGTCTCCCCAAATGCAGATCCTCAGATATCTCTGAGACGTCCTGAAGACATCTTTTAGAACTGCCTGGAAAGTTTCGGTAGATTATTTCCGCTTACCTCGAGCGAGCTTTAATACAGCCGATAATTTAATACATCCAGACGACTTTTTCGATCACTTCTCGGTCGCTTCTCGTCACCGAATTTTCGCGTCTGGTCCCTACAATTCGGTCATACAAGCTGAGATTCTTCTTTTCGTGTATTTCTCTTCACGAAGAGAAGGAAATCAACTCTTTTGCGAAAGGAAAAGATTCAACTAGGCGCAAACGAAATTATCATCTCTCTCTCTCTCTCTCTCTCTCTCTCTCTCTCTCTCTCTCTTTCTTTTTCTGGTCCTTGCTAGAGGTATAATTTTTCTTCGAAGTCTTCGTATTCGAAACTTCGAGGAAACTAAGCTTCGATACAAAATATTCGACGATCGAAGTTTCGAAGCTTCGAACCTTCGAAGCTTTGTCAAATTTCGAAGGTTTCGAAAATTTCGAGAATTATACATTGCCTGATTTTTTATGCTTTTGTTATCCGCAGAATGTAGAATATATGACTGAGATGGCCTAGCGTGCAGTACATGCACGTGCATGTAGAAACAAGGAGCGCAGGTTCAGAAGAAACCTCGAATATATCGAAGCTTCGAAGCTTCAGCATAAAGAACCTTCCAAGTTTCGACGTTGACTTCGAAGCTGCCAAAGAGTAACAGCCCTAGTCCTTGCCCGCACGTCGTCAAACTTCCATGTTCCGCGACATCGCGGTCAAGGTGCGCTCATCCGCTTTCGAAGCGCCGCGGGCACCGGAGCGGGCACGCGCTCGCGTGTCGCGCGTGATTCACGTCGCGCTCCTTCGAAAGGTCGAGAGGCACATCGTAGGTAATGTGGTTCACTTACGGCGGCGGATGTACCATGTTAAGCAGCTCCGACGGCGAAGTGGGAACTCTACGTATCGTGAGCTTCCGGCCGTCGGAAGAGCCCAGGCCGATCGACGCCAGGGACCTGATCGAGACCGCGTCGGGGCATGAGCGGGCTTGACCGCCGTTCACGTCGGCGTACAGGATGGAAGCCCAGCTGGGCGGCTGATGGTAGCAGGAACAGTGCTGCTGACATTCGTCCATAACGACCGCAGCGGGCCGCAGCGAGCGTAGACACGGGCAACGGTGATGATGTCTCGCGCCCGCCACGAGTCTGCCAGGACTCTGAGTACCGTTGTCGCGACTCGGGCTCGACCTGGACTCGCTCTGCTCGGCCAGCCGGGACTGCTGCCAGCGAGCTGGACACCTGTCGGGACTGTCGTCGCGGTCGATCGTCCTGCGGAAGTTGTTGCTGCTCGTCGCCGGGGCGACGAGGATTCTTCGAGCGGCCGGGCTCAACAGGCGACCCCTCTCCTCCGTGGACCACTCGGCCTCCGCCTCACCGCGCTTCTCGCGCTGATGGTGGCCGATCCTGATGACGTCCGGGTCCGTGTCGTCGGACGCGACGTCCTCCTCTTCCGGCATCGCGCTCATTTTACGCGCGCGGGCGGCTTGTCGGTCGTGCGGCTTGTTGTGGGCGGCACCGTCGCGCTTCGGCGGGACGGGTTTGTTACTGTCGCGGTTTTGCTCGTCGCCGACGTTGACGCTGTTACTGCCGCTCTCGGTGTCCATGGTCGCATGACGACCTCCTGAAGACAGAGAAGGGAACGATCAGTGAGGGAGGAAGAGAGGGCTAGTGCGAGGAAGGGAGAGAATACCTTTACCGATATCTCGGTTGTTCGGAACATCGACTCGCCTCTCTCGGGATTGCTCCGAGCAAACTCGACCGCGTATTTCAAACGTTGCGCGTCAACTTCGTTCTAATGCTACACCGAAAGCTATCGCTCAGCGACGATTCATTCGAAGCGCTGGATAGATATATTGGCTCAAATTACACGTTTCCGCTTCTATAAGAGAGCCATGCGGGAAAATAGCGGGGCAAATTTAATTCCCGCGTGAAATCCTCGCGGGAGGGAAATCGGCTCGATTTTGAGCGCGTGGAAGTTTACTTCAGGAACTTGTGGACGCGGCGAGACGTCGCGGCGTCGGGCGCCGCGATATTCCCGCCGATTTGATCGGAGAAGGTAATACGAGGAGCCAATGATAGCGGGCGGGGCGACAGAGTACTCGTGGGATTTAAACGGGGAAGAATGCGCGCACCGTTCGGTATATCAAGCAGCGCGATCAAAGCGCGTATTCGCGCTTGATCGCCCGGGATCGAGCCTCTGCCCGTGATGGGCTCCGGCGAAACGTCCATTGAATATTTCGCGTGCGCTCGATCGCCGTCTCGATGAAATATTAATTTCGAATCGCGCGTCCGTCTATTAGCCGGATAGCATAATTCGCTTACCGATCGAAACGGCTTTGAATATGAAGCGAGAAGGGCGGGCATTTTGCGGCGGTGTTCGTACGATTAACGCGCATCGTCGGTTGTATTAGATGTCGTGCCGCGATAAATTCTATTATTATTAGAAGGCCGTATAACTCTCGCGATTCGATAAACCGCTGACCGAGCGACGATTCGCCCAGCGAGCGGCACTTATCGGGAACGAGTATCTCCTTTCTTTCCCGCGCGCTTACCCAATCGCGCAATCGGGAAATTAACGCGAGGAGATACGTGTGAGTTGAATAAACGAATATAAAGATGTATGCAAATGTGTACAAAGAAAAAAGAAATGTGTACACACTTGTCAGACGAAAATTGAGCACCTCGCTGATTCGCGGCGAATTCGCCGAGCTGATTGCCGGTCGTTTACCTGTCTGGAGATAATCCCGACTTAACAATCCTGTCTTCTCCTCCGCCGGCACGGGGACTCACATCACACGCTGGGCCGACTTCCTCGCGCCGCGAAAACGGCGCAGTGAGAATCACGTGCGAGCGCGCGAGCGCTCGCACTTCTTTCGCGGACGGGCTATCGTCGTCGCGCTTTTTACGAGACTGACTCTGATAGCGAGAGATAGCGTCATCTCTCGCAGGTGCGTGCGCGGCTATTAATCTAACATGATTTATCGCGAGACCCTCTCATCGCGTTTGACGGGTGCGCGTATACTCTTTCGCGTCGCTCCGGCCGATTGCTGCGCGCGCGCGCGCCACAGCAATTTGTCACTTCGGGCAAATAATCGTTCGCGAAACAGCAACTGCGCTCGCACATCTCGCGAGAGTGATCTAGTAGACTTATCTCGGCACGACATACACGCGCGCGCGCGCGCACATACACACACACACACACACACACGCGAACATAGGCGCGTTTATCTGCGCGAAGATACGCCGCGCATGACCGCACATTCTTACCTCCTTACGCTAATGAATTTTTCAGCCGATGCGCCGTTTACGCACCGAGAGCGCGCCGCGGCAGCCGCTCAGTTTATTGCCGCGACTCGCATGACTACGTTCACGTACTCGCAAGCGCACATTCACTGGTGGAAATCCGGGCCGAGAACCCGGCCCGGTGGTGTCGATTCAAAGCGACCCCCGATCCCTCATCGGCCCAATACTCGAGCGAGTTACACAGCGAGAGGAGCGTTCCGCGCTCCCACCGACGCGATGCGACGCGCGACGACGCGACGGCGAGAAAAACAAATCGCGCTGTCGCGCGTGCGGGAGGCGCGCGAGAGTGCGCGCGCTTTTTGGAGCGCGTCCTCGCAGGTGAACGTCATTCAATGACACTTCCATGCGCATCACGTGTCACACGCGGAGAGTGTTACCTGTCAGATTGCAGCGGCGTGCCCCGGCGAGCGGATCGGACGTGTTCCAACAAGCCGAGCAAAAGTCATTCGCGTATCTCTCTCGTGATAACGAGAGCTTACACACACGCGCGCGTGTGTCGTTCGCTTTCTCTCTCTCTCTCTCTCTCTCTCTCTCTCTCCCCTCCTCTCTCTCTCTCTCTCTCGCAGTCTTTCTTTGTCTCTCGCTCGCAAGCACACACGTGCCGACTACCGTCGACGGCTCGGCATAATGCAACGCGCGTGTTCGTTCACACTGTCGCGAGCGAGCGCCGCGAATTCTCTCTCGCGTCAGAGCGCGTACGACGACGATGACGACGACGACGACGACGACGACGACGACGACGACGGCACGGGATCGTCTCCGGGCGGCGAAGCGACGACACCGCCGACGACAAGCCGCGTTTTGCCGCGGTCCGCGTGCACGCCCGTCGTAATCATTCGCGAATCGTAACGCACACGCGGCCGAGCGGACGCACTCACGCACGCGCACGCACACGCACACGCATACTCGCACACACGCACACGCGCACACACGCGTGACACTAATAATGATACCATGGCACGACGTCAGCGCCGTACGTTGTACGTGCGTGACTCGTGACGCGTGTGTTGCCCGAGAGACTCGGGCCTGAATCGCATGACTCGTACAACGCCGACGGGCTGGCGGGGGCCCGTGATATCCTCTTCTGGATGTGTGTGCTCACCTACCTCTCTTCATGGCCGGTATCTCGCTTGGCGGTTTGCGCGGCTCGGGTAGGGAGAGGTATCAATGTATGCTCGGTGACATGATTATGGAGGTATAGAGAGAGAGAGAGAGAGAGAGAGAGAGAGAGAGAGAGAGAGTAACGGATGAGAATGCAGGTAGATAGCGATCATTGGAGATTTTATTTGAATTCCGGGATACGAATCTTACCGACGCACCGGCAAGTTTGGGAATGTTCGAAATTTCGCGGAGAGATCGCGGGGGAACTTTCGAAATTTCTGGTGGAAAGTGAGCGAAGAGAGTCTCAAAGTCAAGCGGTGCGGCAGCGATCGCGCGGCAGCTGTGTGCGCTACGCGCGTTGCATGTTATAAATAAAAATGTGAACTAGTAAGATCTAGGGCACACATCGCGCCGCTACGTACTTGAAAACGATATCGTATCGCTGCGCTAATGTAACCGACCGGCAACCACCGACGTCTGATGCGCGGCCGGGGGAAGTTTGTACTTTCTTCGCGCGAGCGCCACGCCGATTCGGATCGCTTTGAGATCCGCGGCGTAAAGTAATATTTGAGCGTAGATATTTAAATATCGACATTTGCATATCTTCCCGTCTGTCTCGCGTAGAAAGCGGGTGAAGGTGTTTTGTATGCGAGTTTCTACCGGCTGCGCCGGTTCCTACGTGCATCGTATTCCCGTAGGTGCCAATTATGCAACGCGATCAAGCGCGTGACCGTGCGACAGGCGGGTCATGAAATGTTAGACTCTTCCCACTCTGCCTCATTCGCATACATTCGCTGCGGAACGATACTGTTATCGTTGCGACTATGATGGGCTACTTTTTATCCTGATTGTAGGCAACGGGCGAAGCCGCCGGGCGTCGCTCGCCTGTCGAATGGCAACTAGATTTACCGCGTTGCTTTCGTGTCTCTAGTGTCTCCTAAACTGGCGTTACTCGATGTGCAAACGCTATATACGTAAAATTGCAGGACTTAAACTCGTTATCCTGCTCGCTTCTTCGTTTTTGCACAAAAAGTGCAGTGTGTTGCCCTCGAGTTTTACTCTTCCTAAATAAATCCGCCGGCGCAACGTTCGAGAAATTCACGAGATAGAAAATGATGAAGCAAGGAGGAGAAGATTAGCCACGATTTTTATTTCTTCGTTGACGCAACGAATACGAGAAACTTTTTCAACTTTAGTTTAGGAACTTCACACCTTTTTCACACACACACACACTCAATAGACGAACGCGTCTAATTCCTCGTTTGGTCACCCGTTCCTGCCAGCTCGTCCCTGTCTGGCAAATTTAAAATTCTAATTGGCCCCCAAATAATTACGTATCGAGGTGATATATTATCCGGGAAGAGAGAAAGAAGAAATAGCCGGAGAATTAGACGCAGGGGATAACAACGGCGCAAAAAAGCGAACGAGACGACGACGGCGGTCGAAAAGCTCGCGGCTCTCGTTCAATGGCAGCGCCAAGGTTCCGCTTCCTTTCACCGCGGTCCTCCGTTTTATTTCACGCTCGAGATCGGTTATCGCGTAATGCACGCGAGTCTACACGCGAATGTAACACGTAATACGGCGGTAGGATCAATGGGCCAAGGATTGGCGGCGGCAGCTGGGTTGAATTCCCACGAAAGACCAGGCTAACGGCTGCTTAACGCGCTCCCGTGTCATTATCCTCCACTAAGTAACAGGTACAATTGAACGTAACCTTTTTCTGCCGCGCGGTCGATCGAGGTGAGTATCCGCGCGATTAGAATTTCAGCGATCCTCGTTCGCGTTCCTGCGGATTCGATCGCCGGGGCTCTGTCGACGTCGACTTCGTCGACGACGAATAAATTCGCCGACTCTTCGTCGGGCGACGAAAGCCCGCGACAGGATAACGCACCGTCGCGTATATTACTCGCGCGTCAGAAATTACGACTGATGATGCAAGCTCACGGAATACAAACGCGCGTGTGAATCCTACGCGAGCCGCGCGACGGTCAGGGTCGTAGAGGCGAGACCGTGTTGCTCAACTTTTGGGGACATCCGCGTTCAGCTGGGAGATGTATCCAAGTTTCACGCCTCGTAATATGCGCGGCATGTGCCGTACCTTCCACGCCGCGCCATTGTGTGCCGCCGCATGTTCGTTTGCATCTGACATTAAAACCCACGTAGATACACCGCCATAGTCGCCCATCTTCCGATCCGAATCATCGTTTAGACTCGCGCGAGCGCGCCCATCTCACGCCCGTCAGGATGATCCAACCGAAATTGAAATTCCTACGCGGGATCGATGAGATCTCGTGGCTTCGCGGCGACAAACATTGCGTGGGCAGCTGGTTTCTCGGTGGAGTAACGCAACGCTCGTATCTAACTCTGCTGAACTTTATTTCTTTGGATTCCGATTTTTTTTTTCTTCATTCGAGAGTTTATCTCTCCTTGGAGATTTCTTCATAGGATCTCTCTCTCTCTCCTCTCTTTCCTCTCTCTCTCTCTCTCTCTCTCTCTCTCGAAACGCGACGGCTTACACCTCGTAAATACTCCTACCAGGTTCGACATCCACCGGGCTTTGCAACGAACTATCACGAATCTCGCAAGATCGTAAAACGCTAATAACATCGTTAAGTCGTCCTGCTTTGCACAGGCTGCGGTAGTTAGTCTCGTCTGTTGGCGTTTCGGTGTCTCTCAACTGTAGGAAGAATCGCCGGTGAAGCCTTTACGTTTAATGAGCTGAGAAACTCAGTGATGATCTCCAGTCACTCGCACCGCACAGGTGAGAGCAGGCATAATATAATCAAAGAAATATATATAATGTAATAATTTTTTATACATGTTATAATTTCTGTATTATATGAAATAATATATAACATAACATAAAATGACACGATATGACATAACAAGGTACGCCATGATACGTCACATGATACGATAACGTAAAAAGATCATCTTTCACATAACTTTTGCATCATCGCGAAACGCGTTGCCGCGCGTCCACGTGTAAGTGCATCTCAACTCGCATCTCGGCTCTGCCGATTGCGAGTGCCCAGCTGTCCGGCGGCCATGATGTCGCGCGTGAAGCTGAAGGGACCACGTCCGTAGACGACGACGAGCTGTCTCTCCCGAAAAGGCAATCAATCATTCCCTCATCAGTAAGTGCTCTCATGCCCGGTGCAGCCGGCGCGTCGCGGCTCTTCGGCGAGTCCGAGGGAGAACGATCTCGAATCCTCTCGCGTCGATCCGATCGCGGCGAACCGAAAAGAGGAGAGAAGTCACATCGCCGTGTGCGACCGCGCGCGTTGCGCAAGATCGCCGTCTCGTGCGTCATTACGTAAGGGCGAAAACTCCAGGCCGCCGAGCGGCCGTCGCCCGGTCGACGAGGAAGCTCCCGGCTGAGGAGTCGCCGACTCGACGACGACTCGCCGTCGGCGAGCAGCCGGTGCTGCTCGCTCGCAGCAGCAGCGACGACCGGACGACGCCGGCCGGCCGGTGGAGGCCGCCGCGCGCGCGCGACTCGGGGGGAGCGTCGACGAAAGCGGGGGTGTCGCTGCCTCCGGAGCCTCCGCCTTCGCCGGCCTGCTCCCGATCCCCGAGCTCTAGAGGGAGCGACGCAGGCCGCGCCGAAATAAACTTTCCCGGGTTATGTAAAGCGGCCGATACCTCCGCTTCGTGGACTCCGCCGGTATAAAGGTCGGCTCTGCCCCCAGCGGTCCAAGAGTTGCTCGCGAACTTCACGTCGGCAACCATCGAGAGAGCCGAGCGAGAGAAAGAGAGAGACGCTCTACATGTGACGCTGCCTTGGTGCCAGCCTCGTCCACCTTCCAACGTCACAACGTGCCGCACCGCTCCGTTCTAAAGAGTCTTGCTTTCTCAGGCGCGTGCAGAAACGCGTGTTCCTCGTGTCGCCGTCGTAGTCGTTAGTCAGCGTCGTCGAGCCGGCATCATGCGTGCCCTGGTAAGTGGTGCCTCTCTTGGTCGTGGCTTTACTCGTCTCTGTTTCCTCGCGAGTTCACGTCGCAGCTCCGCTCCGTCGTGTCGCAGCGAGTTGCGTCAGCCGAGAAAACAGTTTGCGCTAAAGACAAGAAACGAACTGTTCGAGCGAGGGGCGGGAGGGGGATTTGATGACGGGGAATGGACAAGTTCGTAACGCTTTGTTTTTAGTCTTGTTTCCCGTTGCTTTTCACTCCGCGCCGAGTCGACATCGGCGCGGTGCACTCGCCTCTTTACGACGATCGGCGAACGCGATCGAACGAAAGCTTCAACTTGGTTACGTGCGCGACTTGGCCGCCACCGAAGTAACTCTCTTAGTAACTCTCTTAGGCGGGGGTTGCGATCCCGCGAAATCAAATCGCCGCCCTGGTGGCAAAAGTCGCCTCTCGAGTCGGGCGCTCGATCGCGGGAGAAAAAGGAGAATACGTACTTTACGCGAGGGAAAGGGACAACACTCCTTCCCGCTCTAACGGATGTGCAGCGGCACAACTTTCGCGGTAACGTATGCATGAATATAAGTTGTAATTTTATGGGGACTGTTTTGCGAGAGAAGCTTTTACGTGTAGCGCGCCCGGATAAAGTATGATGCGCCATCACGCTCTGATAATTTTACGAGCTTTATGTATCTGGGACACTCGGGGAAATACATAAATTACAGCCGGGTATAAAATGTGTGCCTGCATACGTGCATATACACGCACGCACGCACGCACGCACACATACACACACACACACACACACATATATATAATATGTAATATCGCGCACGATATCAAGCATTATTAGCAAGTTTCGACAATGCAGGCGGAAGGAGAGGGGGCGGGGAAGAAAGAGAATAGATTAGCTCGTGCTTACGCACACGATATCACCGTTATTAATACGCGCGTTTCCGAATTGACAATATTACCAACTGACAATACACTTTATTCGCGCCATTCAAAAGTCATTTATAAATGGCCGTGTTATTTCGCCCGGTTTGTATAATAAATCAACCCCGATAAAAACGCGCACGCGCAATAATTTTCCTTCGCGACACGAAAACCTTTCGCGTCGCGAAAGAGCGAAAAACAACACGGGAGAAAAAAGAAAGGGCGGGGGAATAATAAAATGCGCTCGATATTCCCACATATATTTCCGCATTAGTCATATTCCATATATTGAATTTCCATGAACGATAAACGCGTCCGATTTCTCCGCGTCGCGGACGTTGAAATTGGTCACGCGTACATATTCATAAACGGCCGTGCGTGATTTAGCGTTACGTGTGCGATAGGGCTATTTATCACCGTATGAAAGTTACGTGGCGCAAAACGACCATTACGACGTTGCATAATCTATTAAATTACGTAACCTATTAAATTTGCAAAACTGACATAACTCAATGGCCTGCGACCGCGCACATTGTTGTACGGCGTTGCGCGACGACGGGCTACGCCGCTGCCATCGTCGGGTTGCCCGCCGCGAGAACCGACCGCATACGTTGATTTGCATATACATATATTTTCTAATTGTCTACTTTCTCGCGTAGAAAGCACATCAGGCCGGCCGGCCGGCCGGCTGGCCAGTTCGAGTCCCATCTGTTCGATATTCGATATTCGCCGGTGGCGTTAAAACTCGTCGACGGAGTATCATCGCGAACCGCGCTGCTTTCTCACGCTGATGCTGACAAGCTTGTTAGCCTCTTCGAGTCCGTTGTGACAGCACGATCAAATTAGCGGTCGAATAATGATCAAGTAACAGATAAGGATCGAGAACGAGACTCGTGTGAAAAGCGTCTCGAGAAGCGAAGATGCGAGGATTGCCGACGAACGGCTCGTGATTTGAGGAGTTTGAGAGGTATTACGAGTTAATATGCTGAGTTCAACAGATATTAAAGTAATTTTGCGTGTTATAATTTTCATGAGCTTTCATGATGAATACACATTCTCCAGACTTGTAATTTATCGTTGAAGAGGCCGCGAGCAATTGGCACCGAGACGTTCATTATTTGTTAAATATTTCAATTTTATATCCGATTATATTGCATTTATACAGGGCGTCTGGGATCTTTCGGAAGCGAAAAATTGTGAAGATTAATCAGATCAAACTGTGAAAAAAAGTTATTAATGATTGAAAATGATCACATCTAGAGGTTCTTTTAATGGATAACTTGAAATTTTACGTACTTATTTGCAAAATGGTAAAGGACCTTTTTGTTCAGAATGACCCAATCTACAATTATATAACAGCTATTGTGTCTAGCGATAGATATATAAGTATATTGAACTTTGAATTCTGAATCTTGTATCCGTCGCTAGACACAATAGCCGACATATAATTTTAGATTAGGTTATTCCGAACAAAAAAGTCCTCTACCATTTTGCAAATAAGTGTGAAAATCATCAAGTTATCAATTAAAAGAACTTCTGATGTGGCCATTTTCAATTATATATAACAGTTTAATAACTTAACAACTATTGCAATTTTTGCAAAATGCTACTTGACTGTTCTTCTCAATGATTTTATCTGATTAATCTTCACAATTTTTTGTCT
Organism: Harpegnathos saltator; assembly: GCF_003227715.2. Taxonomy (NCBI): domain Eukaryota; kingdom Metazoa; phylum Arthropoda; class Insecta; order Hymenoptera; family Formicidae; genus Harpegnathos; species Harpegnathos saltator. The sequence goes on from NW_020229910.1 coordinate 1,027,982, forward strand.
CCAAAAGATCCCGGACACCCTATATATCTATATTTCCCTATTATATAAAACTGTTCCAATGCCCAGCGACGAGTCGTGAGTACGAAAGTAACGATTTATTTCCGCACTCGATGCGTCGGAGAAACCATACATCTTCTTCGGTATCGCTGTCGATTAATTTCGAATATTTACAATCGACATTGGCGCTTCTGAAGAAAGCATCGCCGGCGCGCGGATCGCGCGCGCGCGTGTTCACACGTCGGCGGCCGCGCGGTCGTTCGCATCGAGCCCGGTGAACGGTGGACGACGAGCCGCGCCGGTTAAATCGGGACGGAGAGCGAGAATCGGTCTCGGACAGCGGACGCTAATCGAAGACTATCGTTATGGGAAAAAGTCACGTTCGTGAGCAATGTAATGCGGCGTCATTAGCGCGCGCGCACGGTCCCCCCGCTGCCCTCTCCTGCCGTTCCCTTTGCCGTAGCGCAATGAGCGTATCGTGACCCACCTACCAACACATTCATCTTGTCCTGACCTTTCGCGGGGAAAGGTATCTCTGGCGGCTTTATGGGACAAACATGACGAAGATCAAAAGCACAGGCCGTGTGTAGAGTCGCGCCGTCGCCGTAGATCGCGTCTCCTCGAGCGAGACGTTCCGAGCGCGGCTGTGTAACCTTTCGGTGTCCTGTGCTCCTGGCCGGATACCAATCGTCCCGATTACCCCTTTCAACCTGTCCATTGCGCGATATCCGCGAGAGATAAGACGAGCCGGCTATTTTTAACGAGACCTCTGCGTCTCCGTCGCGAATTTAATGAGGTAGTAAATTTAATGAGGAATAAAATGTTGATCGCGCGGAGTGCACAAGTGTATTTATTATTGATCGATCATACGTACGAGTACCAAAATCGTGAAGGACACCCGGTGCCAGTAGTTGCGAAAATTCCGAAAATTCGATGAGCAATTCGATGAATTCGATTGACATTTACAACTTGATTTTCTGCTGGAGACTCAGCTTTTAGCTCGAAAATGCTGATCCAGTCTCGGGACAATCGGATGTAAATCCGACACGACAATAAGCAACACCGCGAATAGATCCTCGAATCAATCAATGCAACGAAAGTAGTGTAGCGACCTTTTAGTCTCGGATAAACGACGAGTAAACAGAAATTTTAGAGAAAAAAAAGAGCTGAGCAATTGACGACGCAACTCGCGTGTTCCAGTTGTTGGTGGCCCTGTTCGGACTCGCCCACGGCCAAGGAGACTACTTCCAGGTGCCGGAGAAGGTCCTAAGCGAGTCGCGGGATCTCGGCGACAACCGCGGTCATTACTCGTTCTCCTACGAGACGGAGGGTGGCATACTGCAGAAAGAGACCGGCAGCCGCAAGTACGCCGGCACCTCCGACGAGACGCAGCTGATCCAAGGCTCGGTGCAGTACAACGCGCCGGACGGCACCCCGATCGCCATGAGCTGGACCGCCGACGAGTACGGCACCCAGGTGTCCGGCACCCACATCCCGACGCCGCCGCCGATCCCGCCAGCGATCCAGCGCGCCCTCGAGTGGATCTCCAAACAGCCCAGCACCCCGGAGCCGATCGAGAAGGACAATCCGACGCCGAACGCGGTGCCCCGCGACAGTCGCCAGTACCAATTTATTCCGAATAAACGAAACTGAGATGTAACTCATGCCGAGTAAAAAAGGAAAAGAAAGAAAGAAAGAAAAGAAAGGAAGGTCCCGCAGCCGCGGTGGCCTTTCCCTCCCAGCGACCCTTCGCACTCTCTCTCTCTCTCTCTCTCTCTCTCTCTCTCTCTCTCTCTCTCTCTCTCTCTCTCTCTCTCATTCTCTCTCTCTCTCACTCTCTCTCTCTCTTGCCATTCCACGCAATGTGACGTGCAATAAATTTGTATTTTTATAGAAAACAATACCGAGGAGAGTGTCTCAATCGTGTTATTCAGTCGAGGTCGCGTTGTTTCTCACGCGCGATAGATTTTTATACAAGGAAAAGAAGGGAGGAAGATTGTTTTTCAATCGTGTTCTCGAATCGGCTGTGGCGAAGGTCGCGTTGCTTCTCATGTATTAGTGGGTAGCCGACGTCAGTCGGAAGGTGATTGGGGAAAGCCAGGAACGAGCGGACATTCCGCCGTTTCTGCGTGCGTTCCGAGTAGTTTGTGCGCATGATCTCGCAATTTTATAAATAAATGTAAAGATTGTCTTTTTGTATCCTGTGAGTATCTTTGTTCTCGTTGTTGCGGCCGCGTTTCTTGTTGTCGTTATTTGGAGTCAGATGAATCAATCGAGTGAATTGATTAAGTGTATACCATTTAAATGTTACATGAATGATGAAGAAGGTAAGTAGAAAGGTACCACACTTTATCAAAAAAAAAAGTGAAACTTCGTTGTACAAGTTCATAAAAATTTCTCATTAGGCTAAAAACATCGCGGCGGAGCTTTACGAGTTTTCAAATTGGTTCAAAAAGCAGCGTTCGTTAGTTTGGATTTAAATTACAAATTTTTCGTATCTGACGTTGGAAATTTAGATTTAGAGTGATTTCGAATGAAAAATTTATGTATAAAGATATTTATACGTAATATTTTGGATTGTATGATAAGCAATTTCGAATGTTTCAAACGAAATGTAACAATTGCATTTTTATGTCGTTGTAATCTTCTGAAACAGTGTCTGTGCAAAGGATAATAAAAAATCGCAGATTAAAACAGTGCATGTGTCATAAAATTATAATGATATGGTACCATTTCATTTTATCTGAAAAGTTACTGAAATTACTTATTATACGGTCGAATAGTTTTAAGTTTCCAGACTCGTAACATTTTTTGAATAAAAAAAAAATGTTGAATAACATTGATGAGGCATCCTTGGAAGAAAAGTGTAACGAAGTAAAATTCTTTCAACGCGAGAAATGACCATCTGCTCGTTCGTCGTCGTGAACAGATCCTTGAAAAACTCGGCGAGTCCTTTAATGAGCACGTTATTATACGTGTCGAATATCACGCGACGGCTAATCGATAGGGACACTTTTCGATTGGACCCTGCCATATCGCAAGGATTAAAGGCTATTTATATTGCACGTTGATATTGTTGAATTTGGGCCGCAAATACATAAATGCGCGAGAGATCTATCGGGATTTCTCGATATTTAATACAATGTGGACAGCAATGACGCATCTTTTCACACGTCGTGCGTTATCACGATTCGCTGATGCGAATGTTGTCCTCGTCAGCATTGCGCAAGCGATGCGTAGCTGTGTAATAGCTTGTTTTTGTCAATTAAATTCCGCGGTTCCTCCGAGAGGGCGCTTTCCTCTCCTCCGAAGCTCGAACACGAGAAACTGCTCCGTCGTCGTTTTGTCCGCGAGATTTGTGTGTCGACACCTTTCCAGGTGCTCGAAGGATGGCGAAATCGATATCCGCAATCGAACGACATCGATGCGACCATTCGTTCGCTCGTTCGACGATACGTACGAGCTGCGCCGTCGCCGCGTCTCTATAAAGCGACGGATCATAAAGGAAGTTCTCCTTGCGGCGCGGCGTTCGCGCGCGAAGAAATTCGCGAGTGCCGAACTTTCCCGCAACTTTACAGCGCTCTCGGGCGCTCTTATCGCCTCGTTAATCGCCGTCGCTCGTTAAAAGTACCGTAAACGCTACAATTAACGCAACCGAGTTCACGCCACTGTCCACCCGTCTATCCGCGTTTCGCCCTCGGACGAACTACCGAACGAATAAGCGAACGCCGATCCAACACACAGTTTGCATATTGATTGGAATTTATTTACAGCATATCACCGAAAATATTGCCCGTGTACAGATATTGCATAAAAGTAGAGGCAGAGAGAGAGAGAGAGAGAGAGAGAGAGAGAGAGGCAGAGAGAGAGAGAGAGAGAGAGAGAGAGAGAGAGAGAGAGAGAGAGAGAGAGAGAGAGATACACACAGAAAGGAAAAAAAATATTACAGATTCGAGCGCAGCAACGTATCGCAGAACTTTGTCCAGCTGCCAGGGGAGGACGGACACGAGCCCCAAGACTCGTCATCTACGCGGACATCGAGATCTTCGTCGATCACACGCGATCGGGTTCGCGCTCGACCGTTCCCGATCTCACTTCCTCCCCCGAGACTCTCCTCGTCTTCGATTCTTCATCCGTCTATCCGTCGAACAAACGTCGTCCTGTCCCTTAGTGCGAATCATTCTCCTCGGGGTGCTCGGCGATGTACTTGAGGGCCTTCTGGATCAGGGGCGGTACCTGGGGCAGGTGAGCGCCCTCCGGTTGGAACCCGTTCTCGTTGGCCACGTACGTCACCTGGTACACTTGACCGTCGTCGCCGGTGTAGCTGAAGCTGCCCCGGGCTTCGATGGCCTCCTCGTCGGTGCCTGCGTGATTGAGGTGGCCCTCCTCCTCGGCCTGGATGCCGTTACCGGTCTCGTAGCTGTAGCTGTAGGAGCCGTCGGGACTCGGTCCAGTGTGGGACAACTTGACGATGGGGACCGGCGGGGTATGGTCAACGGGCGGAGCCGTCAACGCCGCCGTCACCGCCACGAGAGCGAACAAAGCGATTGCCTAGGAATGCGGAAAAGCGTGAGGTCCTCTCTAAGGTCAACTTGTTTCGATGAATTCGTCTGTTAGAGGGAGAGAGAGAAAGAGAGAGAAAGCATGTCGAGACGTCGATGATAAAAGTCACCTGAAGCTGAAGTAGTTGATTTTTGTTGTTAACCGACACGATTGTCTCTACTCGTCGTCAAGCTGTCACGTTGGTATCGCAGTTTACTTATATTTTATATGATTCGATGGTACATGTGACGTACCTTTCTTCTCGACGAGTTTCGTTGTGGAGGAAATTTGCGACGACTCTGGGAATTTGCACTCGTCCGAAAGTTAATCGAGAGGATCAATGCGTCGCGATTTTGTCGAGACTGAATGCCTTGACATTGATCTCGGATTTGTTAAAGAAGTTTTCTGTCTGAATGAGAGGCCCGAGTGAGGGCAGATTCTGTGATTTAAATGAGCTCATGTGGGAATATTACGCGGCAACATTTGTACCTGCTGGCTCGTATTGGCCTTGATAGCTTATATTTATATTTAATTTCTTCCGAGAACACAAGTTACTTTCTGTTTTATCTATTTATCGTTAGCAACGGCCAATCACAGTCAGCACGTAGCGACTGGATGTGCACTCAGATATCGTGAATGTCAATTACTCGAGAGAAAACGGCAAACAACGTCGTAATCATTATTACCCTTTTCGCGTGTGAATTTCTACTTTACGTTGCGAATATCACAATTGAGAAGATTGCAGTCTTCGTCGCCGTTTCCTCGAGTAATCAATATAATTATGAATTAATACAAACAATTACGGAGTTATGAATGATTATATAACGTGAGAACGTCCAGGCGCAATATGAGGACGGCTCGAGAGCCGTCCTCTAGAGACTGAAATTCCAATGAATGTTCGAATGTTTGTCGCCTGATGCGCATCAACCGGTTAAATTTGTCGGCGGAGACCGTATCGATCGTGCACTCCGTGGCAAGTTTTACAAGCGCTCACACATTGAGCAGTTATTTAACGAGGCATCAGAAATGATCCTATTAACGACACAAATGTACAGTTTTGAGCACTGAGAGAGAGAGAGAGAGAGAGAGAGAGAGAGAGAGAGAGGTCCTCCTCTCAGAGGATCTCTCTCTCTTTCTCGTTTTCGGCTAACGTGAGAATTGACAGTACACGATTGTCCGAGAGTCACTCGCTTTCGCGTCACGAAGCCACTCGCATTGCAAGAGAGAAGAAAGAGTGACAATCGACGGTCGTACAGGTGTCTCTCATCTCCGTCGCGTTACGCAACGAGCTCTGTGATTTTCGCACGAGAAACTGGAACTCACCAAATAGTTCATGTTGAAAAATAGATATTATTTGTGCTAGCTGCTGCTCGGAAGCTTCTCACTGCACTGACTTAAGATCTCGTGCACGCCTTCCGCTTTATATATCCTCCATCCGAAGATTCGGGGACCTTCTGCTAAGGTGATACCTTATTTAGCCCCCCTCCGTCCCCCGCAGGCCCCGGTCCCATCCTCCCACTCCGATTGAGCTACAGCGGACGGTCCAAAATTTGCGGATGAACGCGCGTACGCACACACTCTTGCAGGACCCCTCGTGTCCTCGGGAGGACTTCAAATCTGAGGTCACGCCACGGTGCCTAAAATCGCGAAAGGTCGTCGTCTGAATTTAGCCAAGCTGGCCACTCGCTCGTTTCGGGGGATCTCCGATCGTTACGGAGATGTGACGATATTAAATGTGCGGCTACTTGCAAATAAAATGAAACCGGCCGTGCGCTTGTGTATTCGGCAACGGCCGAAAATCGCGACGGCGCCGGCCGCGTTGATTCCGTTTCTTCCCTCCTCATCTTTCTTACTCTTTTTCTTTCTCCTTTAAGGGCGCTCGCGAAGACGCGTCCGTGTGCTCCACTTAACGCGGATACGCGACACCATAGAGAAGTCTGTTCTCTCCGGCTGGACCGCAGCGCTGGAACTTTTTGTTCCTTTTGTCTTCAACGACGGATTACACACCCGTTTTACTCTGACACTCCAAGACACGGAGTCGCAAAAAATTGAGATCGTCTTAGAGTTTGCTGCTTTCGGACGAATTTCGGAGGGAATGAAAACCCTGAGATTATCTCTCTTCACGATTTTCCTCCGTAATTCATCGAATAGTATTCCTGTCTTTCTCTCGCTCTCTCTCTCTCTCTCTCTCTCTCTCTCTTTTCCTCCGCAAAAAGATACAATCTGATGCAGCTGAGAAAGGCGGACGGAAAACGTATGCACGGTATCGGGGAATTTTTGCATTTCCGGTTAATAAACGCGCGACCTCGTTTGCTCGCCGTGCGTTTATTCTTATCGATCGTCGCGATTTGCATTCGGAAGCTCCATGTGACGCACTGCGCTAATCTCGCGCACGGTGCATTTTGATTATCGTAAGCACTGTCTGTTTACAGGAGGGAGGGAGGAAGCGAGAGAGAGAGAGAGAGAGAGAGAGAGAGAGAGAGAGAGAGACAGAGAGAGACAGAGAGAGACAGAGAGACAGAGAGACAGAGAGATACGCTTCGAATTTCGCTTCGAAAAATCCGGCGATTTTTCGGGAAATGACGATGGTGGACGTAAAAAGAAGAAAGAGAAAAAAGAAGAACACCGAATTATTTCACTCATTACCACCAATCGGCGCTCGCTCTTTCCTCTATTCGGCTTTTTAATTCAACCGCGCCGACGTAAGAGATTATACATGCATGCGAAATAATATGCGACAACGCGCACGTTTCAATCATCATTTCGATTCAATCATCGTCGATTTCGCAACGCGGAGAATCACACAGCTGCGCTTTCGTGCAATTTTTAAATGGCTGTTGCCAAATCCATTTCACCCTGAGCGGCGATAAAAATGTCGGGGACGATTCGGCGATCCGCGGTAGAAAGGTGTTTAAAATGTGGGCCGTAACTCAACGTGCTTCTAGGTAAAACATCGAGATAAGAGAACGAAGGTAAAAGAAGAAGTAAAAATCGATTTGCAATACTTTGCCGAGCGAGGAGAGCCGTGACCGAGAATTAACATTCAGGGGCGATTCCGCGCGTTGCGTCAGTGTTTTCTATTATTTTTATCTTCGGACAACAAGAACTTCGCTTCGCCACACCGCTACAATCGATCTCTTTGAGCGACGAATGATCGTTTCCACCCGCGAATTTCGCGCGTTCGTCGTCCCGTCAGATTACGATTAACGGAGAGTAATCTCAACGGACGTTTCTGGAGAGGAATCCGCTCGGAAAGCGACTCTTTCCTCATTATGCGTGGTTATTTCTATCTTCTTTTTTTTTTTTTTACAAGAATGCAGAAAAGAGGAGGATTCGCGCGCATAACTGCCGCTATAAACGGATGAAGTCACGGTGGAATTTTTTTTCTCCTTCGACGCCGTAAGAAGATGCAGCCAGGTACGACGACGATGATGATGATGATGAACGTGTCATTGGAATGTAGAAAAAGTCAGATACACGTGTTATAAAGGACAAGGTGCGATCACATCGCGCAGATATCCACATATTCATGATATGTTAAAGCGCCCCATGTGAGACGCGCGATTAATGTAATCCAGCGCAATCGACTTGCCCGTTGGACCGTCATCGCCGGCGGACGTTCATTAATTGTCGCGTACTCGTGCCCCCGGAATCCTGCCCGGGCCCCGGGAAGTACTCGTCGGCGAGCGTCTCACGGATCGTGTCGTCAGCATGAGCAGCCGCGTCTCGTAAGTACCGCTAATTTTCTCGCGCAGCCGAGTATCATCGCCTCTTCTTGCTACAGCCGCGCGATAGAGAGCGAAGGAGGTCATTAGGTCTGTCAAAACTGCCTACCCGGCCTGCCTGCCTGCCACAGTTTGCAAGTGTGAATACGCCTGGTCACTGTTTACAGATCGTTCGGCGCCGAACGGCATTATCTCCACGGCGTGAATTTTCATGGCCGAACGGCTCGCAAAATAAGCCAGCCGGCGTAGCAGGAAGTGGCCGCTCGCTGTCGAATGCAAATGCGACCCGTATATATTTATTTCGCTGGGAATAACAATGCTGAATACGGTAAAAAATATATGCGCGAGCGCGTTTAACATTTTTCACGCGATCCCGCTTAATATCCCTTATCGCGTCGCGTCGCGTCGCCTCTCGTTCCCGATTGTCATCATTAGCATTATCCGCGAGTTTTGCTCGCCGGCGTATGCGACGTCACGGAATCGAAGTTTCCGCTCGATAACGGCGCGCGTTAGACACGGGGAGGGGGAGGCAGCGAAAGGGAGAGAGTTGCGTAAAAAAAAAAGAAAAAAAAGAAAAAAGCGTAATGAAGAAATGGTCGATTGTGTTGCTCGTCACGAGAAGGCACACGAGTCTCTGATTAAAGTCCGCGAATTCGTCGTGCGGTCGAAAGGATCGAATATAATGAGAGATTAACGCAATACCTGCGAATCGTGTGGTCATCGCTTATGGCGATTTTTAAATCGATTCATTAATAAATATTATTATCGCGCTTGACGCGCTTACTTATTCATGAATTTATACGTGTCTGCGTTTATTTCGCTCGCTTATTTATTCACTCGTGTATATTTGATGCACCTCTTTATTTATTAATTCTACTTGTAGGTATTTATCCATTACTTTGCCAAATGTGATTGTTAATTGCGTATTGGATCTTGGTCTAATTCATTTGCTCGCGCACTTGTCTCTAGCTTAATGTTTTATGCAATTTCGTTTATTATATTTATTTTTAATCCTCCGCTACGTCCATTTTCCTTGCCATGTTTCGTTCCCTCCTTGTGCGTCCTGTGTACGTCCTTTTTATATAATTAAAGGGTACTTTCCCGTTAATAAATATTATCGTTATTATTGTGTAAATGAAAAATGGCGTGTAATAGGGTGAAATATTTCAGAACAGAAGCTTCGTCTTATTTTCTTAGCGATCGCATAGCTATACCGTGCGAGAGAAATTACCCAGGCGAGATGAATTTTGCGTTATCCCGTATGATTTATAACGCGCGTCTCGACGTGGACTTAATAATATTATTTAACGTCGGCGACTTTCAGTTTTAAGTAACTCTCGCCCGCGGGGGTCATCGTCGCTTAACGGCGCTTCGAAGCGCGTGCGAACACGTGCACATCTGCACGTTGCGTTGCATTAAACGGTGATCGCCGTTTATGACGCCGATATCGATTGCATTGATGCGCGCGTCAAGTGCAACCAATCGCGTTCAGAGAGTCTCAACGAGCCTAGCACATCGACGCGCGGATGCGCGCATGTGTGTCCTTTGAAGTTTTCCTCAGCGGAGTAAACGCACGTCCGATACGTACAAACTGCGGAACATTTGCCTCAGACAGGAATTCGCGAGAGAACTGAACAGCTCAGTTCTGATATTTTTCATCACTTTCACAACATATTAAGTAATGTCCCGATCACATAAAAACATTCGAAATTCTGCACGAGCAATACATAAACTTTGCAGAGAGAATCAATACTTGGTCCCTCCCCAGAAGATTCCAAAGGTGCACGACGAGCCTGAAAACTCTCTCGAACGAGGCAAACTCACACGTTAAGCCGGTAGTCTTCAACTCGTCTTTCGCAAAGTTCACGCCCACGCAGGCCCACGCGACGATAAAGTCAATCACGGATGTCGCGTCTGCTACCTCTAAGAAGACCCGCCTCCTTGGCATCGGGGAACGCGCGAAAAAGCAGCGTATTTTACATCTGCCGAGAGCGACGAACGATCGAGCGCATGGCTTAAAAATGTCCTCAATGAAGCCGCCCAAATTAGATGATCCGGCACGATGACAGGAGACGACGTGTCGCCGCGAATTAAACGCGAAAGTCGGCACGTCGTTGAGCAAGCCATTACACGTTACGGCAAATTTATCTAACGCGCGAGTAGCCGCGCGTGAGCGTTTGTTATTTATTCGAATCGCCGTTATTTACCGTCGAGGTCGTACAACACGCCGCCGGCGGGCATTTATCATCCGCCGCGCGGCGGTTACCGCCACCCAGATTCGGCGAAACGCTGTGCGTGTGAACGCGTGCGATTTCCATCCCGGGCCCGAAAGCGAGAGAGCCTAGGAGGCCCAAACGGGTCCGAAGGTCGGGACCCGCCGCGCTTCATAATGCGTCCCGATAAGCGAAAAGCCTCGGCTCGCGCTCGCCCGTCACAATGTGTGCGTTTCGTAATGAAATTGGACAAGCGGCTGCCGCCCGCCCGCGTGTGTCGCGTTTCTAATTTCCAAATTAATCGCCGCTTCGGCCGTGCGGCATAGCTGCGCGCGCTCGTTAGCCTTATCTTATCGCGGAGCTCGCGAACACGTAGATATACGCGTGTTAAATTAATCTTCTGCGTTTATATCGCGCCGCAAACGACGACGGCGACGACGACGACGACGACGACGACGACGACGACGACGACGACACGTCGCTGCAGCGCGCGAATGTATATTTATGCGCGTCGCGATTCGCGAATTACTTCGGCTGCGGCGCGCCCCGCCGAGGGAGAACTTCGGTTCTCGTATAATTGACGAACAGCCGAGCGCATAGCGAATGACGTCCCCGCGAACGCTCGCTGATAACATTCCGACCGGCGTCGGCTTGATTAGGCGGTTTTAATCACGCGGAGAACGCAGGGGACCGCTGCGGGGAACATTATTCGGCGACTCTTGTCAGACGAGGCTCATTATCGAGCGTCGTTATCGTTACGTTGCCGTAATCGTAACGCGGCCGTAAGATACGGCGGGAGAGATTCATCTGACGGCGCGATGTGCCGCGAGAAATTCATTTCGCGTCAATTACTCGCCTGACTTTCCTCTCCTCTGGACAGTCCTCGCGACAGTCTTATCTGTTAATTTATCTAAGCCTCATCTATCCGCGTAGCGTCACACTTCTGTCTCGCTCTGATCTCTGACTTTGGGCTGATTTTCGCGCGAGATTTGCCATCCTGTTCTATTTAACGCCTTCGCTGTCGGCGTCGCCGTACTCGTGTGTAAAATTTCTTCTTGCCGCATCCGTGTAAATAAATTAAGGTTCTTCCGCACAATTGCCGAAAGATGGGCTTTTCGCACGAGATAGGTGAATGTATTTGCGGAATTTCTATCAGCGAATATGAAAATAGACGAAGACAGATCGCTGTTCGGCCCGATGATTACCTCACCGCAACGTGTTTCTCCTTCCAACTTCCACCAAGCCAGACTCCCGAATCTAACATTAGTCAGCTCTTGCACCCGACGTGTTAAAGTCGCCCGTGATTTAGATTTCTATCGGTGATTGAAAGTGCCATGAGGAAGTTATCTGGTACTGCTTTATTAATACCGCACATCCTACGATGCGTATCGCGATGATTGATAAGTCTCTCGCGAACGTAACGGCGCCGCGGAGCGCACACGCGCGCGGTGGCGGGCCACGACGCGCGGCGTAATTGATGGGGTTGTCTTGAAATTATCCGATGCGCGGCCGATTAATTGTAGCCGGCCGATGACGCTGCGTCCGGCGCTGGCGTTCGGCTACTCGCGTAATGGAATAAGACACGCCATAATTCGTGGCGGCGCGGCGCGCGCGGAGGCCATCCCGCTAACCCAAATACTACCGGCACGGCATTTTTACTTTCACGCGGCAGATGAGCCGGCGAGAAGGAGGGTGAGGAGGAGGAGGTCGACTCGCGCTTGGGTTGCTTCAACGAAATGTTACGCAGTCGCGGTGATTAAAGAGCCGTGGACGACAGGTTATGACAATTCATCACTTGTACTTTGCAGCGGATAGACACGTCCAACGCGTGCTCGCTGCGGACGCGCGTAGAGGTCGCGATGAAAAATGACACTTCACAAAACGCGCCGATACGCGCGAGAATCGCGAGCTCGCGCTCGCGGTGTGTATAAAAGCGCGTTTCGCGCGAAACGCACGAGTCAATCAATCGCGCGACGCGAGCAGGATCTTCCCCGATTATCCGAGAACATCCTGATGTAATGTCCGCACCTCGCGAAATCGAGCGTGGTTTTCATTAAACGCGCGCGCGAGAGAGAGAGAGAGAGAGAGAGAGAGAGAGAGAGAGAGAGAGGAGAGAAGGGCGAGGGGGGGGGGGTGGGGGCAAAGCGAGAAGGAAAGAACAAGAATCTCTTGGGCATCTTTAAAGCGAGGAGAAAAATAAAGCGAGCGCTTTGATCGAAGCGGAAGTCGGCTTGAAAGACGCGAGATGGAATGGAAAACGAAGGACGACGATTGAAATTGCCTGACTTAATGAACGGAATTTCTCGCGTTCCGGTTTTCATAGTTTGCTCAAGTCGCGAGCGGTCGCCCGAGAAGCAACTGCTAGCGATGAACTAAACGAAACTTTGTGCAATAAATAATTTCGGGAGTTCTTCGGCGAACTTTGACCGTATATTTGTGTTGTTATAATTTCATAAAACAATGTACACTCTCCCTTGTCACCTCTGCGGTCTTTTATCATCTTTCGCGCGTACATTGCTTCGTAAAATTATAACGAGACGCAACCGTTTCGCTTCACCTCCGAAGCAGCTGAAATTATTTATTGCACAACCTAATATTAAGGCTCTCGGATATTCAGATGCTCGGATGCTCAGATATTCATCGAGAATTAACTTTGGCCAATAATTCATCGCGATAAACGCGTGGCGACGATCCGCCGTACGAGACATTTCTCACTCTTAAACGTGAGCTGTGTCTTTCAGCGTCGAAGCGACTCCACATCCCGCTAATATCCCATTTTAATCCCTCCCCTCACGTCCCAAATGAAAGCGATGCTAATTTTTATTTTTTATGTGGCGTTGCGAGGATCCTGCCTCAGCCTCGGACTTTGGCCAAGATTAATCTTTGACGATAGAACTACCGATGTTGTTGTTCCTCGGCAAGGCGCGCTGTTTGTTCGTTCATTTCGGTCGCTTGAGGTAACGTCTCAGGTGTTTCCGACATGTTTGTTCTAAATAACTGCGAATCTTACGTTACAGCAATATTTATAAGAATAAAAAAAATAAGAGGAAAAAGAGAGAGAGAGAGAGAGAGAGAAGAAGACATAATCCTACTCCTGCGAGTCCCCGAGTAAGCACTTCGTTAATTCGTCTTTCATCCGTGGCGCGATCTGTGGTACCTTTCACTCACTCTCTGAATCCTTATGATCCATCGTTAATATTCAGCGATTGTGCCGTGAACGACGGACGGATTCGCGATTTAACGTCGGGAGCGTCGGGAACAGCTGAGCCACGACGTGGAGGGACTCGCGAGTCCTGTTAAAGATGCCACGCATGCCGCTCGCTTCGGTCAATAATGCACGCGTATATTTTTCTTCCATTAGTTTTTCACTCGACGAGGCGCAAGGTACCGCGGAAAATCGCGAATCCCGATGCTGCCTTATCGACGGCGAAGTAAGAAATCGACGAGGAATCCTGCGCGAAGACAGCTAGAGGACTCAAAGAGACGTTTCCGCCGTTCGGCCTTGGCTCGGACGGAATAACAACGGAGATGCGTATGAGAAAGAGACTACAAATTCCCAATGAAAAAAAACAGTCATCATGTTGAAACAAACACCGGAACTGGATCAGCCGCACGGATGCGTTTCTGACGGAAGATGACTCACTCGTGACCGTTATCGGTTATGACAGGAAATGAAGTGACAATGTCACAATTGCAACGGACGACTCGGAAAAAACGCGAGTAACTTTATTATATTCGTTTGAGGTGAGAATATCTCAATAAAGATAATGAAGAATAAAACAACGAGTATAATAAGTGATTTTTCTCGCCTTCGTCAGACGAAAGTGTAATAATAAAGAATATAATGAAACGGGAAATGATTTTTCGCTTTAAATCAGAGCGCAAACTCGCGGATCATCGGCGAAAAACGCTCCTCTCGCTGGGATCCCATCGCGAACATTTTTAGCGATTCACTTTAAAGGGCGCTTTAAAAGCGGTAGGTCAGTTCCGTGCGTGTTCGGGAAGCTCCGGAAAGGAAGGCGCTTGTGTCCTCATCCAGCATCGTGAGACAGCGTCGCCGGTTAATCCGGCATTTACGTGCGCAAATACGTGTAATCTCGAGCAGCGAGACAGCGTCGCGGCGATAAAGTCGTAAAGATCTCGTGGAAACGTCATAAAACCGTGACGAGGAACCCGCTGCTTCTTTTTTCCCCCGGCTGCGTCTGGCTAAAACGCGCTGTGCAGCGAGCCTCGCGGACGAAATTCCGGCTTTCCGACGTGTGCGCCGACGAATAAGGCGCGATCTTATCTCCCGGCTGAATGTAATCTCAATTAACGCATCGGAAGCCTGCGAATTGCGAGGCGCGGCGCTCGAGCCTCGACTATTTCAATAGAAGACTTGTACGTTCATTAAATATTTATAGCTCTATTGCGGAGCTGACAGCGCGATTTAGAGATTCTTTCTGGGCGGTTGCTCCGCAACGACGAGTGCATCGACGAGCACGAGGAGGCGTTGACCTCCATTGCCGAATCCACAGCTCGAGTATGTGTACGTGTGTGTGTGTGTGTGTGTGTGCGCGCGCGCGAATCGGTTTCATCAAAGACTTTCGTTTTCGCGAAACGTACTATTCGCCCGGGGACGAAGTGACCCCGACGGCCAGCGCGTTGAGAAAAAAGCGTAGCCGACATTTTGTACGCCATAATCGCGCGGTAATTACAGCAATTACAGTGATTAGCGAATCCGTTCCGTTCGCGCCGTCTAAATTCAGGCAAGAATACAGAGTACAAAGAGGGATGTAACATTTGTGGCACGAATTCCCGTGAATTCTGACTCTGAATCTCATCGAACCTTTTCAATTACAGAGAGTGAATTTTTCACTCGCGAATTTGAGAGATGAATGAAGAAACGAATAGATTTGACGGAGAAATGAGCGACAAGTCACGCGAGCTCCCTCGGCGGTCGCTCTGCTTTCCGAGCGGAGCTTTGCTCAGAGAAATCGAGAAAGCTGGCTAGCGTGCTATTCTAGTGCTAATGACAATTAACACACGCCGATACGCAAATTGCTAGCGCTATTTTTCTCTTAGAACAACAAGGGGTGGGGACGGGCATAGTTTTCGCCAGACGCGACTGTGACTTCGTGTGAGACTGAGATTTAACCATTTTTGTTTTCTCTATGCGCCTCGAGCGAAAGGAAGATGCTTCTGCGTCGACGTTTTTCGACGTTCTCCGCGGTCGCTTGTCACGTCGGGAGATTAATGCCATGCTACGGTAATAGATACGTATTAGAAATTTATCATCTCCAAAAAAATGAGGGGCCGATTGGGAAACGCGCGGCGTGTCGTTTCGCCAGCCAGCGAGTGATTCACCGTTGTTAGTGGCGACGCTTAAACCCCGTTACGTAAGCGCCGTCATTCATCGTCGGTTTAAGAGCATTGTTTTACGGAGCGACTCGCGAGAAGTGATAAAGCGAGCTTGGATTTTTACGGTCGAAATTCTCTCGCGACCGGAGCCGGAGAAAAGCGCGGCACCTTCTCGTTGTTCACGCGCGATGAAATTATCATTTTTATCATCACTCGCAAGCGCTAATCGCCACTGAAAACCGCCGATAAGATGCAGGCAAGATATATGAAATAAGTGAAATATCGGTGAAAAAATCTGTTCTCTCCAAGGGGAACCTGAGACTTCAAATTGCGCGCAACAGAAACGATCAGTTCGCCGATCGAGTAACTGATAATTACAAATAAAATTACGAGTGTATATACGGTATTTATTACGGTTTAAAGAAATGGGAAGAGGAAACAGATGCAAGGTGCGCAGAAAGAAGCGAAGAGAAATTCCTGTTTATTCGTCTTTCGTTTATCCGGAAGGTAAAGAAAAAAATGTCTGAAAAAGATTCCAACGAACGACGACGCCCCTCGGAAGCTTTAATTGTTGCACGACGAAAAATGAATTGCAAATATCGTTGCGGAGCTCTGACCTCCTCGCAAATTTTCATTTATTTCGCTGTACACTGTTCACACACGATGACAATCTTAGGTGTGCCGTTCATCTTGGATCGAGCGAAATATTTAACGAGGTGTCAAAACACCCGGGCGAGGCGTTCGGCGTTCTTGAAATATGTGTGAACCGCTGTTCCGTCGCTCGCGCATCCGGGCCTTCAATTATTCTCTTCCTCGGGAAAATGGCCCCGAGAGACGGGGTGGCTCTCGCGCGATCACCCTGTCGCCCGGTCAGGATAAATGATAAATTACTCTGCGTATTCGGCTTGCGCGGCGCGGCGCGGCCACGTCCGTCAAGGCTCCACGGATTTGTTACACGTTGGTTGAATTTATAACGCGCGCGCATGTGAGAGGGAAAGAGAGAGAGAGAGAGAGAGAGAGAGAGAAAGAGAAAGAGAAAAAGAAGCAACGAAAATTCGCATTACGGGATCATCGGGTCAATGGAACGGCGCGGCGAAAAACGCACGCCGTATTAGGCGATACCGCGTGCGCTCCTTTCCGCCGACATTGAGAAAAATTTATGATCGACTTAGCCGAGAGAATTTTTATTCCACCTCCGACATGCACAGGATAATCCTTTGTTATCAAACAACATGTTTGCGTTACGAGATTCGTCTTGTTGCCTTTAACATTTTAAATAAAGCTCTCTCTTTCTCTCTCTCTCTCTCTCTCTCGTCCTCTCTGCTTTTCTCTCGCGAGCGTTCTGTGCCTTTCAAGCATTCTCTTAAAACTGCATGACATACATATCGAGCTTTGGATCTTCTGGTAATTTGCGGAGCTTCCGGACTTTAAGAGTCTACCCTCGTTTCCCGACGTAACCTTTCACACGATTCTCGCTTAATTTTCCAAAGTAATTTATTCAGTTTCAACATAAACGCATCGTTGCTACCTTGGGGCGCCGAGCTGATATCTAGAATTTCATTGGCCTTGGGTAAACGCGTACCACACGCGCTTACCTTGTGGCCCCCGAAGGCAGACTGGAAGGACGTACGTGAGTCTGGTTTCTCAAGAAAGTTAATTCTAAGTATTAAAATTTCTTATCGAATATTTATCACACGCGTGCATACACACATGCATGTATGCGAATTCTTTCATAACGAATATCGTGATCCATCATGCACGGATGCTTGGAAACGGGACGGTGCGGAGAGAAATGCCAAAAAGTGATCGGTGAATTCTCGCGAGCACGAATGTCGCATCGCGGGGGTCATTATGCCGACGTTTTTGCGGTCATCGTGCCGCGCGCCCCACTATCAGCCTCGTTGAAAATGTTGCAACGCTCGCACGCGCGCGCGTGTCAATACGCCCGCCAGAAATCTATCAATGAGAGGGAGGTCCTCTTGCCTCTGTGGCGAGGTTTCGGCGACGGTATATAAAAGCACCTTCTCAATTTCGATTTTACAGAAGGACACAAACACTCGTCATCAGCATCATGTACACCACGGTGAGTCTGCGACTCGGCAAGATTACTCGATCATCGCTCCCTCACGCAATTTCCCACCTCGCAACTTTTCTCGTTCGGAGATGAACGGATTCGAATAAAAATCCGTCGAATGTTCCACGCACCCGAGATATCCAACTTTTCTAGTTTCAAATTGCTCCAAAACAGAAGGAAAGAAGAAGATCATTTTGATTTCACGCGAATTCGATTAAGATTGACCTTCAAACGTCACTTGCTTCAAACGTCACAAGTCCCGCATCGCTTCGACCGCCATAGCTCAACGTGTCCTTTTCGTCCTACATCGAGCGACCAAAAATTTCTTGCAGACCCTCGCTCTCCTCTGCACTCTCGCGGCGGCCGCGTTCGCGGCACCGGCGGCGAAACAATCGAAGGACGAGCCGGTTCCGATCCTGGCCTACAGCTTCGACGGGCCGAATCCGGAGGGTTCGTACAGCTACAGCTACGAGACCGGGAACGGCATTAAGGCGCAGGAACAGGGCCAGCTGGCGAAGATCGCCGGCGACGAGGACGCTCTTCGCGTGCAAGGCTCCTTCAGTTACGTCGGCGTCGACGGCAATACCATCGGCCTGACTTACGTCGCCGACGAGAACGGCTTCCAGCCGAAGGGCGACCACTTGCCAACCCCGCCTCCAGTGCCCGCCGACATCCTGAAGGCTCTGGAATACATCGCCGTGCATCCCGAGGAGGACAACCTGTGAGAGTGACCTGCGGCGCAGCGGGTCGTTCCGACTGAAGTCATACGCGAGTCGGGTCAGTCTAGAAAGAGTTCGATTCTCAATCTCTGAGTCCACTCTCATTCGATTTGCGATAGTTGAGTGAGCATGAATCGTTCATCAACCAAACGTCGTTATCCGTGATTCTTCGTCAACGTTCTAACGTTGCCAGAACATTAACGAACGTTAATGTTCTGGCAACAGAACATTATGAGCATTTCTCTTTTTATTGGCGAAGAAGAAAGAGAAGAGAAGCGTTGTTGGAAACGTCTCGTCAAGTATAAAATTTTCTTAGAGATTTGATATCTTACACTTCCTTATGGAAACGTCAGCATTGTCAGCAAATGTCAGCATTGTTGTTTTTTATTACATATATGAGACGTCAATTATTGGAAATCGAATTGATTTTTTGACCGATCCGGCACGAAGTTCCGGCACGAAGTATCGTTAATACAAATAATTTGCGAGAAAAAGAGTGAAAAAGAGAAAGAGGGAGGGAGAGAGAGAGAGAGAGGGAGAGAGAGGGAGAGAGAGAGGGAGAGAGAGAGAGAGAGAGAGAGAGAGAGAGATATTTTCACGGTAATTGTAAGGATGCGATGCACGAAATACGAAAGATAAGGTACAAGTTATTCAAGCGAGGAGTGGACCTGAGGAGAGGAGAGGAGAACGGACCGTAGCTCCGTTCTGAACGTCATTACGTTCTTTCACCTCTTTGAAGATTTCACTTGAAGATTCGATATCCTTGGCGTAATATCGAGACACCGATATCGCCATAGTAACGCGGCGCGCGCTCCGAGAGTTCCGGAATCTAAACGGAAATTTAATCTCACCGAGATTACGCCAATTACGATGTCGGGAGATTTTATATTCTTGCGTCTGCAAGTTCCACAAACTCGCATGATTCGAACGTGAAGTTCGCTCGTTGCGCGCGCGCGCGAGAGAGAGAGAGAGAGAGAGAGAGAGAGAGGGGAGGGAGGAAACAGGGTGACGTTCCACGGGTGCCAGCTCCGAGTTAGTATAGTCAATTAGTACCTACTGTGTTAATTAAGGAGAGCCTCGTGGCGCATGTATTATGTATAGAGTCGCTGCGACGGCAACGTTTATATTAAACGCTGCTGAACTCGACGAAATAAATTTCGATCGTACGCTCAGTCAGCCATGCGTTTCTTCCACGATTAAAATTTACCTGACCGTCGAGCCGTAAACACGTCACGGATGTCCTGCTCATTAAAACGTATCAAATCGCTCGTGATTTGAATACGTCGTGGCATGAGGCGAGCGGACGGGCGAGCTCGCTCGTGCGATTATACGAATAACGCGAGAGGCTATATTTAACGAACATCACGTGTAGATGACGCAATAATGGTCGTGAAACATGATGGAATAGCATGACATTGGCCCAAATTTGTTGTCGCTAACGGATAAGCTCGCTTCACATGTCCGATCTTTTTCTCATTCATTTTCAGCAATATATATTACTGAAAGAAAATGAAAAATAGTAAATAAAGATAAAAATGCAATTGGAGAGAAATGGAGAAAAAAATAGTTTCCTCCGTAATTAGTACGCGCACGTAATGTTTCGAAGAGACGCCCGTCGACGATGAGTCGTGCGTATCGAGGCGAATAAATCCCTCGCGCGCTCAGGACTGATTACGCTACATTTTTATGCGATCGCTGCGCGCGCGAGTGTGTACGCGTTATTTTGTCTGGCAGCATCCTCGAAAGAAGATTTTCGCAATCCCGGCTGAAAAATGGCGGCGTGCGAGCAATCTCCCCGGGAACGTAGCACGTGCTAATCCAAAACGCCACACAATCCTGCCGGCGTGGCGTCGCGCGGCACGTAGTATCCGCGCGGATTCACAAAGACGTGCGATTTAAATAAGATAAATGCCCGTCGTCTTACGCGGCGCGGGACGTGGCGCGGGTATAAAAACGAGAATTACGACGTCGCCCGTTATAACCCGTTGTCCGACATCCGTTACATTCGAGAGCTCGCGATACGTCGCGTCCGAGGGATAATACGCGCTCGCGCACGCGATGCGTCCGTGCGTGTGTGTGTGCCGAAAAAGAAGAAGAACAACGTCGGGCAAGGTGTCGCAAAAATCGCGCATCGCCGTCACATCGAATCCACGAGGTGGACTCCGGACGGTGTATTCGCATTAATAGAGACGTAAAATACGAGACGCTGCCTTAATTAAACGAGCGTCACGCGATTACAAATTGCTCACGGAGAAGGTGGTCCTTGAGAGAAGATGGAGAGGGAGGGAGGGAGAGAGAGAGAGAGAGAGAGAGAGAGAGAGAGAGAGAGAGAGAGAGGGATGGCAGGAGAGGGAGGGAGAAATTAATTTATTCTTCGGGTGTTTTCCATATTCAACGTGTACCTTGCGGTAGGAACGATTAAATCGCTAGTTGGTCGGTGATGCTGCGTTTCGAGGAATCCGGTTACGGATAATAGTACGAAATTGCGCGGCGGCAAGGCTAGCTCATCTCTCTTCCTCCTCTCTTCCCTCACCCCTCCCCTCTCCTCTCTCTCTCTCTCTCTCTCTCTCTCTCTCTCTCTCTCTCTCTCTCTCTCTCTCTCCGCCGGTCTCTCGCTCTTTACTTAAATCGAAAATATTTTTCGCCCGAGACAAGCCTCTTCAATCTCGGACGGTCGTCTTTCCCCCTCGTAAATCACCGCACCCCGGAGCGTATTTTAAGGAATCTGCGCCAGACGAGGAAAATGCGACCCACTTCCCGGCTACTTTATGGCGAATTCGGTTACTCGCGTTGCACTTGTATTACATGATCCACTCATCCTTGCATTTTTATATATATTTTTTCAATACAGTTAACCGTATATCTGATGCGTTATTTACACACACACACACACACACACACACATCAGCACCATTATGAGCAACGTGTGAACAAAATGATTGGTCTCGCTCCGCTTTCCCGTTTTCTTTTTTCTCTTTTAATACCATGGTATTTCCATTTATCCTTGTTCCATATCCTTTGCCTACCGGTAGCCGCGCTCGCACTGATCGAAGTCGCCTACATCTCGTACAAGCCCGTGCCCCGCGTGATATCCACGCGGGAATCTGCATACGAGTCTCGCAATCAACGGATGTAACGATTGGATGCACCTCGAAATATCTAATCGCCGGCTCGGTCATCGTAGATCTGCCGTGCCGCTGCTGCGAAATCACGCCCCGGACGAATTACCGTTTCTGATTGACATTGTTAGATATGCTAAGGTGGCCGATGCATTTCGGCCCTGTCCCGTGCGATCATTTAGAAAACTCCATACCGAGTCGGATTTTTGGCTCCACTTTTACTGTTTGACGCAAATTCCGTCAAACTTGGAGAGCAAATTTCTGGATTTTGCAAATTAAAGGCTCTTATTTCAAAGTTAAAGTTAATTATTCGCTACCTGCGCTTCATCTATATTCTGTATTTCGATAAGCAATAGTTTTTCTTCGTAATTACGTCGTCACTTTTTAGTTGACTCCAGAACTTTCGTTCGAGAAGATTTGAATATTCGAAAGAGACGAGTGCGAAGAGCTCGTGAGATCGGAGGCAGCAGTTTCCGATAACCATCGGTAAGAATTTCAATGAGCGGGGGGCAGGTTACGACACGGCAGGCGAGAGTAGCAAAATGATGGGCAAATGAGAGCTCGCCGATGCGTGGCCAAGCAACAATCGAAACTATCGAAACATTCGAGCCGAGCTCTCGAAGCGATCAATATCACTTCCGGTGTTACATTATGCGTTTCAGCGAGCGAGCGACCAAAGTATCTCGTCGGCTCTTGACGGCGTATCGCATCGGACCCAACAGCATCGTTGGTCAACACGCGCGGCGTGGCGAACCGTAGCTGCGAATGAACTCGTGAGAATAAACGCGACATATTTCAACGTGCACGGCGGGCGGACGGAGCCGCTCCGCTCCTTCCTCCCGAAGAATGAATCCCGCGAGCCGCAGAAACGGCGGCTATCAATTATTTAACGGTTAGAATTTAATCTCGTTCCAGCGCGCGGCGCGGGATAACGATCGCCCTTTGATAATTCGCAGCGGTGTGGAAATCTCGCACACTGAACTATCGCGCATTCACAGGTTGCATTGTGGGTTCCGTCTCCTTATCGGCGAACGTCGGGCACCGTCAATTAAATGCGCGAGGCCGCCCCGCGCGCGCGCGGATCTATCTGTACACGAATCTCAAGTCCGCCTCGCCGGCCGGCGGATATAATAGCTGGCTGCATGCTCCAAGGATCTCTCATCTGATCCGCGAGCCCGAACATGCACCGTGGGCCACGTCCTCCTCGTGTTCGCATCGCATCCGCGCGACCCAGAGGTCGAATCGCTGCACGCTCGAAACGGTCCCAAAGGTTCAACCGGTCCCTCCATCTTCTGGCGCGATATCTCATAAACCCCGCGTTTCCGTCCCGAGCTTGCTTCTCGGGGGAAGAGGTTGGGATCTCTTCCGCGACCGAGTGTCTTTTCAACGGCGACGGGACATGAGACATAAATTTGACGAAATACAAAATTTGAAAGCAGACTGAGGATCCCCCCCCCCCCCAGACGCGACGCGAGCACTGAGAGAGTCGAGAAGCCGAGAAGCCAAACGAAAATCGTTGACCTTGTGATAAGGAAAATTGAGGTGAAAATTTCAGCGAGTGTGAGACGAGGGAAGAGTGGCGAGGTGAAATAAACATTTCCGCCGACACGGGAACGAACGGAGGCCCCGGCCGGGTAACTCGGTGTGAATAAACGAGAGAGAGAGAGAGAGAGATCTCCCGCGTATCGGGAGATCGACTTCATCCCCTCTTCGCAAATTAAAGTCCTCGACGGGGATCTCGCTTCTCGCTGATCGCGTCATTGGCGTGCCCAGCGTAAATCCACTTGCCAATACGGCAAGTTCGCCGCGTAACGGGCGTTGCGCGAAGAATGGTCCTCCAAGGTTTAACCGCGCAGCTCTCCTCGGTTTATGCCCAACACAATGGGCCAAATTTCCGCGCTCAAGTTGGCCGACGGTTTGCGCACAGTTGCGTAATCGTAACTAGACCACCGGGTTAGCCTTCCACGTTCGTCATCTCGCTTTCGTTGCAGCGCGTTGCCCGCGATCCCACCGCGGAGAAAGTCTTCCTCGTCACGACGACGGCCGCGATTCGCGGCGATTCCTCGCTACAGATTTTTCGACGATACGATTGATGCCCCCGCCCCCCGCCCCCCGCGCTCTCGCGTAAGTCACGAGCGCGAGCGCGCCCAACGAGCGATAAATATCCGACGGCGATTCACCCGTTGTTTCACGCTGAGTCGAGCTATCGAGAACGGACGAGCGGGCGAAATCATCTCGATTCTCCGCTCACGCTGAATGCACTCTGAATTGTCTCTCTTTCCTCTCGCGATCTGCATACTTCGCGGCGCGTGAATAAAAAGTTCGTCCATCGCTCTCCCTCGGACACCCGCTCTCTTTCTTTCCCTTTTCCATGTTTCTTTTTTCCATGTCTTCTTTTCTGTCCCTTTTTCCCTCCTTGCTTCTTGTTTCAATTGCCAGCCGCGGCTAGATTTAGAAATGCTGCGGTACCAAGCGCGATAAATCCCGCGGCAATTAACCCGCCGGCCGCGGTGGCATTCCGGCGTGATTTTATGCCGCTGATAAATTTCCCCGTTTCGCGTGCACGCACCTCCCGCGACGGCGGCCAGGTGGCTTTTATGCTTTTCGCCGAAAGCGCGTTATGAAGGCGCGACGGAGTGTGTGTGTGTGTGTGTGTGTCTTAATACGGCTCGTAAAGAAGCCGCGTGCTTCGTCAGATCTTCACAGAGGCGACAGAGCCTCGCCGATTGATTAGGCGCCGGTCTCGCACTTCTTGCGACACAATGTCGCAGATCACGGAGAGCGCACGTGGATCGTGGATCGAGCGGCCGCGCCGCTCGTGAGCCATCCAGTCGTGAAAATGGACGAGGAGCCCGCGCTTTCTGCTCCGAAAAGTTCGCACCGCGGCAGCCGCGGCGAGAGCGATGGCGCAACGGCGCGCGCGATGAGAAAGCGCTTGGCGAGAAAAAAGACTTTTTATTGCCACTAATAAATATACACGCCGTCTCCGGCGGCCTTAATTTCCACGATGGGACACTTCGACGAGCCCGCGGCGTCGTCGATCGATAACGATTACGAGATATATGTGCATATCGAATTTACCGCAAAGACCCATGCCGCCGACGGTCGCTCTTAAGAGCAATCCCTCTCGGTAAGGAAAAGATCGCGTGGTTTCGTCCGCGAGTAAACCGTAAACCGTGCTGGCCACAGGTAACGCGAGCGTGGCTGTCACGTGTGTATACGTATGTGTGTATGTGTGTGTGCGGTAGGCGACCTTGACATATAAGTACCGCGGACACTCTAAGAGAGCGCCTGGCCGCAGGCGAGAAGACGCAACGGCACTCGCCGAATTCAATTTTACTTTCATCCCGCTTCGCTCTCGCGCCCGGCGAGAAAGCGTCACGCTCGAAAATTACTTTGACAATTCGTCGCGCGGGCGAGAGAGAGAGAGAGAGAGAGAGAGAGAGGGAGAGGGAAGGGGACGAAGCGAGACGGCGCACACGGCCGACTTTTAAGACGCTCGATTAACATCTGAACAGCTCGGCTCTCCTCAACTCACGGTGGCTTTTAAGCACGTAACGGTGGCAGCGTTAACAATATCTGCGACACGTTCTGTCTTCTCTTTCGACGACGGTGGACTCCTCGGCGAACTCGCGACACGAATTCTCGCGAGTGTCTCGGACGTGTTTGTGAGGAAGCACACGGACAAGTGACGAATATCGCGCGGTAAAAACGACGAGGAAAAAGCTGCTCCCAGATTCCCCGGCGGTATATAGAAAAACATAGTTCGCGCAATTGAGCAGAGATCGGGCGAAAATTCGATAACGCGAAATAATTTCCCTCGTGTGGAAATTCGGTGCATTTCACCACGAGCGAGTTTCTTTAAAAACCGTAGGAATTATATGAGAAAGAAATGTTTTGGAGAAGTCTTATGTTATTTGATGTTCTTTACAACTGCGTGAGTTTCTTAAGTAGTCTTTCTTTTTCGAGTAAGGTGGTAAGACATGCGACGTTCTCGACAAAATTAAACGCGAAATTATAAAATATATTAAATTCTATGAAACACGGTATAAAGGGGATATCCGCTCACAATCGACAATCAATTGTCGAATTACTGTTGCGACGAGCAGTCTCGAGACGATCAAATGTGTATGAAAAGGCACATGTAGAAATATACACACGCGTCTCCTCAGCCGACCCTCAACATGTCCGGAGCCTGTAAAAATCGGCGAAGGACACTTCCATGTGTTTCCTCGTGAGAGTTCCGCGACGAAAGGGAAAGCACATGTAATGAGGAGCGATTAACTAAGCAGTAGAAAATGATTAACGATCGATAACGCGCGTCCGTCAATATTACTCTCTATCGGGGACCTTGGGACTTTTATGGACGTACCGGCATCGTTAGTAGCACAGTTACGTTTATCAGGCGGTGAATCGTTGAAACGGTATTTTTAAATTGCCGCTCGCGAAGCAGTTAACGGCGGTATGCGCGCAAAAAGAGGTAAAACGATCGATCGGCCGGCGAGTATCGGTTCATCTCTCGGGCTGAGATGAAAATATCATCGCGCTGCGTAGGAAAATTCATCAATCACTCGCGCGACGGTGTAACAATTCGCGCGAGCGTATTTTGCGACGTATTTAACATAAGCGTGTTTATCGCAGAACGACGAGTCGTTCGTATCGGAGCAGCGTTTCGGAATTCCAATCGTGGAGCGGGAGAGAAAAAGAAGAAAGAAAAATGATCGATCACCGGAAAGGGTTATAAATCAATAACGACGTTGACACGAGGTATATTATTAATAACTACCGGTTCGCTTCATTCGGCGAATCGAACTAATAAATATCGCCGACGGCCTCGGATTTCTCGGGCACGGGTTTAAGCGCGAAAGACTCGAGAGAACGCGACGGTCGGACGGGCCACCAAACGTCGTCGATGAAAATTCATCGACTCCAAAGGCTAATTAAAAGTTAATTAAACTTGGGGAAGAGCCTCCAGTCGTCAATGGCATGAGGTAATTAGATTGACGGCATGACGGAACGACGTCTGCACTTCCGATATTAACCCCAGTGATACCGGGATGTTCTCCGTAATCGTAAAAATCACGGAGAGTGGAGGACAGCGCAGAAAAAAAAAGAGAGAGAGAGAGAGAGAGAGAGAGAGAGAGCAGACCACTGAATAAAATCCCGATATTCCTCGCGAGCATCGAAACTCGTGAGATTTATTTATTTATTTACGGAACTAACTACTCTTGGATATACGTAATAAGGGAATGGAAAAATAATGCAGAGATATATCTCTTAAAGTTAATAAAAGAATATAACAAGCATCAAAAGACGCTGTTCTTCCGTGACGCAGAAAGAGAGAAAGGGGGAGAGAGAGAGAGAGAGAGAGAGAGAGAGAGAGAGAGAGAGAGAGAGAGAGAGAGAGAGAGAGAGAGAGGGAGGCATTCTCGTGTCTTTTCCTGTGCGAGATAATCGCATGCAGCTCATAAAAAAAGTTCATAAAAAAAGTTATTACATCCATCTATCTAATAATCCGCCACACACGAGTTTATTAGTTTCGCACATCTGAAAGGATACTCGGGCGTAATCGATTAAACCGAAGGATGTCGCAAGTTCAAGATATTTTACACGCATATCCAACGTTCACGATTCATCAGAAATCTAAGATTAAACAGCACGATCGTACTTTAACATTCGTATCTCACACACGGTACACATACGAAACAAAGAAGAAAAGAAAAATTCGCGGAATCAGACGAGACGCCGATAGACTCGATGCGGGCGACCCGATAGGCTAAGGGTGAAGGATTCACGGGGATTCTCGAACGTGAGCAAAATACACGGCGTCTGTGTGTGCATCTCGTATGAGAGGGAGAGGGAGAGGGAGAGGGAGAGAGAGAGAGAGAGAGAGAGAGGCACTCTCCGTCGAAATATCATCTTGCAGGGAAACGCGTCGTAAGCCGCGGCCTTATAAGTACGATACAGGCGGCGGTTGTCGCAATATAGGCACGTCTTGCCGCTGCCGTCTCCTAAGGCCGTGTCGAAAAGGAAAGGTTGCACGCGGATGCGCCTACCAGTCGTGGCGCATCGCGAAGAATGCGCGCTTGAATGAAAGCCGGCTACGTGTCGGTCGCGGGAAAGACGGAATCGCGCGGCGGAATGGAAGAAAGGAGAGGACGATCTCGAGTGTGCGCGATCAGCCCGGGCCCGGGCTACGGGCGTGAATGGACAACAACAGATGCGCAACGGAGGTGTGAGCGGCCAGGCGAACGTACGGCAGCCTGACGGCTGCAGTCGGGCGGACTATTCGATGGAAATTTTGCTCGGCCAAAACGATTAAAATTAACGCCCGGCAACTTGTGATTACGTACAATAAATGTTTCAATCATTTACTCTGACTTGAATGATTACACCTCGATTAATAATTAATTTCACCAATCGGATTAATTATTTATGATTACATGTACGACGATTGATTAATTTTGATTATTAATATGCCAATTATTTCAGTCAACTATAAGATTTTAATCGACTAATACCCAACAGCGCCAGCCGATCGGCGTGTAACGCGGGAGGACACGAGGCTTCACTCTCTCTTTCGTCCTGTCCCTTTCCTCTCACGATTTATACGAGAATTTATTAGTATGAAAATTTATGTGAATTTGTATAAATTGTTATTTAACGGCTTTTCACTCTTTTGGCTTTTTGCTTTTGGCTTTTGGCTTTTGAAGTACTACAACGTCCGCCATCTAAATTTAAAACTATCGGTTGCTCGAAAATACCCGATTTATGATTTTTTTATAAAGATTACTCGATTTTTTGTAATTGATATTGAATAAAACTAAAAGAAATAAATGGATATTTTTGCTCTCGCATGCCATATTTGAAAAAAGAGAATCTGTTACTCGACCCCGATAGAAAATAGGTTGCATTAATCGTCGATAATTCTAGCGTTAAATCGTCCTCCGAAAACGGCGGCTCTTTCAGACTTTCAGGCTTCAAGCTCGACAATCGTCACCGAGATGTCGTTCACGAGTTTAAACAGCACCGCTGCGACATTCTCAGAACGCGAGAGGTTAAACCAGGGCTGCTGAATGGGTCCGTTAATCCTAATCCTCGTTCGACGTCGATGTCGGCGGCGAGCTTAAAAAGCGAGGCGCTTAAAAGTCGGGATCAGGCGCGCGATTGTGTCAAAGCGTCGGCTGATTAAAAGGACCGAAGTTGAGCTTTCCGGCGCAGACCGCGAGCAGTCGTCGTCCTCGGGCGTGTAAGAGACGTTCGGCCAACAGCGATACGAAATATCCGCCTACGTTCATGCAGAAGAAACCGAGTGCCTGCCGTCGAAGTGCCTGCGTTTATCGCTGACATTTCGAGTAATGATCAATAACCCCGTGCGCCGTTGTTGTTCGTTTCGTGGCGGCCGTTGGGTGCGCTCGTGCGAAAAACATGCCGCCGGAAATCGACAGGTCAACCGAGGCCGGCTTAACGCTCGACCATTATATATAGCGCAGCCAGAGAACTCGATCCTAAACCTAATTAAACGTAAAATAGCCCGTACGCGCCGTCTGCGACTCTCCCTCTCTCTCTCTCTCTCTCTCTCTCTTCAGATTTGGCAAAAAACGCGGATAGATTCTCTCACTCAGGCAGATTCAAATCGACAGCTCCCTCGGTTCAGCTGAATTTTGTCTACCATCGTGTCGTAAAATCGCTTTCACTTTTATAGAGATTCTACACTCGCGTCTTGTTCGATTAATCTCGAGGATCCGAAATGCCTGTAGCCGATCTCGCGGTTCACACGTATCCTGGAACTCCGAAAGTGACTCGTAAATCCTGCTGGCGCAATCGCAGATGCGCGCGCGCGTCGGGGATTTAGATTTCCCGGCTGACTGGGAAAGCGCAGTTTAACGTCGATTTAACTGTATTGTTCGTAAAGATCGTAAAAAAATAATTACGGATGTGATTTAGCGATCCCGTCGAACGCACGCGTGTGCAATGTGCGAGTGCGAGTGCGCGCGCGCGCGCGTAAACGATCGATAGTGGCGCAATTATATTTGATCATTCTATACGTTGTTGCGCTGCTCCCGCCGGGAGACAAGATAATGCTTGGCCGATTGCATCAGTGACCGTCGACGTGCGTCCAAGTATTATGCGCTTACGCGTGTGCACATATAACCTTTCGCACGTGTACACACGTCACACACACATGCGCGCACGCGCATGCACGTGTAGCCGAGTTTCCGATATTTCAGGCATCATTTAGCGGAATTCTTGCGCAAGTTCGGCACACAAAGTGCACGCAGCGACGCGCTCGCGCGGTGATTGACGCGTCTATGAAAGCGCGCGCTATGTTACTTATCATCCGGACTCCGAAAGCTCCGCGATGGCTCTCGATGGCGAAACTGGGACGCCTCGTAAGCGGAAGTTTCCACTTGGCAAAAATGTGGAAAGAGAGGGACAGACGTTATTTTTAGTGAAGAATAAACTGTAATATTCGAATAATCTCTCAGATAGATGGATAAATCGGGACGAATTGCGTGTTGTTGTTAAGGACGGGGAAGGCCCGCTCGATTTGGCAAGTCCTCGGGCGATTTTTCGGCGCGCACGAAAACGAAGACAGGAAAGAGCGAGCCGCGCGATAACGAGAGCCGCGCGTGCGGCTCGATTGTCCCTTAATCACCAATTAAAACATTTGGCGAGTGTCCTCGTCGTTATGACAATCGACTGACTCTACTCGCGTAGGTCAGCCGGCTCTCGGTATTGTATTTCGGTTACGCGATGACATCTTTTTAACCTCGCGCATCCGTGACGGGGAGATTATTTGAGCGTTCTGTTGTAATAATTAACGCAACGAAATACAGATAAGTCTATAAAAATAAACGTAACTTTTACGCGACGTGAATGTAGATAATATTCTACCCAATCCAGTTCCCGTTTCTCTTATTTTTAGATCCCCTTGTCTAAAATTCTCCATCCACAAAATGTTTTTCGGTGAGTAATTAGAAAATCAGTCTACATTTTCCGTACATTTTAGATTGGCGTTAAAACTATTTTTATCGGGAACATAAATTAAAAATTAAGTCCTGGGGACGTGAAAAATAAAGTAAACGCAATTGTCAAGTGATTCCATTGAGTCAGAAGAAAGCGTCTGAGACAGATTTCGAGGGATAATCAGGAGAATTAAAGATGAAAATCCTCCTATTATCATCTTTATCTCCTAGGAATACACGCGAATCATTGCACAATTAAGGTGGAACCTCCCAAAAAAAAGAGACGCGCATCCTCGCGAGGATACCACTGAGCGAGCTCGCTCGAATCGCATTTCCTCGATGCCTCGGTGCACTCGCGCAAGAGAGGAAGAGAGGACGGGACGGTGTGTGTGCCTTATAAGCCGCGAATTCAGATCTCGCGAGGCTCCGCAAGACCGGACATTAATCTTGAAGACGCGGCGCACGATTACGGCACGACCGAGATGCGCGCGCCCGGCGCGCGGAATCAGGGACGCGATATCAGGCGGGGCTTTCGCGTCTTTTAAGAGTAACGAAACGTTGTTACGCGCGGCGCGCTGCCGGTGCAACTTTCTCGCGTAATCGCGTTCGTGCGTATGCCCGACGGGGAAGCGGGGGCCGATTGTATTATAAATGCGTCGCGATAGAAAGCGGGGTAGAGTAGGCGGCCAGGCGGCGAATATATACCGTCCGTATCGGGACGGTACTCGATCTGTCATGTGAATAAAAAATGAGAGACAGCGAGAGGAGCATCGTCCGCGATGTTGGTCATACGCGAGGCGCTCCGCGTCTCTCTCTCTCTCTCTCTCTCTCTCTCGCTCTCTCTCTCTCTCGCTCTCGTCGTTCGAGAGACGTAGTTGCAAGTTTCACCGGTTGTAACCCTTAGGTCGAAGCGCTCGGCGTCTCTACGCGTATCCGCGACGAGTCAAGAGGAGGCGTCTCGCGAACACGCCAGGCGTATCAATCGTCGCGATTGCAAAACCGCCCATAAAGATACGAATTTAAACAGTGGACGGTGCGCGGCGGAGTGTCGCGCGGATATGAAAGCTGATAGCTTATCGTCGGGATAAACCGCTAACGCGGGAGACGCGATACATTGTAGTGCGTATTCGCAATGTCCCGCGACGATACGAGACGAAGCGAGACGACGGCCTGCGATCGCGAGAAAAATGTCTAATAAAATATTCCGTATCGCGAGAGCGCACTTTCTCGATTCCTGTCTCTTTCTCTCTCTCTCTCTCTCTCTCTCTCTCTCTCTCTCTCTCTCTCTCTCTCTCTCTGTTGTTTTGTCTTTCTTGTCCCGTATCTTCTTCTTTCCCCGTCTTTCTCATTCTGTACCTTTGTCCTCTTTTATCTTTCTTATTCTCTCTCTCTCTCTCTCTCTCTCCCGGAGAGATCTTACGGGCGCGTTAACACGCGATCAGATAAGATCGCGTATGTTAGCGAGGCAGCGGTGCGAGAAATTAATGATTGTCGCAGCGAATAGCGCGGCCGAGTGCGCGACGATGTGAAACTTTGGTCGCACCGAACGATCGCGCATCGGGGGGTGCGTTTTGCGCGAGTCCTCCTCAGGGTGCGCTCACTAAGCGCCGCGCGCTCTCCGCGCTGGCGGTATACGTCGTTCCGACGTTACCCAGTTAGCCGCTTTCACAGCTGATATTTATTCGCGCGTCCTTTGTGGCCGCACACGCGCCGCACACGCGGACCGCCGCCGTTACGTAACACAGCTAATTAAAAGCCCAAACGTATCGCGCGCTAACTTTCCCCTATATCCCGCCAGACGGTCGTCCCGCGACCGCCGACCGACAGATAGGCGATCGTCCCAGCCGCCGCTTCGCCACGTCAATTAACGTTTCCTTGTCGCGCCCCCCGCGAGACGCGAAAGCGGCCGTAAAAGAGGCGAAGCGAAGCGAGGCGAGGCGTCTCGCGAGCGGAGCGTTCGTGCGCGCGCTAAGTCTCGGAGGAGGATTCGAAGAGAAGACGACTTTCTCGGCTCAGCCGAAATCCTGGGCTAACTTTTTCACCGCGACGCCGGCGGCAAGGCAAGAGGTCGGGAATAAAGCTTCGATCTCCGTTATCGCGCCGCGATCGTCTCGATTAGTTTCCCACGCCACGTTGGTGCGCCAACTTCGCGAGTTTCCGCTCGCTCGAGATTAATGAGGGTCACATGTATATGTATGGAGCTGGTTTTACATATTTCCCTTAGAAAAGTTCGGAAGAAGAGAGAATGGCAAATTCTCTCGAGAATTACGGGTGCCGCGCAAATTATCTGTCCTTACGTCTGCCCTATACGTTTATTCGCCGTGTTGCCGCTGTAGTAAGTGATTATCGTTCGTGATTGAAATTCTCCATAGCTCCGGAAGAACGAGCCAATCACTTACTGCCGGACGCGAGTGTTAAGCCCCTTGCACAATGCCAGGCAACAGGCAATAAGAATAAAAATAGACCAATCACAATAGATTATTCTTGTAATAGTCGATTGTGATTCGCCTATTTTTATTCTTATTGCTTGTTGCCTGGCGTTGTGCAAGGGGCCTTACGTTACCGCGGAAGCCTATCGTCTCCTACACATCGTCATACTCGCGAGCTGACGTCCCTCGTTGATTCGCGACACATTAAAATATTCAACGAGCGATCGCGAGAAGCATTTCAACGTACATATCATGTTGAGAGCGGCAGAAAGAGAGAGAAGCGGGGGAAGAGGAGGGGGGGAGGGGAGAGAAACACTCAGTGCTTCCCTTCCTGGTTTCGATTGACGGATTATTTTAAAGCAATCGCGCATGGCACCTCGTGCATTCCGAAGCGCGATTCTCTCGGTGGATGCAAATGCGCTCTTGAGAAAATCGCTCGGATATATCGATGACGTGACTTTGTGAATCACGCCGGCTACACACAGCGTTGCAACGCGCGTGCGCGCGCGCGCGCGCGCGCGCAGTGAGCAACTGGCATTCCTAGAGACACGCGAGAATTTATTGTCGTGCTACGTGCCCCTTACATTTCCCGTAAAAGAGGCAAAGTGACGCCTATCGCGGCATAATTCACCGTTCGCCGGCGTTCGTTCGTCGGATTCTGCCTGTAATGTTACACACGAGTATATTTCGCCGCGGTGATGTCCCCGATCGGTGATTGCGCGCGGTGAGGAGAAGCCAAAGACGAGGGGGACGAGGGGGACGGATGACCCTCGTTGGAAAGAAGGGAGACGTCGCAAATCGCGACGTCGCTGAATAAGGATCACGATGCACAGGAAAACGTAAAATGCGCGAGGATTGAGCGGTGAGAAAATTCACCGACCACGGCCGATTATTCTCGGATCGTAAAGAGAATTGTTGATTGTGGCTGATCAATTTGCTCGCTGCTTACGTTATGCCGTCTGCCGCGAGTCTTATCACCGACTGATCAACTGAATCAATGAATTTTGACGAGACGTCCGATGTTATTCCGATCGGCCGATCTTTGATTATGCCGGTGATCGAGAGCTACACGCGTACGTCGCATTTTCGCACGTGTCTCGCTCGATGCCTGATCGATGATCGAGACGTTTCGTTAAATTGCCCCTCTCATCGCGATCGGTCGGACGACGACGACGTCGTCGTCATCGTCGTCATCGGCGTCTCCGTCGGCGTGTTCGCGCTCTTATGAAATGTAGCACAGAATTTGCAAGACAAACATAACCCACTTGGCTTCTGCGGAGACATTAACATAGCTGATCGGCGATATTTACTGACAATCTCAAACATCCCGCTGGAATAGCATTGATTATTAATTAGATACGCATGTTACGTACGTGTATAATCCTGCAGCTTCCGGCACATGCATCGCTTTATATCAACCATACGCGAGCGCTATCGATCGTGAACACGCGTGCGCGCGGACGCTCGCGTGTCATTGCGTAATAAGAAAAGAGATTAGCATCGCGATCGCGGGGGAATTGCTGTTTCTTATGATTTCCGCGGAATCTGATAAACAATGAAAAGATTCTTCTCATGGAAGTTCAAATTATTTATTTGCCATGCACGGTTTCTTTTTCCGTCGCGAATTAAACACGCGAAAAAGAGATTGGTCGAATTAACATGACAATCACGTGATTGAGAATCAAGCTCGGCAAGGAGCAGAAATCCCGTCACCTTCGGCCATAACACGTTCAATCAAGCCCCACGACGTCGTTAATTCAGTCGAATTTATTTCTCCGTACGAGAGAGGGAGAGAGAGAGAGAGAGAGAGAGAGAGAGAGAGAGAGAGAGAGAGAGAGAGAGAGAAAAGACGAGTCAAAGGGATGCATGTTGCGCACTGATCCTGAGAAGATTTTAAGCACGACGTCTTCCCTCCTTTGTCACGTGAAAAATCGCGACTATTTGATTCTTCTCACCGACTGTCCGCAAACGCAACGCGTGGCTCGTTAACCTCGGAAACGAAAAATTCCGCCCTAAGTAAATAAGCAGCACGACACGCAGTAGACGCGCACGCGCGCGCGCGCGCGCGCGCGAGCGCGCGAGCGCACACATAATTATCGGCCGATAATGAGGGATTGTCCGGCCCGTTTCCGATTGATTAGAATGGACAATGCGGCGGCGTGTGTCGCGTGCGTTTGTCCGCCGCTGGAGCGGAGCATTGCCGTTTGATCTCGCCGTGCAAATCGACGGGCGGGCGGGCGGGACTAATTTCGATTTCGCGATTAGAAGAATCGAGACAATTGGCCATTCGACGAGCGTCCGGCTGATTGATTGTTTAACGACGACGTGATTTATCACGTTAGACTCGCGAAGCGCTCGGTTGGCGGAGCGCGCAGTTACGAGCGGCGTTACGTAATATTTATTATACGAGCGGTGAGAGAGGGGCAGTGAGAGAGGGACGCGCGCCGCTCGGGTGTTTGCCGCGCGCGTGCGATGTTTAACGACTGGAAAATAATGGAAAAATAACGCAATTTCGCCGTTGGCGAACGAGGCGAAATAGGTGGAAAAGGGAGAAGGAAGAAACGTCTAATAAACGATGAGCGTCGCGTAAACGTCGTCGCGGGCGGAAGAGCTCACGGGCGCATCGCGTTAGTACATTCTCTGTGCGCGTCGCGCGCACGCGTTGCACTATTACAACCGAAAGACACGGCTGCTTTTTTTTCATTTTTTTTTTCATTTTTTTTTTTTCCACGAACAACCCGTAACACAAATCCACACGACAACCGCAAACGTACCCTAGAGCGTGCCACGCTCAGTTTCCGCTCTCGATCTTTTGATCCGACAGCGAGAATACTCAAAGAGCGGCTGCAAAAAACATGACGGATGCCACGAACAGAAACGTTGCTTTTACACCGCGGCCGGCTTCCCGAATCTCCGCAAACGCGCCGGAGCGAAACGGGATCTTCATATTCGCCAGCGTTGCCGCCGATTGACGGATCTGCGGAAACGGGATTCGAGGCGAGCGTTCGGAGGAAACAGAACTGGAATCGAATTTGGCTGATAAGAAGCGGAAATTCTGTTCCCTCCAATCGAAACGCGCTCATTATCACGTTGATTCGACCAGTGTCTTTGTTTTCCTCGTATCTCAGACCTCATTTGCACATAATGCCGGGTTAAGTATGCGCGTAGATGTGGATTAGTGGCTCAGCTACATTTAGATCCACAGATTAAGAATACATTATCTCGTATCGAGGCTACATATTTTGAAAAAAGAAATGTTAACAGGGAAGACATTCGAGCGCGACGACGAGCTCTTAGGCTGGAGAGTCGACTCGCTCGATCGCGCGGAGCGCGAGTTTCCGCGCGAGGTCCGTCCCGAAAAAAAAATCAAGATCGTTAAGGAAATTATGACAATTGAGTAAGCGTCCTCTAACGCGGACCCGATGACATTTAGCGCTATGTGACATGGTGATCTCAGGGAAGTGGTAGTATTCCCTCTGTCTTTCTCTGTTTCTCTTTCTCTGTCTCTCTCTCTCTCTCTCTCTCTCTCTCTCTCTCTGTCTCTCACTCTCTCACTCTCTCTCTCTCTCTCTCTCTCTCTCTCTCACTCTCGCTCTCTCGTTCTCAACGTCGTACATCGCGTTGTCTCTCTTCCTCCGGTACGGTACGGGCGCATCAGCGACACACATGCTTACGCGTATGCAGAGCCGGCTCTCCACGTTAAACGTGGATCCGTGTAAACCCCTCTGTCTGTCCCGCACGCGGCTCTGTGTGTCCCATGTGCATCCTACCTCGTAACATGGTGGCCATCGGTGCATCGAACCGTCGCGGTGGTGTTGGTGATGCCTCCAGGGGTATATATACGACGAGCGCTGCGGGGCTTGATAAACACTTGCCCATCAGCGATTACCGCCGCAGCATGTACACGTCATTGGTAAGCGTTAATTAAGAAGAAAAACTCAGAGCGGGCCGGAGGGGCTCGGGGGGCGGGGGGTATCGCTCGCGCGCGTCAAGGAAGCCGGAAGGAAGGCCCGGGCGGGGCGGGATCCCTGCGATTGTCCCGAGCTGTGTCGAGCCGCCGTAGATAAGGCCCCCGTTATCCGAGCCGAGTCGCTCCACGTGAATTTCGCGTATATTTCGCGCGACGGTCCCTGTGCGCGTGTCCGGACGCACTGTGAGTTACGTTGTTGTAAGTGACACTTCTCGATTATTCGGTATATGGTACGCCGAGAGAGAGCGAAGGGGAGGGAGAGGGAGAGAGAGAGAGAGAGAGAGAGAGAGAGAGAGAGAGAGAGAGAGAGAGAGAGAGAGAGAGAGAGAGAGAGAGAGAGAGAGAGAGAGAGAGTACTCCGGGACTATGTCGGTGGGTAGAGCATGAGCGAGACGGGAGCGAGGGTAAGTAGGATATCCCGGAGGATCTGCTCGGGAAGGATATCGATCGACGCCGTCGGGATACACCCAAAATTCGTCACCTTCGCGTAACGCATTTATCCGTGGGATGGTAGCGATGGATGTAGTCGTGAGCATAGAGAGAGAGAGAGAGAGAGAGAGAGAGAGAGAGAGAGAGAGAGAGAGAGATAGTCCATAATTTTAAGGAGGATTCCTCCATCTCGGGCAAGAAGGACACATTTTGAAGTTCGCGCGAAAAATTACGGGCGACTTTCTCATCTGCGATCGTCGCGCTCGCCGTGCTCATAAGCGCGGATTGATTTTAACGCTTTTCGAGAAAATCGAGGGAATCGAGGGAAAAAGGAAAATATTATTATTATTACGTGCGGATGTAATATAAAAGTCATAATTGCGCTGAAAATCGTGACGTCGCGGTGATAGCGTGAATTCGCGAGACGGTTTTTCCGCCGCGACGACGTTGCCGCGAATAATAATCGCGAATAAATCGAAATAACGCTCGAGTTACCGCGGAGTTTTGGGTTAATCTCAAAACGACGGGGTGGAGGGGAGGAGGCGTGCGAACGGCGTGAGAATTCGTAGGCGAGCAACAGCGGCTTATTCTCCGATCGGTTTCGGCCGTACTTAACTTCGGCAACATTTCAGCCGGAGAGACTCGGTTATACCGCGGTTACTTAGGCTCGTAATGACGGTCGTTACTTGAAACTTGTTTCTCACGTGAGATACCGGAATTTCAGTTAGCGAAAGATAGATCAATAGATGCGGGTGTTCCCATTGAACCGCGACTGCAAATGTGACGTGAGACTCTCGCGCGTGTTGCACAATTTAACCGAAAAATTTGGACCTAACTCCGCGTTAAGATCCGTTGTATCCCGCATGAGTTTCCAGTCACGATCGTTAATTAACGCGAGTTTTAACGCCCGAGATCCCAACAGTCGCGACTCGCGACACTCCGGCTGAGCAAAGTTTTCACGCGCAAATAATCCTTCCCGACGCAGCCGTTCCCGTCTCACGTCTCACGCTCGCATGATACCTTCGTCTCTCCGCCGAGAGAAATTTCCAAAAAATCGCGCTAATGCATTCGCGACATTTTCAAGCGGCGATAGCTTCCAACCGCTTCACATTTCGTCGCGTAATATTTTCTCTCTCCCGCGGAGCATCGTCGTGTCTTATTTCGCGGGCAAGCGACAACTCTGTCAATTCTATAATTCCAACATCCAAGTCATTGTCATACTTCATTCGTACACTTGTATGCGACAATCACACGCGGCGTGATGGCGCAGGATCGCGCACGGAGGAGAGCAGCCTCGGTCGACTCGAGGCGCGGCGGCTGACCTGGTCTGGCCGCCACACCAGCAGCGGCGCGATCCCCTGTCGCGCGTCTGACTCGAAACGGTATCACTACTGCGGCGCGCAGTAGGTTACCGCCGACTCGCGCGCGGCACACGATTCGATTTAACGATGCATGCGGAGCATGCGGTCGACGTCTCGAAGCTAGAAAACTAGATGCTCCGCGCATTACATACGATATCCGATATTCCGCGATAACCCGCGCTAGCAGTCTGCGAGGAGACCCGCGATGACCGCTACCGGAGAACTCCGCGAACGCACGGACGGAAACGCTTCCACACCGGCGTGCGTGCGTTTTCGCTTCTGGTCGTTCTCGAAAGTGCTCGTGTGTGAGTCGATGAATTAACGCAGCCGGTGCGTCGCGCCGATTGCGCCTTAAATACCGCCAGGTTGAATGGCGCTGGCTATTAGCGCGTCCCAGTATAAACACTTGTGCAACGCCGCGAACGTCAAACGAGGAAGCCGACGAAAAGGCTAATGTTCATCTGATGTTTGCGCATCTAGAAACTCAGCCGGTTGCGGTTAACGAAGAGATCGCTATCTCTCTCTCTCTCTCTCTCTCTCTCTCTCTCTCTCTCTCTCTCTCTCTCTCTCGATCTCAGCCTGCGACGCAGGCAAGCCGGCTCGGGCGTGTGTATTCCGTCGATATTAAATTATACTCGCCGCAGCACTCGGGTGCATTCTCGTCGGCGCGCGGTCATTGTTTCAATCGGGATTCCATCTGCCGTGTCGACGTGCGATAGATCGATCAGTAATAAACCCGGCGGAATTAATCGCGCCGTATCTCCGCAATCCTCCGCGAGGATTGCTTTTACTCTTAACCCCGGCGTGGGTTCGATTCCTCACGGATTTATAATATCAGCTTCGACGAGACGACCGATTTCGTAATGTGCCGCCACGTAATAACGACTCGGGTCGATCGGCGCTAGCGATTACGCCCTCCGGTCACGTAGGATCTCTCCCTCGAGGCGAACTCCGCCAAAGCGCCGACTCGCGACTGCGAAACTCGCGTCGCGAGAGTCTCCAAGTCCCGGCGCTAAAGCACGCGGGAGAACGACGGTCAAACAGCAGGAAAGGAATTTAAGGTCAGTGCGGACGGTCGTGACGGTAAATCCGCCACCGCGACGCGCCTCCGTCACGCTGATGAATCGGCGATAAACATTTTTTAACGATGCAACGTCGGCCATTAAGCAGATAATGATCGCATCGTTCTTGGCGATTTTACAAGCGCGATTAATTTCACCGCGGACGGGGAAAATACCTCGGTCGCTAACGCGATTATCCCGGCGGAGCCGAGGCTCTTCTGCCGCGCGTCGATTAATATTGAATGTTAAAACATCGCGCGGCCGACCGGGATGAATTTCCCGGGCGGCGGCCAAA
The DNA here is from genome assembly GCF_003227715.2 of Harpegnathos saltator. Taxonomy (NCBI): domain Eukaryota; kingdom Metazoa; phylum Arthropoda; class Insecta; order Hymenoptera; family Formicidae; genus Harpegnathos; species Harpegnathos saltator. The sequence continues at coordinate 1,068,225 of NW_020229910.1, forward strand.
CATTTTTAGCTCCCTCCTTATTAGCTCTCTCGTCCTTTCCCCGCCCTCTCCCGCCGCCCCTTCCGCCGTCTCGGACTCGTTCGTTGCGGCGAATGCACAAGAAGTAGCGCTTCTCATCCTGCCGTGAGTCTCATGTGTCCTTTCTTTCTGTCGGTGAGACCGCAAGCAACGCGAGCTTCTCTCAAATTTCTTATCGTATTATTATTACGCGTGTATATACTTCTTTCATTCTGCTCGTTCTCTTTTCCTCATTCTCTCTCTCTCTTTCCTCTTTCCTTGTCCCTTTCTTATTTGTCCCTTTTGCTCTCCCATCGTCTCTCTCTCTCTCTCTCTTTCTCTCTCTCTCTCTCTCTCTCTCTCTCTTTCTCTCTCTATCTTCGTACTTCTTTGTACTTCCCTCCTTTGTGTTTCTCTTCTTTGTGTGTTCGCATCTATTATTTTACACTACTGTCACGTTGGATACCTCGGGCGTAGTAGTCTAGTAGCAGCATTCATCGCTGTCGTCCCGCCTTTTGTGCGCGCGCTCTCTCTCTCTCTCTCTCTCTCTCTCTCTCTCTCTCTCTCTCTCTCTCTCTCTCTCTTTCTCAACTCCGCGATACTTCATAATACATGTACCGGTATTTGCTGCACGCAACAAAGTATAATAGAAAACCGGGAAATAGAGAGACAGAAAATGGAGATGTCGCGTAACGAACGAGTAACCGCGTCGTCGTCGCGATTACTCGGATCAGAGCTACATCCCCCGCCGATCGAGCCCGCTCGAGCGGCTTCACAGAACGTCAAACTGACCCCGTGGTTTGTTCACCACCTCCGCAGGTAGCCTTGATCGCGCTGGCGGCGTGCGCCCTAGCGGCCCCCGCCGAGGACGTGATACCGATCGTCAGCCAAAGCCAGGAAGGCCCGAACCCGGACGGCTCGTACAAGTGGAACTACGAGACCGGCAACGGCATCAAGGCCGAGGAGGAGGGCCACCTGGAGGACGCCGGCAGCGAGAACGAGGCGATGTTGGCGCAGGGCGCCTTCAGCTACCAGAGCGACGACGGCCAGTCGATCTCATTGACGTACGTGGCCGACAAGAACGGCTTCCAGCCGGTGGGCGCGCACCTGCCGACCACGCCGGAAATCCCGCCGCTCATCCAGAAGGCCCTCGAGTGGAACGCGGCGCACCCGTCCAAGGATGACGAGAACGAGGTGTAACAACGCCACCGGCGCCGCCGTCCACTATGTGTGATCTCACGACCTCACGTAATTATTCACGCCACAATGGAAGACGATCCACGGTGCATGCCGATCGAGCCGGATAACGATGACGATGACGATGACGATGACGATGAGTGTTGCCGCCGACCGCGAAGGCCCTCGCCCAAATGAACGAACACGGACTGCTCTGGTTCAAATTGTGTTGTAAATATTTATTGTACGCCTATACGACATTACGGAGAGAGAGAGATATATATATATATACGTATATATTCTATTTTATTATATATTGTATCGTGTATTGATATATATATATATATATATATATGATATATATATATATATAGAGACACGAGCGCGCACACACATACATGTACCACGATCGATCGTGTAATTGACTCGTCGTCAGTGTATGTGTCACGGTGCATTGAGAATAAACGTTGCATCCCAGGAGAGACGACGCTGCTCTATTAATACGCCCGAATCCCGCGTCGGAAGAGCGAGAGCGCGGAATTCAGCCGGAGAGATCCTCCTATTCGGCGTTCCGGGGAGGATGCGAGAGATAGAGAGAGAGAGAGAGAGAGAGAGAGAGAGAGAGGGACAAGAGAGCGAGAGACGTTGCGGTTAGTAGTGTCACACTCGCGTCATCGTTGCGCGAATGAAGAATTCATTAGCGTTTCCACGAGACGAGGTCGCGTCTGACGAAATAATTTCGCGTCCATGAATCGTGAATCGAGAGGAGGAGAAGACACTCTCCTCTCAGGCGCCTCCGCCGCCGTCCGTCCGCGCGCGCGCGCGCGGACTCTTATCGCCCGATCGATTGTCTCGGACGAGTCGTTGATAGACGCCGCGATTACGTCGCACTGATTTACGGTAGAAAGTCGCGGCGCAACTATTACGGTAAGATATTACATCGGTGTAAACACGGCCGGCCGCCATCGTGTCTTTATTACGGCGGACCTTGCTCGCTAGCATTAATCAATCACGCCAAGTGGCCAAAGACGTGATTCTCTTGCGTAACGCGCGACATATGGCCACCGGGCCGAACTTTTCATCACGACCGCATTGACGTGGCGAGCGTGTGTTCCGACATTTCCGTCGAGAGCTTATTTGCTGAGCGGCAGCAACTGTGCTTCGCGTACTTGCGGCGGTTCGCGGATTAAGCTCGAATCTAATCGCCGGCTATTACGATGATTGAATTCGTGTCGAGGCAAAGCCATTACAGCGATATCCGACTTGTGTCCCGACAATTCGGTCGATAATGCGCACTGGGTCCTTCGATATATCTTTATTAACACATTTTGATCGAGGATCATGAGCAACTTTGTGCTCTCGTTGTCGACCGGTCCACTTGTCTGACGTTTCGAGAGTTCTATGGAAAGAAAGAAAATAGCCGAAAGCAAGGATTAAACACCGTTAAAAATAGCCGATTGATAATTAATTTCGCGGACCCCGGCACTTTTCACGTCGGCTGTTTGTTTTTTTTTTTGCTTCATTTTATATTCCATTATTTTATTTCATTACATTTTTGTTTGGTGTTATATATGTTGCTTCTTCCCGTTCTTCCTCATCAAATGCGAACATTCCCGATTGATAAATAAATAAACGAATAAAATCAACTCATCCATGTTGACTTGGGATAAATAGCCGGTGGAAAACAACGGCGCGAAAACAGTTGACGCCTGAACCAACAATGTGTTAATAAAGATATTGCCGCTCGAATCACTTTTAATCGCACCGCGATAGTCGGCGAGCGATAATGAAATCGTTTCGTCCACGATTTCACACGCAGCTCTCCTCGTCGCCCGTCGAGAGATTCAAATCGGCCATAACGCGCTTCTTTCTTTCGCCGTCGCTCTTTTCACACCGATCGCGACGGACAATCGAATGTCCAACGGCCGTCGCTCTTCGACGCGGTGACGCGCGTCTTCTTTTCTCTCGTCTCGAACTCGTCTAATGATCGGGCCGGCCAATTTCTCCGCGTGCGCGGGCCCATTGTGCGTGGATGGGGGCGCAACACGCGAGCAACCCCGACGCGGAATCAAAACGACTCACCGGTAACTCCACGATAATCGCGGCTAACCTTTGGCACCCGACGTCTCGTCCGTCGCGCGGGCCGGCCGTCTAGCCGGGGACTTTCTAAAAGACCGTCTATTCGATTCGACACTTTGACGTTGACATTCGACAGCCACGAGGGCGGTGCTGCTGGTGCTGATGGTGGTGCAATAGCGACGGAGGTACCGGAACCTATTATGGCTCGCGGCGCTCTCGTTGAACTTTCACCGCGGGCGGATGCGACACTCGTCATGTACATCGTCGTTTAGCACGTGAGTCGTGTACTCAATTTGTTGCGACGTCACGTAACCGTTAACTTACATAAATCTTCCTAGCGCGTAAGTTTCGCGGTCGAATCTTACGAGATGTAACCCCGCGGAGTGGGAATTGCACACGCGCGCGCGCACGAACGTGGCTTCCGAGGGAACGGCTTCTCTCCTCCTCCTCCGAACCCTCTCTCGCTTTTTTCTCTTTCTGTCAATAGTTCGTCAGCAAATTCGTCAATGGCTTTCGACTGTTTGGCGAATCTGACTCACCAAACACTCATTCCCTTTTTGCGTTTCTTTTCTCGCGACGTCCTTCCGCGAGGTATCTTCTCTCTCTCTCTCTCTCTCTCTCTCTCTCTCTCTCTCTCTCTCTCTCTCTCTCTCTCTCTCGGCTGAAATGCGCATTCAATCGAGCGAGAAACGAGATTAGTCCCTTTGCTCCTTAATATGCTTGTTTCGCTTAATTGCTTAATTCACCAGAAAGCCAATTAGCAGATTATTATTAATGCCGCTCAATAGCGCACGCATACGCGCACACTCGCATCGTTTAACTCTTCTTATTCAATGTAATCTTTAATATTTGTGGATAGAGAAAGCGCGAGTCTCTTTCGAGGTATCCCACATATTGTATTTACCGTACGAAACGAATATCGCTCTCTGTCTCTCTCTCTCTCTCTCGTCTCTTTCACCGGTTGGCAGCGCTATTGCGTCACTATATTTCACAAACATTATAACAATTTCGCGTTTGACAAAATATTAATCTGAATATGCATCGCAGGATGCGCGTATCGGTGATACATATCGGGCGTGATATCGCCGGCGACTCATAACGTTTATTAATAGTTCCATAAATTCGATTATCCGGCCTCGATTAATTCTATCTATCGCAGTCTTATTTGCGCTCGCGATTCAACAAATAGCGATTATGATCGTGCCGTCGAATCGAAATTACTGCCGCAATCAAGAAACATGATTCGCAGAATTTATAACCGAATTATGAAGCGGTCGCTTGGTATTAATTATCAAATTAAACGCGACGGTGCACGAGCACAGCACACACGCATACGCGCGTGCGCCTTCGTAAACAATTTAGCGCAACAATCGGCGTGCACCGAATATTCCTGTAGACGAGCAATCCCTGCTTATTTACGCGCTTGTTCGTTGTTTGACGACCGTAGTTGTCTCGAGAGATTAAAGAAGGAAACTTCTCCTCGTAGAGAAAAAGACGCGAAACGAAGAAGGCTCTGGTGAATTAAAAAGCAGGAAATATGCAGAGAGAAAGAGAGAGAGAGATGAATCGACTCTCTTGGCTGTTCGCTCGCGTAGCTCGACTGAATGATATTAATTGCTGTCAATTAATACATCCTTTTTAAATAATACGTGTCTCGTTAAATGGGATTCACTTAAAGACCCACTTGATTCCATACACTTTGAGCTATTTCCTAATTGTAAATATCACTTGGAAGCTCCAAGTTGTACGAAAATAAATATCAATTGGAAGATAAGTCTTGTTCGCTTTTCGAGTGAATTTATTTTTGCGCTCTCGTCGTATCGAGTATCGAATATATTAATATTATTGGCATATTAATTGATATTAATGGATATTAGTCTTGGACAAAAGCGACGTCGTGATTGATCCTCTTCGCGACTGCATCCTCACACCTTAATTGCCGCATTCCTCGGGCCGTTGTTGTCTCCGGTTCTGAACAGCAGTGGTTGACAATGCGGCAACTTTCGCTATCGCTCGTTTACGCAACGATTCGTCCGTCGCTGCCGTCGTAATGACTATTTCTGACCCCGACTTTTCCATAACCACGCGTCCACGCCCAAGTTTGACGAGTTTGCCACTCTCATGTCAAGCAGCTCCGTTCTCGGGCAGAGAATCTCTCTCTCTCTCTCTCTCTCTCTCAAATTTTCTAAGAAAGTAAGCGAAGCAAATGCTGGCACGTCGCAAGAGGGCAAACAAGCGCTTTAATTGCTTAGCTATTCGAAAAGCGTCATTGAGAGAGGCAGCGATATCTTTTCAACGGCGTTCGCGGAAAATCTTTTCACCGTGTCAGAGAGGCAAATCAGCAAATGGCGCGATTCTAAAGCGGACCGATTCCGTGTTGCATCGGAATGATTGCGACGCGGAGGTAGACGCGATAAACTGTGAAATTTGCAAGGACACAATTAATCACGATTGTTCCCAAAGATAGGATAATCAATGAGGATGATCATTTCCGAATGATCTGATGGCGCACGTTGGAGTAAATTGATATCAGTTTCAACGAGGATCCACGGGAAAAGGTGAGCCTCTCATCTCCGTTAACATATCTCGATATCGCATCTATCACATATCCCGCCAAGATTATCTCGATCAAGCCCGCGTATACTCGATCGTCGGCCGAACGCGCGCGAGTTCGTTGCGCTCACGAGAGAGGAATCGGATATTAAAAACTACAGCTTTCTTCCCCTTTGGTGTATCGAATTTTTATACAAATTTCCCTCTCTCTCTCTCTCTCTCTCTCTCTCTCGTCTCCCTTTTTTTACAACAGACATCGAGCCGAACGTATTGATGCGATACATGAACGCGCAAACGTTCGACGAGTCCGCGTGATAAGGCGTGTCGTCGCAGCGCTGATTACACTTTGTTTCTCTCCTCCTTGTAGGGATGAGCGGCTATCCAGTCGAGGGCGCGCTGGATGACGGGCGGAATTTCCGGCGGGGGCGGCGGGGTCGGCAGATGAGCGCCTTGGAACGTGGCGCCGTTCTCGTCGGCCAGCCATCCGATGTTAATCTTCTGTCCGTCGGGCGCGGTCCACGCCGCCGAGCCGCGCACCTCCTCGGCCTCGTCCTTCTGCCCGGTGTTCTTCTGCACGCCCTGCTCCTCGAAGGTGATCCCGTTGGCGCTCTCCCACCGTGCGAAGTAGCTGCCGTCCGGACTGATATCCTGCTCCTGCCTGACGATGGCTATCGGCTCGTTCGCCGCCGATATTACCGCCGCCAGGCTCAGCAAGATAATTGCGCGCGGATTCATCCTGAACGGGATCGCAGATAGATTAGGGATGTACTCGTCTACCGGCGAGCGGCTGCCGGCCGCACGCCTCGCGCGCGCGCGTGTGTGTGTGTGTGTATGCGCGCGTGTATGTACGTGATATACGAACATGTAGCGGTTAAGGTTCACGACGTTGCACGGCAACATCGAGAATCGCTCTCGAGACGCGGCCGCCTCGAATCGAGTAATTAGGGACGATTATCGCGCGATTGGAAAATCGAAGCGCTCGTGGAATTTGAGTTCCGTCGTCGAGTCGTCGCTTCTACGTTTATCCATCTGTACTTGGATTTTAATTGAGAATCGAATATTATGCACGTGTATCGTAGCGTTTAATGAAAACATTGGAAAAGCCTTTAAAAAGTTTAACATTTCTAAAGCGAGCCAGAACGCGACGCTGCCGTTGCAATGGCGATTGCAACCGCAATGCTCTAAACTCAAATTTCCGTGCTTGCCACATGAGACGAGTTTCAATTAACGACTATTGATGCGGGTCTTGGTCACGCCGCGGCGAGTAATACTTGTGTGATTTGTTTGATCTACCAGAGCGAGCACAATCGTTCTACGACAGTTGTAGTCGAATTCGAGAATCGGGTGAATTCCGGATGAACAAGAATTATGTGCGAAACGGGATTTGTCGGGAGTATCGGGATTTGCGATACCTTCTCTCTCTCTCGCTCTCTCTCTCTCTCTCTCTCTCTCTCTCTCTTTCTCTCTCTCTATCTCTTTCGGGCGATTATCGAAGAGAGGCAGTCGTTACGAAGACGCACTTTTAGACTCGATCAGCAGGCGACTCCGAATCCTCTCGCTTCAACTGCCTCGGTTTGCCAGATATTGCGTGCACAAGAATACTGACGGGCGTTCATCCACCGCATCCTCCTTTTATAGATAGCAATGCTCTGTACTGATGGCGGGTATCGTCGGCATGTTGCCTCAAATGCCAACTCGCTGATACCGGTTCGAATCCTATTATAAGACCGACGCGCACCACAAAGGAACGCCTTCTTGAAAACTTTCGCGCCGGGAAAGTCGGGAAAACGTCCCCGCACGAGTCCTCCCGGAAATTCCGCAGCGCACCCTCGACGTCGTCTCGTAATCTCATAGTGATTCACATCGCTCACGCGTCCGGTCGCGAGCAATCATCGTACTCGGCTGGCGATTTGTCTGAGCGATGACGTCTGAGTTATCGCAGCGTCGACACGACGCGGCGGAATTTCGATCGAAGCACATAGACCGCAGACGCCGGGGATTCTCCGGCTGAGATTTCAGCCGAACGAAAATTTCGACACATTATTCGCGCGCACGAACGCGCTGCAAAGGTGCACAAACGGATGCAAAGTTCAAGCACGTTACGAACGTGCACGCTTAAGGTGCCTTAACCTTTGAGATGCGCGCGTTGTGTGTACTCGCTCACTTTTTCCTTGAGATTCCTCTCGATCGATGTGCATCGCACTCAAGTGCTTTTTTCTTCTTGACGCCCGACATCGTGCGCGCTCGCGTATGACGACAGGTCGTTAGGACGATTATATCAACGGGAGCCTTCGCGAGTCCTCGTGAGCGCGCTGCGATTTTTGCACACGCACGCGTCCGTGGCTTCTCCCGTGGCGCAGCCATTTGCACCCCTCCGGCAGTTTTTATCACTGTGTTAATTCGTGTGTATCATCATTCTTTTTAATTATGGACAATTAAAAGTGCAGAAGTAAAATTTGCAGGCGAACCGCAGAAAACGCTGCTGACGCGCGAAGGATGAGGGCGTGGTACGTACCTACGAGGGCAGTCTGAAAAGTTCTCCGCCTGACTGATAGATGGCATTAGAAACTGTCAAACTATAATTGTATTGGAAAGTGGTAATCCTGATATAAACCCATGTAAAATTTTATTTCGATCTGTCGAGTCATTCGAGTAGTAGCACCAGTTTATGGTAATATTGACGTGTCAGTCTTTTTTAAAATGGAAAAAATTGAATATCGTGCAGTGATTAAATTCTTTGTTTTGGATGGTTTAACACCAACAGAAATTCATCCGAAATTGTTAAAAGTGTATAAGGATGCATCACCTTCACTTTCCACTGTGAAAAAATGGGCTGCTCGTTTTAAATCTGGTCGTAGAAAAGGGGAAGGTTGACTCGACGGAAAACCAGTAAATATCAAATTGACACAAGTCAGCTTGTCGGGTCGATCCTCGCTGATTGTGCAGCTGACGATCGTATTTTTCTTTTCTTATCACGAAACATGATGCCAAGACAAATGTTTCAAGAGACGCGTGTATCTTCCATTTTGTTTCATCGGCTCCCCATCTCGGCCGCGGGTTTCGTTTATTTTTAGGCACAATTAATTATACCAAGATTTGATGAAATGCTACGATCTCACGCTACGATGTCGACCAACATGTTAGCGCTCGATCGAGAGGAACCTAAGAAGCACGGCGACTCGATTTCGCAAGGACTCGCGCGCAAGGAGCGACACCCGTGCGAAGTCGCTTCATCATACTTTTGTTCCAAGCTAGTTAATCCGCTAATTGAGCTTCCGCGACGGACACATCTCTGGAAGCAGCCGCGGCTTCTGTCACGATTAGGATGATTCATGCGGCGGCTTTGTGCGACAAGCATCCGGGGATACTATAATCAGGATATTCGACGGTGTCCGACTCTAACGATGACACCGCGGCGTCGCCTCGCGTCGTCGCGCGGGTCGCGCAACCGCCGAACTTTCGACGTTCATTCAGACGTCGCGAGCCGCGAGAAAGGAAGGGAAGAAGCCGCGTAGGCTCGCGACGAGAGCATAACTTCGTAACATTGTCGTGTAGGAGGGTATTAAGCCGTGTTTGTACATGGCGCATTCTATTTTAGCGGGTTTCTCCGGCCGCTTGCGCAACGTCGTAGCATTGGCCGCCGTTGAATTATCTTGTCAGTCAACGCGAGGTGTACTCGATAGCCGTGACGTGACAGCACGCGTGTCCGTCGTCGCGTCGTCGCGGAGATATTTCGTGAAAGGACCCGTCACACCGTCCGTCGTGGAAGTCGAAATCGGCGCCGCGACGCGACCGGCAGCCGTCGTCGTGTCGTCGTCTTCAGCTGTTGTCTGCATATGTGTATGTGTGTGTGTGTGTGTGTGTGTGTGTGTGTGTGTGTGTTTCTCTTCCTTTTTCTCGCTTGAGACTCATTGTGCTAAAACGGACTCGTTAGCCGCCGGGTAACTGACTCTCTCGCGTGCGAGGCGAGGGTATTTCGATGGAACGTTCAGTCCGGTGGAGGAGGAGGAGGCGGAGGAGGGCAGATTAAAAAAGCAACGCTACGCGAGGCAAAATTGCATAATGACGGTGCGAAGAAGTCGAAGATGCGCCCGCGCTTTTTAACCTTTCCAGCGGGAGGCGAGCGAGCGATCGCGGTGAGCGAGCACCGCGGAGAGCTTCGCATTTTTACGACGAAAACGCGCGCGTCTCCGCGCCGTTGTTCAGCATTCGCTTCACGTTGCTTCCCGCCGTCGTTTCGCGTTTACGGGCAATGCGCATGTAAAGCGAGAACCTCATCCCCGCAGTCTCTCTTGCTCCCTCTCTCTGCCCTCGTCTGTCTCCCTCTCGTAAAATTATTCGCGTGCGCACCGCTTCGGCCGGGACTCGATATCTAAATAACAGACTCGGAAATGCGCAGCCCCGGCTTGCGAAACACGGCGGACGATCTCGTGAAAAATAAAGAGAGCGCGCGAGCGCGACCAAAAGTGCAGCTCGCGCGAGCCACTTTGAGTAGCGGCCGTGTCATTCTCCCGGGCTCCTCGCAGACTTGGCAAGTCGGCGTACGATAACAAAGAGCGAATCCGCAAGGCTCCCCTCGCAAACGAAACGATGTATAAATTTATGTTTCTCACTGTGTGCGGCGCAACGCGACGAGCGAACGCTCGAACGAGACGAAAGACTCGGCTATTTGCGCGCTCCACCCCGACGAGGGGTGTCGAGAATATAACACGTGACGTTGGCAAAAGCGATGAAAAGACTAACGAAGAGTCTGTAATTTGCGAATTTTTAATCGCTTCCAATCAAATCCGTGACTTTCACAAGCGAGCGCTTCGTGTTTCTCGTTTGATCTGTCAGCAGTAGAGCCTTTTCCGAATACATTGTTATTCGCGAAAGAACAACTCGCCCGACGTCCATTCCAGCCGCTTATCTGGAGAGCATCAGCGAGAGTCCATTTTTCGTCAATCCCCCCCATTTGTTTTCTCCTCACACGCGGACTCGGAAGCGGACCGAATTATCGATCTCCTCCCCCGAAAATGGACTGTCTCTCCCGAAAACAAGCATACGCTTTTATCGTCGGCGGAATTAGTCGCGTCGCGCGTCATCCCCGCGCGCAATCGGTTAGCCCCCGACGCTAACCGGCGCGAAGCAAGCAGGGAAAGGACGGCGGGGAAGGGAAGAGGGGCGGCCGATATCCACAGAACGATGAGTCGTGCAACGAGAGATTTTTCCAACTTGGGCAAAACGCTTTTATTTATATACAAAAATCACAAGTTAAGTATACATATTATGTACTATTAACGGTCGACGCGCGCGCGTATCAGCGACACGCGCGTGTCGTTCTCGTTTACATTCTCGCGTGCGAGGCGGCGGCACGCGCGCGCGCGCGCGCACGCGCATCTGCGTTGCACGCGGCATTCCTCCGTCCCTGATGAGACCGCTGAACAGTGCGCTTTATTTTTTCTTTTTCCATCTATAGGTAAGATAAGATTGAGAGGGAGTCTCTCGGGAGTACATAAGAGCTTATTATATACCGGTGTCTCATGCCTTGTCGATTCGTGTGTTACGTGTGTGTTGTATAGATCCTAGATTAATATACCACACTATATTTATTTTTATGTTTGCGTCGAAAGCTCGGGGTCGGGTTGTTGTCCATGGCAAGCTGGCTCGGAATCAGGTCACGTTTGAGGTAAAGTTGGGCTGATTAACCTGCAACAGAAGGGAGAACCGCGGGAGCGTGACGACGATTGTCTGAAGTATTTAACGGGTGCGGCTCGCGGAACGTCACCGTCGTCGTCGTGGCGGTAACGGTAACGCGGTTACAGGCGGGATGGATAGAGACACGCTTTATTGTGTCTCGCGAGCGCGGGAACTCGCGAGAGCGCGACACAACCGCGGAGGCTACCGACTCCGGAGATGAGAGATAAGACGCGACGGAAGGAGTGAAGGGAAAGAAGAAAAGAAAAAAGAGGGAGAGAGAGAGAGAGAGAGAGAGAGAGAATTGTGTGAAGGGAGAATCTGAAGGGATAAAGACGGGATCGAGGATAAAATGGCGAAGGGGGAAATGTTGCGCGGGAAAGAAGGTGTCCGCTTTAAAATCGGGGTCAACTGCTCGAGGAGGGTGGCGGGATAGTGAGAGAGGAAGGAGGGAGAAGAAAGGATGCGACCATTGCCCGCGGGAAATGTGCGGCTCGACGTGGACGTTCTCCGCGTGCGATTACGCTTCCGCCTTAAATCTTTTGGCGCGTCCGCTCCTTCGCGAAGGACCGGCCAGGATGTCCCGAGCGTGTCGTCGCCGCACGCAGCCGCGTATATTTCTCGATGGGACTATTATCGGCGAAATATGGGTGTCTTCCTCCTCCGGACGAGTCGACGGCGCGTATCTCCATGTCGGCTAGGTAACCAGGTTTCGCTCCGTAAAAGCGGTTAACGTGCGCCGAAATTGTTTTCGTTCCCGGTGCGCGGTCGCCACAAAGATATTTTCGGTTCACCGGTGCGCCCGGAATCGGGCCAATTTCAATTTCGAGTCCAGACCAAAGTGAATTAAACGACGCCACAGCGAGTCTCGTGAGCCACCGCCGGCCGAGCTGCGATTGAGTAAACTGATTTGTCCCTCTCTCCCCTCGTCCCTGCCTGCCCTCCCGCCGTCAGCATCAGCACCAGCATCACCATACTAGTGCCAACCTCCCATCGTCCCTCCCCCTCCCACCCCTTTTGCGTTTGTCCGGCACACACAGCGGAGGACGGAGGCGTCGCTTAACACACAGGGAAATTTAAATGGCTGCTTGATCAAAACGAGTTACGAGCGGCGATCAGGATCCGTTCGACGTAAATCAATTTCGCGGCGGAACCTCCTCCGATTTTTATCATCAGTTTGTCCGCGGGAATTTCTCCCGCGTTTCCCCCCCCCCCGCCGGTCCGCCGTGATTCGCTTACACGCGTGCGAACAGTCCCGCGTGTTTCCCGAATTTCAGCCCGCGAGCGAGCGAGCGCGAGGACCACGAGGACGGCGACAATGGCGAGAGCAAAAAGAAGCGGCGCGTTTTAATCGTCCGCCCCAGATGTCGACGCCCCTTCCAATTGCGAAATTAATTAAGCCTCCCCCCGTCGGAGCACAAAGAAACTTCAACCGCCAGCCCGGCTCGGGCAGCGTCGCGCCGAGCGGTCGCGTGAGTGATATCCCTTAGGGGGACGTGGAAATGCTGTTTCAAACATCATGTCTCTTTTCAAGTCGCACGCTTGATTATTAATCTACCCTAATTGTGTTGCCGACCTCGCGATAAATCCTACATGCTGACGAATGTTTCTACGCGCGAGTGCTTCGCGATACACTTCGCTTCGCGTCTCTGCGCCATCGGGACTCGGAAATTCGCGTTTTCGTGCAGCGCGTCGGGCTTTTGCGAGTTCCTCTCGCGTAAATTTAACATCGCTCGGCTCGCATTTAAGCCGCGCGTCCCGATTGGTGAACGAGTCATCTCGTCGTGAAAATAAACAAATTAACAAACTACGCGGATAATGAATTGTGAATAAAGTGTCAATGATATGCGTATTAAGCACAAAGTTGATCTTGCCGGAGAGCCTGGACATTTTCATCTTCCCGATTTGTCAAGTGACTTGAACCGGTCTCGGATATTCTCTCCAGTCCGGAATACTTTTGCCTCCCCGTTGACAGTTTTAGTTTCGATCAAGTTAGAGCGCAACTGCACGGTGCTGACACAGCTAACGTGAATAGACATCTGACACCAATTGTCAACCAATTGTTTTTTAAGAAGTCGACGAGTAACTGTTCGAATCGTTCGAATTGTAATGTTATGATATTCCGGGATGTAATTCCGTGACTCTTAATTTTGCTTGAAATTTGCAGCAACCGACAGCATGGAAGATTCAAAGTAAGAATGCATAAGTACGCAATGGCTGATCCAATTGTCGCAAATTGGAACACCGTCACCGATCGGGACATTCTCCTTGCCCGTGAGTTGACGACCGGAAATCCCGCTTCGCGATTCCGAAGCGCGTGCTGTTTCGCGCGTCGCCACTTGGAGGAGACCGATATTACAGTGGAAATATCCCGCAACACCGACACTCGAGCTCCGCACAAGGGGAGAACTTCATTATTTAATTGGGACGGACGGTCTCTCACCTCTCACCGCTGGCCTCTGTCCGCCGTCGTCCTCCTCGGGGTGAGCGGCGTTCCATTCGAGCGCCCTTTGGATCTCCGGCGGGATGGGCGGCGCCGTGGGAATGTGGGAGCCCTGCACCTGGAAACCGTTCTCGTCCGCTACGTACGTGATGCTGACCTGTTGGCCGTCCGGCGCTGTGTACGAGTCCGAGCCCTGCGAGACTACCGGCGTCTCATTGTCCACTTGCTTCGGTTGGCCCGATTCCTGATGGCTGATCCCGTTGCTCGTTTCGAAGCTACCGGGTAGAAGGAGAGAGAGAGATCACGTAGTAAACGCGCGGTATATTCAAGCGCCGGCGACGCCGGCGATCTTGCGTCTCTTCGGCTCTTCTCTTCTCTTGTTTGTCCGTACGTTCGTTCTAAATTTTCAATGCTACCTTGGGAAATTCGCCCCGTCGGCGTTTTCAGTCCGCTCGAGAGAATGCACGAGAGAGGTTCTTGCGTTTCTTCCGCAAAAAAGGATATGTATACAAAAATGTTTCACACGTGTAAAAGTTCCATCCCCCTCCCCTCCCCGCCACACGTGTACCCCGCGTCACCCTGTGATTGATCGCACAGAGAAAGAGACACGGGGAATTAACGCTGGCAGTAGCCGGATAAATGTGAGGATGAAAACGCGTGCGAGTGTAAAGGATCATCGATGCCGCGATTAGACTTTCACTCGGACTTTCACGTCTCGGAGAATTCCAGCGGAAAACACGCGTGTGCGCCGTGCGTTGCACAGCGCGCGATACAATCCGTGGCCTAATGACTCCATCAAACCGATGGATGGCTGCGATGGATCGAGCCCCATTGTCATCGATTCGGCAATCGACCGGTGGGGAGGGGGGAGGGGAGGGAGGAACGTACCCGGGCGCGAGGGAAAAGCGCCGAGGAGCCCGGGAGAGGCATCGGTCGGGTTGCGGAAGCCTGAGAAAGAGGCGACGCCATCGTAGCGGAAAGGTCGCTCGGCGGAGAAAGAGTCCGCCGGCACAGTAGCGACTGCTCCCACTCGCGCATAACAACGGAGTTATGCAGAAGGCAGACCTCACGCGGTGGGCGACAATTGGCAGCCGCGCAACGCGGCGAACCGGTGCCATCTGGTATGCTTGTTCGCGGGTATATCCGTTGACCTTCTCGGCACGGCCATTGTTCGCGTCGTGGGCGAAAAGGATGCGAATGTTGAGCGTGGGTCGCGAGGAATGTTCACCTCGCGCAGGATCCCTTCGCGGATCACGTCGCTGATGCGCCAACGACGACGGCGCAATTGTTGCTCGACTATGATGGAGATGAACCCGAGATAAGTGGCCGCTCGCTTTGTGCCGGCCGGTTTCCACCGTGTATCGAATTAAACGAGGGAGGGGGGAGGAGAACGATGATCTTTCTCCCTCTTTCAGACGAATTCTTTTTTTAGGGGGATCGACGGAACGACTGGGAGCAAAATGGGCTCTCCGAGTCTCTTCGAGTGAACTCCGCTCGACGAGTGGAGCCGAGTCGCTCGAATTCGAGAGGAATCCTTCATCTTCCGAGTCGTCGAGTAAATGTTTTCGTTCAAAGCTGAAGAATGAAATTCAACGTACTCCTCTGCGTCTCACATTCGAATTTATTCGAATCGATTGAAACGTGCGCTCGTACGGATCATAGACTTATATTCGAACTGAGCGCTCAATGAAAGACTGCGAAGGTGCATCCGAAAAGGATGATCTACGCCGTCTTCGTCCAACTTGACTCCTGTTGGAGGAAGCTAGACGAAGCTAGTATGCCTCTGCGAACAGTCGAAGAAGAATCCAGCTGTTCTTTATATCTTGTCTTCCAAGTAACAAGGCGCTGTCTACGTGTCTAAGAGTCTCCGGTATGAATAAAGAATCTACTCAAAGTTTGAGCTGAACATTTACTTTCGTATTCTTCTCCGCATGGAAGTGCCTTCGCGATCGCTTCGAGTGGCACTTGCCTCGAAACCAGACGAAGAGCGCGTTAGAGCAAAAGAGAAAAAGAAGAGCAACTTTGATATCGTAACTCACTTGTTTATGTAATTGCCATCGAAGTTGACCTCGAGCTGCTGCGACGTGATGACCGCATCCTTATCGGCGCCGCCGCCGACCGGTCTTTGAGGTGCGCTCAATGTACCTGTCGTACATAGTACGACTGCCACCAACACCTGTCGAAGATCGCGCCGATTAGTTCCCTCCGAGTCGTAGAGAAAAGCCAAGCCGGCGAGGAGCCTCGCGACATTGGCGCAGCGCCTAGGCGCGGGCCGCGAAAGGTTACGTCGCCCCGGGTAGGACGCGAGCGACGGGACGCCGCGCCGCGCCGTGTCGAAAGTCGCGCGGTTGGAACTCGCGGAATTTCAGCTCATCGCGCCGTCCGTGAGCGCGGAAAATCTTGCCGCGTTACCTCACACGCCGCGTAATGTCAGTTTAATGTCTCAATGCCGGCGGGCCGTAAATGCGCGCGCGCTTTTATTATCGCGTCTCGAACGAGTAATCTTCACGGCCCCGCTGTAACGACGCAACCATGCCGAGCGAAATCATCGTGAAATCGCTCGCCGAAAGAAAGCGACAGATAGCGCGAGTATCGCGGGCCGCGCGAGTCGCGAAAAGAAAGCGGAGGAAGAGCAGGAGCGGTCCGTTTTTTCTTTTCGCGATCGGCGGAGGGACACTTCGACGTGAATATTAACGGGATTTAACGCGTGGCGGAAGCGCGTGCTTCCCGTTTCAAAATCGGCATTTTGCCGATTTTCTCGGCGACGAGATTCGCTTGAGATCCGACTTGAGCGCGAATTGATCGCCGACGAGCGGCCACGTCGACGGATGTTCGAATCCGTATCGCGAGAATAGACGGCGGGGATCCGTAGACAATGGCACGCCTCGCTCCCGTCTGCAAAACCTTTCGGCTCGTTCAAATATTCATCGAATTCGTGAGAGTACACGCGAAATGGGTCGGCCATGTGTGTGTGCACGTGTGCGCGCGGGGGGCACGGTTGCAAAGGGCAAACGAGGACGATAATGCTTAGAAACTGCACGGCGCAGTTACGTCAGTTGCAAATGACATTATGAAATACGGCGAGTAATGACAGGACGAAAGTGTGGTACCCGAGCAACGCGCCCGTTTTTCTCCCGCATGAACGCGCCGCGCGCGGTGAACGTGCAATTTCATTCACGAACTTCGTCAGGCTTCAATCTAGCCGAGGGCGAGCGGGAATCGCCAGAAATGTCAACCGGCTTCAAGATGCTCTTGCCGTCGCGTTGTCGCTGCATTATGCTGCTTTTTCTTTCTTTCCCTCTCGTTCTCCCTCCCTTTCTTCCGCGCGAAATTAGATTTCAAAATTGAAGCTGTCGAGTGTAAGGAAAACAAGGATAAGTTCGTCCGAACGCGTTATTTACCATGCGATTAAAGCGACAAAAGATGTAGGATCTTGTTCGCTATTTTGTTGGTTTTTTCATTCTTGATATTGTCGTACATTTTGCGATATGTTCTGCCGCACCTATGTAAGTTGAGCACCATTTACCGACAATTTATAAAAAACTCGGAGCACAGCTTGATAAAAAAGAAAAAGAAAGAAGAAAAAATCTCAGCATGACGAACAACGCGGCAATTAGATACTTTCGTGTGCAGCGCGCGAAAGATATCGTTTTGTCGATCCCGGCAAAGCGGATTCGCGAATTTCAAGCTCGCGCAGTTAATTCCAATTAATAATAGCCGGCTCTCGCACTCTCTGGATTTCAGTCGAGCCTGATTTTTGAATTCCGACTCAAACGCGCACGAAACTGCCATGCGATGAAACGCGCATCAGAGGATCGTTTCGATTGATTCCCCGTTAATCGAGCAACGAGCGATTAAAGACCCGTCCCGGCAAAGCTCGCGGATTAACGAAGCTGTCACGTGTAATTTACAATAGTCCGTGATTTTCGAGCGATATCAAGCGCGATATAATCGCGCGATAGAAAATATCCGCCCGTGTAGCCATGATTTGACTAATAACAACCAGCATGGCAACCGAGGAGAGAAAGAGAAAAGACGAAAGACACCGAAGCTCCTCGATCGCTCCAATTTTCGCCGAAAATTCCGCCGAAGGCTGTCCCCCACCCCCGATTTCAACCCAAAATCGTAACAGCTCTTCAGCTTCTCTCGCTTCTTCCAAGAGCAAACAAGAAGCACAGTAAACGTGACCATTTCTTACTAATTCGCGACCTCTGCCAACTCTGTCCACTGCAACTCCGACATTTCGAGGAAGTCATTGAAACGAGATGGAAAAAGCGCGAGTGAGTTTTCATTATCCTCGAAACGAACGACAACTCCCTCACTCCGTTCCCAAACGAAGCGGCCGAATGATCGATACGTTCGAGAGGCGCCGCGGCGAGACTCTTTTTGCGGCCGCGAAGCTTCGGCAAGGAAACTACTTATGCAAACGCGCTTATATCGAGGATCGACATTTGCTTTCCCGTTAGCCGGCCAACCGGAGAGAGGCCGCTAATTGCCTCTCGATACACGTAATTTCGAGGGAGGCCAACGCCGTTGATGATCGTTACGACGCCGGCGAGACGTCCACGAGGCTCGCGCAAGATTCTCCTTTTTTCCCTCCGTCTCTCTGCCGCCCGCCTTCCACTTCCTCCTCATTTTCCTTTGGAGAAAAACGCTCGCGAAACGCCGCGGGATTGTTTGCGCGCTCGTAATCGTGATATCTCGGCAAACAAATCGTTATCTGAAATGCTAATTGATCGCCGTGCTCCGTCATTAAGCCGGCCGAGGGAAAATAAGCAAACGCGGAAAGTGCGTCCCGCGGACGCCTCGCCGGCTGCGAGAGAGGCCACGAGGATTATCATCGCGTAATAACGCGGCGTTACGGCGTTAGCGGCATTAGCGCGCTCCTGCCGACGCGTGCATCGTGTAATAACGCGACCGATTATGAAAGCCCGGCGGGACGAGGAGAGACGGGGCGGTCGCGACTCTGCTCGCGAGGCCGCAGGATCACGGAGGAAGCGTGGGCTCCTTCAGGCGCGCACGCGTCCAATCGTGTGTAGATTTTCGCCCGCCGACTTGAACGATACCGTAATGTCGGACGGTGCAGCTTCTTTCACATACATACATGCGCGCGCGCGCACGCACACATAACTCCGTTGATGACGGCTTGCCGAAGCGTCACGTGCGCGCAATGACGCGAGCGCGAGCAGCGAATTGTGGTCCGCGGGAAAAACTTGCGCGAAGGACGTGTTAATTGCGAGACACGTTAATTGCGCGATCTCCATGCTTCTCCCGCCGTCTCAGCGGCGGCGAGTCGTCGCAATTGCGTGATTTTTGAGCGCGAATAGGCGTGCGAGTGAGAGAGTAAAATTACAAAAAGAAGAGAAAGAGGAGAGAGAGAGAGAGAGAGAGACAGTCTTTCGACGAAGACTCGAGATCGCCGCGGTTGAGACGCCGCGCGCGGTAAAGAATTCCCCGTTCGCGAATTCGCGCTCGTCGTTGAGAGATGCGCGAAAATTTCGCTCAGAATTTCGCCGAGCATTTTGCGTTTCGGCTTGTGAGTGTGTCTTGGATTTCGCGCGCAGCGGCTCCGGCGAGGGGAGAGAGTACTCGAGGTTGTTAACAATGTTGATCTTTGCAACGAGTCAGATATCGTTAGCGGTTATACGCGGTCGTAACGATGTTAATCAGGACTCGCGTTTCGTAAGTGCGCAGGCGCACGCATGGAATAACTGACCGACCAACTGACTGACTGACTGACTGACTGACTGACTGACTGACTGACTGACTGACAGACCGACGGACGGATGATGCTGCAATGCGAGAATAATCTCCGACGGAGGAGTACACCGATTGTGTTACGAGACGGCAATAAAATATGATTAGCGGGATATGAAAGACGCCGCGACTTCGTTTCTTTTCGTTTTTTTTCGTCGTTTCTTGCGACGCGTCACCTTCGCTGAAGATTACCGGGAAACCGATATACACCGCGCATCGGCAACGACGAGCTGACATTGAGGATCTTGATTTCAATGACATTCTGAGCTCTCACGGGAAAAACAAGGATACACGCGCTTCCGTTGCGTAACGTTGTATCGCGCGCGCGAGCGCTAATTCGCCTTGAAAAATCTTCACGCGATCTGACTCGCGGCGAGTGTTTTTTATCGGAGTCTGAGGATCTGCATCCTCTTCTCTCCGCCTGCCGGCAACTGAATCCCCGCAGGGGATCCTCCTTTCCGCCCCCGCAGTCCTGCAAAATCATCCGGTCCTGCAATGTGTGCACGGTAAATTGTGAAATTTGCGCGCACGCGACGCGTATTTAAAACGCGCGATCAAACATGTCGGACGCGAGTGTAAACGAAATTTGTGTAAATTACATGCTGCAACGTCCCGAAATAATCATAATTAACCGATAATTAGCTGTACGCAAGTGGCAGCGCGCGTCGTATCGCCCGTTGCTCTTTCTCTTTGTCCCTCCCTCCCTCGCTCTTTGCCTCTCTTTCCCGCCCGGTGGAATGGGTCGTCAAAATTACGTGCATGCGCGTGTATACACGTATACCGAAGCTCCGGGAATGCGCGTGTGCAATTATCATTTCTAAAGGCAGAGGTGTCACCAAGGATCCACCGTGTGTGACGTAACTCCCCTCCGCGCGGGCGCGCCCTATTCATCACGGCAATTATATTCCCAATTCCATATTTATTCGATATGCGCAAGTGGCCGCGCATGCGCCACGCATGCGCGGCCACTTGCGTCACTCGCAAAAGAGAAAGAGAGAAAGAGAAACATAGCTCGGGCTGTTGAAATGATCATGACTCGCCGACACCCGGTATACACACGAGCTGTTTGTCAGACGCTCTTCGTTTGGGAACAACCCTTCTCTCACGGGCGACAAAGACAAAGAGGACGCTATCGGGGACACAGCGGCGCCTCGGTCGCTTCGACGTAAACCGAGAACATTAGTAGCGACGTGAAACCTCGAATTAGACGGCGAGGGGATACGATGTTGCGAAAAGGATGAAGAAAGCGCGAAAGGTGCGAAGACACGTGCCGAAGGTGACTCGGGAGCGCCGGCAACGCGTTCATTCTTTACGCCGCTCGTTTTTTCTTCGCATTTTCTCCTCCGCGGACTCCTCTACTCTAAGGAAGAATTGCTCATTCCGGGACACGCGCCGAACTCCGGACTAACGTTCTTACAGCTTTGGCTTTTAAATTCGAATGTTTAAATTTTCGGCATGTGTCTCGACGTGTACTCTACGTCAGAAAGTGAAATATTCGAATTTGAGGAGCAGAATAACAAGAATGTGAGAAAGCTAGTTACGATCGCGGACAGAAAGGTCGCCCGTAATTTTTGGTGCCACTTTCAAAATGCATCCGTCTCTTGCCAGATGAAAGAGCTCTCCCATTAGGAAATAGGTTCTTCTGTTAGGTTAAGCGGACATATTCCGAGATTCACATGAAAAAGATTACCGGGCAACCTTCCCGTCCACGAGTCGATACTTGTCCTGGCAAGTTGGTATTTTTACCTTACACGTTTGTTCTCTTTTCCTCGTAATCTCATTTAGCTTCGTTCGATTCGCGCGTTGACACGCGCAATATCGAGAAGCGTTCTCTCGCGGTGTCCGCGTTCTCGTTACCCACCACGTTCCCCGCCGAATCCTTCTGACCGTTCTACCCGTTTTCCTCCCTTCCTCTCTCTCTCTCTCTTCTTTTTGTAATTTTACAGCTCGTATATCATGCATATATGAAAACCGGCGAGCAGACAGCGGGATTTGGCATTAAACGCGCCGCGAGAATCTGGTATCCATTGTCTGCGAGGCGAGTATAAAATCCGCAGGACGCGTACTTTAACTCTCGCCCTCCCTCGCCCCGGGCCACTCTTTTGGGACATGTATGTTGCATTGAATCGCCGTGCTTCTCGAACTCGGCGCAACAAGGTTTCGCGTTTCCAAAGCGGGTCCACGATGTAACGTCCGATATGCATTTCGCGGATTTTCACAGTAAGCGCGCGGTGAGGCGATCGCGCGCTTTCTCGAAAGCGTCGCGTCGCAGTGGGTTCTGTTCGCACGTCGAAGCAGCGATTTTCGCGGCGGAGCTTTTGAGAAATCTCTCTTTCGCCGAGAATCGCGCCGGCTTCTCGAGTCGCGATACGCGAAATACGATGACGCGCGCACACACACACACACACACATACACGTGCATGTGTATGTACGCACGAACACGGCGACACGTTGCTCTCACGAGATAGCGCGCGAACGACGTATATCATATTTACTAATATATACGAGAGCGCGCATCGTAAAAATTGCCGAAGTCGCACAAACTTTATCGGCTCATTTCCGCGAACGGCTTCGTGAAAAATTCTGCTGATATCGGGTCGCGGGCGAGGGGCGTGCGCGAGGCCGAGGAGGATTCGAACGGCGTTGAAATTTATTCGATCGAGCGGCGCTCGGACGAGCGGAGACTCGGCCGTTATTTTTGCCTTAATAACGCGCTGAGAAAGCGATCCCGACGCTCTTTCATTATCGATAAGCTCCGCGCGCTCGCAGCGCGCGACGCTACGCGAGGCGAAATCCGCGCGCGAGTTCGTTAAAACTTCGGCCCGCCGCCGTTCGGCCTGCGCGTGTTTTCCCCTTTGAAACACGGACATTGCATGTGTGTGTGTGTGCGTGTGATTGCGAAAGCACGGGAAAATGTGTGTTAAATAACGGGAAAATAAAGATGACGGGGCAACAGAGAGAATAAAGACAACCGGAAAGGCATTCGCCGGAGCATTGAGGTGGACGTTTTCGGACGATTCTTGGAATGTTTCGCTTTTCTTCTCCACCGTGTCGCGTTTAATCAGCGAACGTCGAGTCTCGGTGAAAGTGACAAATGTGTCTCTGTCTCGCGCTCATTATGACAGCCGACGTCTACTTTCGTTCGACACTTCGGGAACAGCCGCGGATGCTGCGCACGAGTCTAACTCGCTCTCGGACGTCACGAGTTGCGAAACACCGTTGCGACGCGTTTCTTCGGCCGGGAACGAACGAAGCCGCGCAAATCGGCCGATTAATTAGCGACCGATAAGTTATCGCGACACAGCCGGCTTACAGGCCGGCTGTGTGTTGCGAAACGATTCTCCCGGGTGGCTCGGCGCGTCGTTAATTTCGCGAGTACGTAACGTCGTCAGAGCGCAACGTGAGCGCAATGAAACT
The DNA here is from genome assembly GCF_003227715.2 of Harpegnathos saltator. Classification (NCBI taxonomy): domain Eukaryota; kingdom Metazoa; phylum Arthropoda; class Insecta; order Hymenoptera; family Formicidae; genus Harpegnathos; species Harpegnathos saltator. The sequence goes on from NW_020229910.1 coordinate 1,091,323, forward strand.
CGCGCGCGCGCGCGCGCGTCTCGCCGAAATGTCATCCCATATCGCCGCCGACAAATCGCGCATAAGTTCGAAGGCATCTCGCGGCCCGACGTCGCGGCTACACTAATCTCGAGACAGCGGGACGTCTCCTCGCCGACGGGGAAACTGACGTTCGTTACCTAACGTCGCGTCGCGGACGGTTCCCGGCATGATGGATGAGCCGAGATTTCCGAAGGACGAGAGAGCAACGTGTGTATATACTAGCTCTCTAGCTCTATCCATCTCTCGTTCCCTGTCTTTCCCTCTATCCCGTCCTTACGAAGGTGAGTCCTTTGCGAGGACGATACACCATCGGTTCGCCCGCGAGAACGAGAGAACCGTCTCTCCGCGAGAACGATCCCGGCCGAAGGATCGCGCGCGTCTAAACGCGACGACGACAACGACGACTACCACGACTACCACGACGACGACGACGACGACGACGACGACGACGATGGCAGCGGCGGTGGCGAGGTACCTACCTTGATAGTGTACATAATCTCTCTGTCACACGAACGCCGACGACCAGAGGAGCTTGAGAGATGCAGATGGGTTGGTGGTACTTGTGCTTCTTCGTCAGATGCTTCGGCTCTTTATATACGCGACGGTGCCAACGTGGTGCAGTGAAAGGGGTCATCCCTGCCCTCTCTTCACAATACACTTCTTCTGACCAGTGCATCTTCGGAAAAATGTCTGGGATGAATCAGGAGGTGGTGACTCCTCCGACACGTTTCTTTCTTCGTCCTTTTCTCGTGTCTTTCTCTTCTTCTCTCTCTCTCTCTCTCTCTCTCTCTCTCTCTTCTGATTTTTTCTTTTTCTTTTTTTTCTTTGTCCGACCCTCTCCTCCCGACCCCCTACCCCAATCCTGCCCCTCCCATCATCCTCCCGATGAACGTTCCGGTTCACGCCGGCCAGTCGAGATCGATTCCGATGCGCTTCCTCGATCGAACATCCGGTCCGCATCCTGCGAAAAGAAGAGGAGGGGGCGACGTGTGAAACGGCTGCGGTTTCTTTCGGGATTTCGCGCGTTTTTCAGCGAAAACGTGGGCGGAGTCGATGGATATCGATAAATCGAGGAAAAATACATTGCACTGCGTTCCGAGGAAACGATTTTAAACACAATCTCGCGAGGTATCGCGTCGACGCGAGGTGCTTCTCGTCGATGATGCGCACATTATCGTTCGTTATCTCAATTTTGCAATTTTTCTCGGCCGTCAATTTAACAAGCAAAAAAACTCGGGGCTTCTTTATCTCTCAATTGATGAAAATCTCTCCCCCCTCTCTCTCTCTCTATCATAATATATCCGAAATATAATATATAACATATACATCTCTCACGAGAGGGGGAGAGCGAGGTACATTTGACACACCTACACGAAGCACCGAATGCCTCGTCGATCATAAATCATTCCTCAGCCTCGGCATTAAATTCCTCTGCCATCCGGCCATCCTCGATTTTTCCTCGGCGAGAGGCGAGTCGGGCGGTCGCGGGACGACATCCTGCATATTGAGACAGCTCGCGCGACCATTGTGCGCGTCGTCAATGGACGCGGATCGACACGTCGCTCTCCTTCTAGCTGGCGCGACGGGCACGGCAGAAGCCGTCGCTCGCGGCGGCTGGCTCGCGCCCGACGACGGTTACGTTCCAAGTGGAGCAAAGTACATCGCGCTGCGCTATCGGACGAGTGTGTGTGTGCGCAGGAACACACAATGTCTAGGTCGCATCTCGGCGTGACGCCCTGCGTCGTTCGCGGACGAGCGCGACGCGACGCGACGCGACGCGATGCGCAGCGCTGGCGACGGCGATTTCCTCGCACCATTCATAACGGCGCGACATGTAGCGCGATAGTGCGTCACGGGGTAATGCATGTACATATACGGGAAGCGCATACTTTACACGCGCGTGTCAAGTCGCTGATAAGCCGCTTGTTGAATCCCAACACGCGGACGATAATCTTAACCGCGCGCGTGGCACGCGCGCATATTTCTTCGCGCGCCGCGAGGACGTATGCATGTCACAGAGAGACGATACGCTCGACGACGACGCTGGCCGTTCGTTTACTAAAACACGATGTTTAACGGATGTTCGGCCGATAATCCACGTAACGTTGTGCGCCTCGCATATACTTATTTACTCACCGTGCGCCTGCTTTATTTCGCGTCCCGCGATCATCTATCATTATGGTGTTTTCATGTTGCATGTTGTCCTGATATTTTTGCCCGTGTTGTACGTTATTCATTCTTTATCGCTTTTTATTTACCGCTATTATCATCGGGCTTTATTCCAATGTATTGTGATTTGAATTATGCCCCATACCGGGTGCGGTCTCTGTGCTATTTTCCTCTATGTCCATTGTCACATCGCGTTGTGTGTGTGTGTGTGTGTGTGTGTGTGTGCACGTTCGCTGAAATTGGTATACCGTCAAAGCCAGCGGTCTATTAACTTCATTCATACTTTCCCACCGTTTTCGTGGCTCTTACGAAATGGAGTTTTGAGGTCGCACTTATGACATCATCCGCGTCGAAAGTGAACAGCAATAACGACGACCCGTCGTTTCCAGGATTCGCAGAAATCAAAAGATTATTGCGCACTCGCCACTCGTCATGCGACGCCTCGTCTCGCGAGCGCGCGAGCGCGTCGATGTATGATACTCTCGGGAATACGAAATCTTCATAACTCGGTCGGACGGATCCGCACACTTGCGTATAAAATATTTTCCACTTCTTCCTATAATGTAACGCGACCACACTGAGCCGCGCGCTGACCTTTGCGATCGCTATCGGCTACTTTCGACTTTTACGATTAGCGCCAGATCGTAAATCCGCGATTAGATTACTTGGAGAAGCACAATGAGAGAAGTGACAAACTGCGAAAAGAACCGTGATAATCCGTTTGATAATCGCCTAAGTCGACCGCGCCTTTGGTTGACTTTTTCTTGTAAAAAAAGAGTAAAAAAAGAGAAGAACAAAAACGAAAAAAAAAACAATACAAGTATGCCCGTCTCGTGTTTCATGTACCACGAATTTTGAAAGCTCCGTATTTGCCCCGTCGGTTCAAGCCTCGCGATTTAGCCTGAGAATCGAGTCAGTTTCGTGTCGCTTCGCTGGAAAACACGCGAAATTCTCTCGCGTACTCTCCTTCTGCCGCGGACTTGTTTCTCCGTTTCAGCGATCTGGCTTCCCTATGTCGCCCATTCAAAAGCGCCCATTCAACTCTGACATTTGTCGCCAGCGCACGAAAGTCAGCTGATTTACAGTTTTCGCGAATCTCCGGCAGCTTTATTCGCCGGTCGCGGCATGCATGTGTGCGTTTTCACCGCCGCGCCGCGGTGCACGTCGGTCCTTGAAATGAATTACGTCGACCGTTACGCGACGCATTCCTCGCGAAGATCCGCCCGGTTGCGTCTCCCGGGCCGCAATCGCGACCGAGGGTGGTCGTTCGGTTCCCGAGAGTGTATGATCAGCCCGACTTTCCAATCGGCTCCAGGTAATTAGCCCCTCGTTACGTCCGCGCACGGGAGCTGTGCCCCTTCGCCCCCCGGCTCGCAGATCGGCTGGTGATTTCGCGCTCTCGCTTTTGACATTCTCGTAACAACTCTCCGGTGATGATAGCGCGGGGGAACGCAGCGTGGGCGTGTTGGCGCTTCGCCGATCGTCTCTGCGATTGCTCTTGCGCGCTATTCGGTCTTTTGGTTCTCCGGCTCCGGCAGGTTTCCAGCGATAATCCGCGCAGAAAAGCGCGCGACGGAGAAAGGCGAGGACTCGATTCCTCAAATCGGCCACGACGCGCGTTTTCGCTCGCGCGAAAATGTGTAATTCGGTACGAAGACTGGTGATCTGACAACCGACGCTTCTCTTTACAACGTTTCTCTCAATCTAAAAGACAGGACAGATCCCTTATTCCGAAAAAGAAAAAAAAAAACGAAAACATACGTATCGACGCTTCGTTCATTCGTTAATTTCCAACGAAGACCGCAGAATCGATTCCCGGCGAAGGGCAACGAAGCCACGAAGCCGCCCGTGACGAATTTTCCCGTGGTCGCCAGCGGACTAAATATATATTCCCTCGGATGTCGCATGCAAACGCTATCAGATGCAGGATAACGCGTCAGGGTGACGTCATCGGTCCCGTCGGCGCGCCTAACGGCCGGATAACGCAGAAACACAGATACGCCCGCACACATTGTGTGGCGCATCTGTGCAATCTTAGCAACCGCGTGCTTTGCGTAATTTCCAGTCATTCACAGGCCGGAGGGGCCCAATAAACACCTCGGCGGCGGCGCCGCCGTCGCGATCGCCGCACCGGCCGCGAGCTTCGGTATATAAGCGCCTCGATCACTTCGCGAAATCTCGCATGAATAATTAACGCGTCTTCGAAACGCGTCTCTGCACCGCTGCCGCCAAGCCGATAGGCCGATAGGCCGACAGGCCGTTCACCTCGTTTCGCGAGCGAGGGTGTCGTGCAAAAGTTCGATACCGGCGGAGTCTAGCCGGCCGGAGAGATCGGCGCGAGCCGAGCCGCGTGGCTGCGAGCGGTCCCTTTATTAATCTTCGTGTCGAATGTGCGCAACCTTTCTCGCGAGCCTCCACGGCCATACACCGACATTTACGTCGTGTCATTCATGTGACGCGCCATCGTGCGCGAGCGCGCGCCGCCCATAGAATGCGCACGATCCCTCGGAAGGCGATTTGTCCTCGAGCGCACGGCGCGCGGCTGAAAGGATTCGCCCTCGGGGCGCGCGTGCCGCTCGTCCTGCTGCGTTCTTCCATCGGATACCATTTGTGCCGATATCAACGGCCGTCCCGACGCTCGCATCGAGAGCGGAATACCGCCAGGAGGATGAGGGGGGAATCCGTAGCCGCGCGAAAACCAGACTGACGAGACTCGTGGAGTTGAAAGATTAAGGGTGACTTTCACCAAACTCCGTGGTTAATGCAATCGACCATCTGCGATATCGCTGCTGCCTGGTCGTTCCTGCTCTGCTTTGGTAAAGCAGGAAGGAATTATTAATCGGACGATTGTTGTGCGGAGAAAGAAGTAGCTCGCAATGGGACTCGCAAAATTGAAAGGTCAAGGCGACTTTTTTGCCGAGCGTTAATTAATCTAGCGGTCGATCAAAAGTCGCTGTCGGTTGACTATCGTTTCGCCCGGCTTTGTCAGGACAAGAGTTATTTATACTTTTTAAGGATCATTACGATTGTGAGCGATTATTCGCCGATTAGCTACCTGCCGATTGTAGTTCGGTGAAAGTCGCTCTAACGCGAAGATCTGCGATTCGGTCCTTCGGATGACCGATCAATTGACCGGCAGATCTCGTCGCGTCCTTTTCGCGACGAAAGAAATCTCTCGTTGAATTTCCTCCCGGCATCAATGCAAACGAATGAAATTATTATCCTCGCGAACTTAACCGACCCGCTCTACCTCACTAACGGATTTCGATATCGCGCGATTGAGACGTAAATCTCGTCGACGAAAAAATTCTAACTGAAATCGCACTCGGCTATTTGGATCGCCGGGTGTAACCGAAAGCAGAAAAAGAATGTATTCTCCCGAGAGAATCGTGCGCGCGGTGTGATTCTCGGCTGCTCGCTGTTTAACAAGTGATGATACACACAGATGCTGTGTGCATATTAGAAACTTGAGAGGATTCGCGAAGGAGCGATCGAGAGAGAGAGAGAGAGAGAGAGAGAGAGATCAAATCTCAGTTTAACCGCACGCAATTTGCCGGGCCTTCAAAACGAGCATTTCGCGTACGATGCCTCGCGCGAGTCACGTCTTCGCTTGTGCGCACATAACATTGGACGAAAACCTAAGACGCGCCGTGAATTAATGAGCCGCTTGTGCAACAGTCCGAGGGATGAATCAACCTCGCGCATACGAGACCCAATGGGCGAGGGAAGAGGAGAAAAAGAATAAAGCTTCACTCCAGATACACAAAATCACGCAATTCTTCGTCGCAGATCGCGCGTCTCGAGCGACGCGAAGTAGCGCGCGCGTGTGTTTGCGCCATGACGGCGAATTAAAATTGATCGAACGGCGCAATTAAATGATATCCCGCCCGGTTGTCGCAAGCACATGCGCGACCGACACTTTTTGCTAGTTAACTTTCGACTTTCTTTCTGAAAATACAGGCGCCTGCTGGTCATTCGACTTTTTCTCATTTCTACATTCCCTCCCTTTCCATTTCTCTTTACAAATTCTTTGAAACACGAGATTGCAGAGATTGAAATTTGTGTATATGCATTTCTTTTTAAGGGGACTGGGTCAAAGGGGAGAGTCAAATTACTGGAAAATCGTGCTTGTTTTTTGATAATATTTTGTGACGAACTGAATAAATGTGCAAGAATGACAAGTTTTGATATATTTATATAACATATGAAGAGTAGAAAAATTTTGTTTATTATTAACAAAAAATATTCATATAAATATACGTCCACTTAAATTTTAAACGCGTTTTTCTCGAAATTTTATCGTTCAACTTTTTGCAGTGATCTTCTCCGAAACTGAACTTCGAATCAATTTGAAATTTTAAAGCAATAATATTTGTTCATCTGGCTTTCAGGTGAACCATGGACAACTCCGTCAAAATATTTCATTTTGAGATATTAATTTTTTTATTGTAAAAGAACTGAAAATTTGGAATTTTTTCCTAATAATAGCTGCCATTTTGTTAATTTTGTTCGATTTTTTTTATAGTGCTTCACCGGATAATAATAAGCCTCCTTAAGATTTCTAGCTAAAATTCGCTCTGATCGGACCACCGAGAGCCGAGATATTACTGCAAAAACGACAACTTGGAAAAAAAAAGGAGAGTATATTTCAGCTATATATATCGTATATTTATATGAATATTTGTTAATAAAATCAACAAAATTTTCTACTCTTCACATGTTGTATAAATGTACCTAAAATTTTCATTCTTGCACATTTATTCAGTTCATCGCAAAATATTGTCAAAAACAAGCACGATTTTTCAGCAATCTGACTCTCCAGTCCCCTTAAATACTTGCATTTTTGCGTGCCGGTGGCTCCTCATCGACAGTTGTTTAATAACTCTGTCTTAATTGAAGCACGTTATAGACGGATAAACGCGCACACGAATCCGTATCGATAAAAAAATCAACCGGAGTCACGGAACAAGTGTGTAAAAAATCGAACGTGTGACATAAGGCTGTTAGAGAAGAGATTTTCTTTCTTTTTTTATCGGCACACTAATGCCAGAGAGATCCTCGACGAGGACAGGTCGAGGCGGGGGAAAAGGAAAGGCGTTCCTCCTCGGCAGAGACGATGCGCCTCTCGGCGTGATGCATAATCCAACGTAAAAACGCGGAGGCTACGGCGCGACCGTTGAAACATTTCAGGCCGACTCGGGGAGACGACTATCGGCGACGGTTAAAGTCACAATTTGCATTCCGATGGGTGGTAGCCTCGTCGTCTCCCATGGAATCGCTCGGCTGGGGACGCGCACGGACGAGCACGAACAAACGGTCGGGCCCAGCGCGCAAGAGTCAGCTGAGAGAGGATGAGACGGTCACGTAAGTCGCGCGTGCACTCCCGCGGTTATGGCCGTGTGTGAGTACGCATCTGTGCGTGTACGAACGCGCGTATCCGCGTGTATACGCGGGATCGGGTTAACGAAGCGACGAGGATTACGCGAGAGAGCCATGGTCTCTCTCCCTCCCTTCGTCGTGTAATAATCACGCGCAGTTGGCTGGGATTTCGGTAAACCGAGAAAGGAGCGAAGGACCGAGCGAACGAGCACAGGATCACACGTTCTGATTTCGTGGATTCAGCTGTTTGGCCGCCTTGACATTTCGACCCGCTCAACGTTACAAACGTTAAGAGCGTCGAAAAAAATTATATACGTCTTTTATACATGACACAGATTTTTGTAAACTAAATATTTTGTTTTATTGAGAGTATTAATAAATGTCGATAAATCTATTACGATCGCGGAAAAAAACTGATTTAATTCTAGAGCATAGAAATTTGTCTACCAATCACGTGACGCGGAATTTTTCCTCCTCTTGTTGTGAAAATTCACGGTAAATATTTGTTTGCAGGAGTATGCGAGAAAAATTGAACATGTCGGAATCTCTGGAACGTTAATGATGTTTTACGCGCGTTACGACAAATTTTTGATTAATTTCCGGATAAATGACGAATACTATGGACGGATTTTAAATCAAGCTCGATTCGATTGAAACGTCATGAGGTAATAAAAAACGACGGGATAATCCGATAATGTGATACGTGTGTGTCACTTGACGCCAGATATGTCAATTGATCTCGTCGAAACATAACTCGGCGGCCGGATAAAAAGGGCTCGAGGTAATAATAATTTTCAAGACCGACACGCGATCGAGAGAAACAAGACGTCCCCGCGAGAATGCGGGGTGAGCAGGAAGTTTGCGTTCCTTGAAAAATTGCCGGCTCGCGGTGTCACGCCAGCCGATAAAACGATAACGACAATTGAATCAATTGAACAAAGTTATCCGCGCGGTATGCCACGAATGCCGGCTTATCTTCCCGCTTCGATGATTGAAAGGCGTCGATAGCGGATTGCGTTATTGATAATTGCGTGAATACACTGCCTCGCCGCAGACAGTAATATTACATTGCGGATGTTTCAGATGTTCTCGCTATATATGCGGACATTCAATTATAACCGCGATATGATATATTCACAGAACAATCCCTTTCATAATAATATGTAATAAATGTTGCAAACATATTCAGTACATATGACAATATCAATGTGCCTTTTAAACATAAAAATTGACACTGTTTGTCTCTATCACGGCTCTCGGATATCCAATTGCTAAGAATTGAATTTCAGGCCAATAAAAGTCGCGCAAGGATGCTGGTGGCGAATAATTTTTCCTTACGGGAGGATACATATAATGTCGACGATGTGTCGCGCGCGCAAATTTTTTCCTCAAGTTTTAAACGTACGTCGAGCAATTAGCCGACTTTACACATGCTGATACATATTTTTATATTCCTCCAGAAGAATATTTAAAATATTCCAAAATATTTTATCTAGAGGAATATATGTAAAAATTTATTTTTATCGTAATTTATTAATTCCAATTAAATATGTGATTCCGATATTTTTATTTTATACGCTGACACAGGAATTTATGCCGTTATTTCGCCAACGTACACATTACATTTACTGTTTCGTAATTACATTACATTATTCTCATCGTACGATTACTATTATTACGAGACGACGACACGTCAAACATCCGCCGTTTCTTCTAACGAGCGAGACGCAGCCTCGCAGCTCCGCGACGGCGACCACGCGCGCTCGCAGCGCGCAGGATCGATCGCAGGCTGTTTTTCATAGTCCCGAGAGAAACAACGATCGCTAATAACACAGTGCTATAAGCAGCTAATAATCACCCCGCGGGGAGAAATGAACGTTCGTGTCCGAATGAACGACGACACGGAGCTTTCCGGCACACCCACTAATCATAGATCACCGTCAAGGATCAAAACAGCGTCGGAGTCGCGTCGCGGAGGCGCGACGCGCGAGAGATCGAGCGGCGCGTTCCGGGATCGGGTTCCGATCCGCGTACGCTCCTGACGATCGTGTGCAGGCGTATTACATGTAATACAAAACCGCAGGCACTCCGCAGACGTGACGTAGCGCAGGCCCCATAGAGGCCGCGTTACATACCGCGGTGTCATAATGCGCGCGTCCTTTGGAGAAGCCGTTGCTTCTCGCGCGCGCGCGCGGCAAGTTGCGCAATCGCATTTAATAACGTCAGACAGCCACCAGCAACGGCGCGATTGCCATGCTCGGGCTCGTGTCCGCTTGCTCGCGGACACTTATGACACTTGAACGAATTTTTGCCATGGCGGCAAGACGCGTCGAATAAATTCTGCCCGCGAATTCGCGGGCGAGAACGGCTGGGCGAATTTAGAGTCAAGCCCGCGCACAGTCGCTTGATCCGGACAACGAGGGCATTTCCTTGCTTTTCCCATCACTCTCGCCGAGCGATCGTCTCTCATTTTGCATTTTCTACTGACAACGTCGCGAACGACGTCGGCGATCGCGGATCGAAGCGACACCGACGGGTCGACGATTACGCTCGCTGCGAGTTCGCGCGGCTCGCGCCTAATATCGTTGCGTAATCCGCCAAGTACAGTGTAATATCCATACGCAATTACCGCGCGCACGCATCGGTCTCGATCGCTAAAGATATTTTTACGACGCGTCTAAGTCATTTCTCACCTCGCGACGTTGAAGTGACGGTCGCGCGCCAGTAATTTCACCGATTGGTCAATCCGTTTAAATTTCACCTGCTTGAGCAAATGCACGGACGTGTTTCGAGCCGCGCCGCGCATCAGCGGTTATTTATGCACCGATTTTCATTCTGATTTGCGTTGCAAGTAATTGTTGAAAATTTACGGTCGGCCGCTTGGAAGCTTTCCTGGAGACCGCGGGAGCGACATAATAACCGACCGGCCGCAATGAAAAATATCAAGGCGCAGATTATACATTATTATGTACGAATAGTCGGCATTGTTGCAATTACGTATGAGGACTGCGGATTTCTGTACGTAAATTTGTAACACCCGTCGCAACGGGGCGAGCAGCGTCGAGAAAAGAAAACCGGAAAATCGCTTTCGCGCAACCACCGAGCTTCGTGTGCGGCTGCTAGTGTGAATCGTTACTTAAGTTTCGCGATCGCGGCTTTCCTCGTCTCTTTTCTCTTCTCCTTCCAATTTTCTCTTCATTTTTCACGTTAGCCGAACGAGAAATTGCGCGTATGCAAAGCGAAAGTCGCATAGCAAACGAGTTCCGATCGTACGTTACACGACGTGACATATCGCGCTCGGGAGAGAAATTTATATTTCAACGAGTGTGATCGCCCCCTGCCGAATTATCATAAACCATCTCGTCCCAGATTATCCGATTTATTCGGCCGCTCGGTTTTACTCATCGAGAGCGTCCTTCGGATTACCCCTATGGTGTGGTGTAATCGGCGATGTGATATTCAGGCGCATCCGCGGCGCGAGAGGGTTGAACCGAGCGGGCAGATTTCGCGGCGTGTGTATGAATATACATATCCGTTAAAAGAAAATAAACAATTGCGTGCGATAGGCGACGCGCACGGTTATCAGCGCGACGGCGACGACTCGATCGAAAAGAGGGAGAACAGATTCCTCGGCCGGCGCTGCTCGTGTAAAGCGCTTTTAATAACTGGTTTCGCGATATCCTGCTTGTGCCGGCAGCTTCGGCGTAAATATCTGATGCACTTTGCCGCGGCAAATTATGCATTTTGTTTTCCTCCTTTCTAACATCTCGACAAATCGATCCGCGGCTCTCCCGTTTATTATACACAGCCCCGCAATCGAGATCCAGCTCCGTCCGAAACTTTAATTAACTAAACAACTAAACGTTTATCTGACAAGGAAAAAGAGAGAGAGAGAGAGAGAGAGAGAGAGAGAGAGAGAGAGAGAGAAAGAGACAAATCGCGCAAAGACGATAGTTATAAGATGCTGGACGTGATTTTTTAAATATAAACGTGCAAAAAGAAAGAGTTACATCTCAATTTTTGGATGACAGACATTTTATCGGAATAAACGACTCTGCATATTTCGATGTTTTCGTCCCAATATATCACCACGATGTCCCATAATTCGCACTCGTTACTTGCATAGCGCTATTCCTCGTGAATATTTTAATAATTCTTCATTAGCGAGAATGTAGGGTAAAGTCGTTATTTTTATAGTGAGTGTTTTTCAACGTAACGAGTCATTGGAGCAAAGTCAAATTAAAATTTTATTGGAGTTCATTTGGAATTGATCGAAAAAGAAAATTTTGTTATCGATTTGATCGACCAAAATTCAATTCGCGAAAGTCCCGAAAATTGCATCGACTTCTTCGCTAAGAAAAAATGAGAAAATTTCATGAAAAATATGTGTCCAATTTCATGTGGAAATATGTATAATATATCTCTCTTCTATATTCGTCTCGTCGCGCTATGTAAGCGACGAGAATATAAAAAACGAGATAGATTTAGACGTAATGTTGTATCGGCGATGCTTCCGCGAAAATGATTTAATGCCTGCACAAAACGTCAGAAACGTCCGTGTATTTTCGCGTTCGTGTTATCTGTAGCCATCTCGCGGCTCGGCCATTACAACCTCAAACATTTCTATCTTTTGATCTGCCAATCATAAGCAGCTGATTTGCATGCCGCAAGCGCGGCATGCCGGCTAAAAATTGTTCATTAGCAGCAGGATAAATTACCGCACGCGATAGCGATCGTGCGCCGCGATTATCATTTTCGCGATTTTAGATAAGCCCGCGGCGTGTTACGCAAGCGTGATTGTCAATTATTGCAGATCAAAACGCGGCGGGCGCGCGAACAAAGGCAACAGAGCGATATTTCATCCTAGCTCTAAGCTCTAAGCGGCAATTATCCAATAAATAATATCGACAGACCGCGCTTGCGCGCGTGCGCGCTTCGTGCACTCGTTAGTAAACTTGACCCTGCGGTTACCGGCCTGCTCGAGTCCACGTCGAATTGAAGCGATTAATCGTTTACGGAAATTGTTTATTAGAGGCGGACGCGTGCGTTTGTTGACTCACCACCAAACGAGTAATTGCGAGCACATAATCACTGTACATTTATTTCAGCAACGACCGAATAGACCAATTGCGGAGAGCGAGGGAAGATTGAATACAGCGAAAGTCCGACGCGATGATATCCCAACAGTGTTCCGATGAAACCTTAATTGTTTTTTTTTCTTTTTTCCCATCAAGCGACTCGACTATACAGGACGCCGCGAAAATCGAAAAGTGCAGTTGGCAAGAAGCGATTGTACGTTGACAAGTAAATAACGACTGCATGATCGAATTTTTTAATCTGATCCAATATTTTTACTATATTATATTATATTGGGAAAATAAAGTTCCGCGAAAAGAGTCTCTTACCGCGAAATTTCCATTTCAACGGTTTCAACGGTGAAATGAATGCTCAGAATCATATTTACGGACATTGGGTTGTATTTCCACGAATAATGTGTTATCGCGACGAAAGGAGCTATATCGCGAAAATATTTGAGTCTCCGTGAAAAAAAGGACTGAGAAAAAAATGAATTGCTCATTTATCGATCTCGAGATATACTCAGCCGCGAGAGAGTAAAACCGAGAGCCAAGATCCGGAATCGCATTGTTTCCCGAGGAATGTAAGCATTTTGCAAGCGCTTAGACTACTTAATGATTAACCAGGGCGGGGCATTCAATCGCAGGTGACACGCAAAAAATGCCGCTAAATCTTTGTTCAGCTGGAAGGCTGCGGCGTAAAGATGGGTCAACCTTTCGCCTTGCGATTATGTAAGGCCTCGGACTGACTGACCTTTAGGTTCGTTCATGGCATGCGGCATTTACGTAATTTACCGATTACGATGTATTAGAGTCTTCTTCTGTGCCTGGAGAATAGTTCTCCTTCTAACGTTAATATATTTTCGAATGCACGTTGAACGTGCACCAGATTATACGGCATGCGTTTACGCGTTTGACGCAATAATCTTTCACGCGAATTTCTTTTTCTTCTCCTCTGGTACGCGAACGAAAAAATGGATTTTCTTGCAAGGAAACATATGCAAGTGTCTGCCACTGATTTTTACAAAATCAAACAAAAGTTGTGAAGAGTATTAAATAGAACATACAAATTTTTTGTTTAATGTATTTTCTGATATATTTTGTGGTATCCAGAGATGTATCAATTTTGCCGAGTCATTCAAATTTTCGATAAATTGTTCCAATACCTAAGTGTTCGAAAAAGCACATATAAAAATATATGTCTGTTGCTTTCGCTATTCTTCAGCACATTCAATGTCCGTTAAAACCGGGGTACGAGAGACGCTTTCATATGCTTCTTTGTTAGACCTACTCTCGCGGAGAGAGGGATGAAGAATGGAAAGTGGATCCCGGTGATAATAACGGAGTAAATCATGGCTGAGGGAACGTTATTCTATTTATAGGCATTTATAGACGTTATTTATAGAGCGTACAATTGAAAAGCCTGATGCTGCTCTATTTGCTCCACCGCACATATTATTCGGAAATATCGCGACTAAAATTTCATCAGATCGTTGAAAAATAATTTCGCTCGTGCGAAAATTGCGCAATCGATCGTGGGACGATATTCAATTGTTAACGATGTTTCTTATCAATATGTATTGTGCATATTCAACATCGCAGCATATTTATGTATTTCAATATTTCGTTAACTAATTAAAAATGGATCTAGAATGCTCACTCCCGGCCAGTGCAACCGCGCGATATTTATCTACGAGGTGAAAAGCCTCTTGCGAAATTAAAAAATTAAAAAATTAAAACGGTGTAAAAGCAAACTATCAAAATGCACTAGTAGTATGCTTTTTTTCCTTGACTCCAGCGTCCTCTGCAGCTATAGTTAGCATTATCGACATGTAAAGCTATTCACAACGACGCGCGTTACCGACCGGTACAACCGCCAGCGTGTGTTTACGGGCGCATTTTGCGCACCACCACGTGTACGGGCACGTTATTGCAATTAGTGCCGAATGTCATTGTCGAGTTTCCGGATAATAGGTGTCAATAATAATCACTGAGCACCCGCACGTTCCAAAGGATGTTGGAGTCGACTATTCAAGCGTTAGCAAGTGGCAGAGTAATTTTAGCTAGTGGCTCTCCAAGGCGACATGATATAATGAGGCATTTGGTAAACAATCATGCAGTATACATATAGTATACAATCAATTGAATAATCTCAATTGTAAATATGGCCATATATAAATAACGTAAATTTGACTGTATTGATGAATACTGATTATTCAAAACACAATTAATATATATTATTAATATATATAATTTACAATTCAGCGAATAAATGCAGAAGTAATACCTTCCCTATATGACGAGAACCTTGATAGATCCAAATACAATAATCATGGAGATTATGTTCAAGATATAGCTAAGTACAAGGTGCTCGAGGTATATGAACGACTAAAAACAGATGCACTGCCACCCTCATTGATAATTGGAGCAGACACAATGGTAACGATGAATGATGTTGTTTATGGGAAACCACAGAATGAGACGGAGGCTTTTCAAATGTTGTCTAGGTAATAATCTGTATCAAGTTGTACTCACCAAGTGAATGTAACAGCTAATATTCTTTCTTAGCCTGGCAAATAAGGAGCATGTCGTGTACACCGGTGTTTACTTGAAGACATCGAAGAGTCAAGTCCAGTTTTACGAGTCAGCCAAAGTCAAATTTGGAGATATATCTGAAAAACAAATAAGAGAATACATAAAGACAGGGGACCCCATGTGAGTAATATGTTGTTGGTATTGACGTTGAGAGTAACACAGTCTTTTATATTGTCTTTTTGTTTCAGGGATAAAGCAGGAGGATATGGGCTGCAAGGGATGGGGGGCTGTCTAATCGAAAAGATAGATGGTGATTATTACACTATAACGGGTCTACCACTGTATTCACTATCGAGGCGACTGAATCAGATGTTTTCTAGTGTTTAATGAGAGTATTGTGTTAACCGTAACAGTACCTGAAGGACAACTATTGTTGTACTCTATCGTTTCTACGTGAATAAATGTTTTCACGCTAAAACCCACGGAAATTCACAAATTCCTCTTCCTGTGTATGCGCATGTGTATGTATCTGTGTGTGTATATTCAATGGTTGGACATTCCAGTATAATGGACGTATTTGAGCGCGTGTTAATATCGATGTCGCGTTCATTAACATTCATGATCATACCGCGTACCGTCAAAGACATAAAGCGAATCACCTATCGATATCATAATGAAATCATTCGACGTAGAAATTACGTTCTCCCTTGTGCGAACACTTTTTCCAGTTCGTTTAATCTGTATGAAAACACATAAGATCTCGATCGATGAAACGTTTTCGTGAAATGGCGAAAAAGTGCAATAATGTTCTCGAAAATTCCACTGCACTTTACTCGCTATTAAATCTGAGAGCTGCGTCGTTATCCCGAAAAATATACTATTACCGTGATTACTCGATTTAGTGGCACATTATAGCAATAATATTTTATACTGAAATGAAAATATACTTACGACAAAACGCATTTATTTCTTTAGGAAGACGGAGAACGTCCAGCCCGCGCCAGCAATGGCGGTTGAAAGGGCGTTCAATTGCGTCAGTCGAAGATATATCGAAATATATCGCAGTGACGTGAATGTTGCTGCATATGAAAAATGGGGCACGCTAAATCAGTAGTTTTGGAGATAAAGTTAAGTAAATAAATTATATATATGTTACTTAGAAACTCAATAATTTCGCTACTCAATTAACAATTTCAAACTTGAAACACGTCCTTGAAATCGAAGAATTACGGAAAACCGTGGGAATCTCGCGAAAATCTCAATTTTATTCTCATCAGTTAGCTCTCTGCGGCATCTATAACATTCATAAATGGCGCCATCTCGCAAAGTGACCTCGGGACGAGAATTTTACGTCTCGCGTCTCTCTCTCTCTTTGTGAAACGTCAATCGCTCGGTGATGTACCTGTAACCTGTTACCATCTCGTACGTTTCCCGGTTATTCAGTATATGTGTAGTAATTAGTCCCGACTCGATAAAGCGTTCTGGTTACGTGCGTTCGACCGAGAAGATGGAAGACGTTTTAAACGAGGTCGTTTCCGCCGAGGATTTAAAGGTAATTATATCGCACGAAAGATTTTTGTGTCAATATCGTTCGCATTTCGTCATGTTTCTCGCATTCGTCGTGAACTTTCATCATAGGCCAAAAAGCGGCGATAACGACGTGATGTCAGAAAGTTAGGTTAGGTTATCATCATGATTTTCCTGGATATTATTTATTTTAAAGATTTTTATCCACTCGTATCGTTTTATTGCACGTCGAAGAACGTAAATACTTCGTAGAACGATTCGTTGTAAATCGAGGATTTTTACAGACTTTAAATTATCATTCGGCGAATTACGTATGTGAAGAGAAACGTCATCGTGACGTTTCATTAAGAGTAATCTACGTTGCAAAGTTTATTCCTGGAATATATTGTAATAGAGTTGACATTCTGTTTACGGCTTATGTTTTATAAAAACCAGTATGGCTTATTAATAAAACAATTTCATGCAATGTGAGCATTACGTCACCTTGTAACACAGCCGTTATATTACGTTTTAGAAATTTGAACGATTATATCATGAACAATTATATTCGGCGGATGTTTCACAAAAAGCACAATTTGAATATGCCTGGTGCCTTGTGAGAAGTAAATATTCGGCTGATATTAGGAAAGGAATACTGCTATTAGAAGATCTCTATAGCAAGCAGACAGGTAGTGAAAGGCGTGATTGCCTTTACTATTTGGCTATTGGAAATGCTAGAATAAAGGTAAGATATATAAAAGGTAATTGTGTGAACATAGGTGTCTGATGTTTCAATAGGAACAAGGATTTTCTTAGGATGTTCAAGGATCTTGACCATGAATTGTTGCTTCTTTACAGGAATATACAAAAGCATTGTCGTATGTCAGGGCGTTCCTTCAGGTTGAACCTGGAAACATACAAGTACAACAATTGGAGACGTTGATCAAGAAGAAGATGGAAAAAGGTTTCCCTTTCATAATTTATTATCGGCTTAAAAAAATCAGAATCATAATTTGCTTAGGAGCATTATCCTTGAGGGGTCTTTGTGACATTTTTATGCAGTCATATTATTTTTGGTTGTTTCTAATAGTCCTCCTATTTTCCTGGGTTGCTAAATTCTATATTTATTCCACTTAATAGGCTTATGTGTTTATAATTCATGCTAATTCAAAAAGACTTTGCTATTGATTTTGGGAGAATAACAAATATATGTTGCATGCTCTTCTGCAACAATTTCACAACATAACCTCTTCCATGACTCTTCTTATGTTTCCAATCCTTTTAACTCTGCTGGCTTGATCCCTTCGTTTCTTCTTTCTGATGATAAAGTACAAACTATCACATTGACATTGTCTTTGTTTTAATATGCAAACCAGTAAATTTTGCTTTGTTGCCAGTTGTTTCTTCTCATCGCTGTATTCTTTGCTCCGTCCATCTATCTATACCATTTCCTCTGTGTACATTTTGTATAAATAAGTAATAAAAGTTTATATCGATAACATGAAAGATCTATTTAATATCTTCATGTTTGTTGGTGATGTCTCTCATATTCCCTTTGCTATTGATTGAGTCTTGTGTAATTTCAACAGATAATTACATCAACTGATCTACGAGATTCCTTATCTACTAACACTACTAAATTTTCAAATATCTCTGAGAAGCTTAGCAATCACGGTCTTGTGATTGGAATTGGCGTTGAATCTCGTTTGTTTCTTTTTTTTACAGAAGGTCTTCTCGGTATGGCTGTCGCGGGAGGCGTTATTATCGGTATCGCAAGTATCGTGGGCCTGGGTATCGCGATGGCCAAAAAAAATTAACTGTCCACGACAAAGTTGTGTGATATCGATATATGATTGTGATCGTAGTTTGTGTGCGCGAAGTGGTGTAACTTGCCTCGTAATTACCGTTTGAGAGATTGACAAGTCTGAAACGGGAATGATACCAGGACCTCAACCAAATCCAAAGAATGCAATCTGTGACATCGGCATTAACATGGCTTTTGTATCTCATTCACGAACGAAAGACAAAGAACTGCGAAGAAAATCCGATAAGAAAAGAAAAAATAATGATCCACTTGTAGATTAGACGCTTACAATATCACTTGGTGAATCATTTTCAATATATCGTTTAAAACGTTACCGGTCGTTCAATACGTATATGTGTACATATCGTATATCCTCGTGATATTCACTCACGATTGGATCAAATTTTCAATGAAGTTTAGTTTCATTTTTGATTGTGTTGACACATTCCAGAGCGTTGCGTTCCCGATGATTTCTCTCTTTCTGTTATATGGTGCGTTTTTAAATTAGGTCATGGTTATAACGACGCCAGTTATATGCGATTTTAATTTAAGCAAGCTACCAAAGCATGACACAGTCACGATAAGTATAGCCTTTTGTACATAGGGGAAATAGTAGTACGAGTGATTTGTTTTATTTATTGGATTCTTTTGATAGAAGTCAATGTTTGGAATCGTATCGGACGATGTTCTCACCATTGCGAATTATGCTGTATGCATGCACAACTTTGTTCTCGAAGCCACCGGAACCCGGCGGTCCTATCGTAACGCAATTATGCAGAATATAGGACGGTGTCCCGCTTTTCATTTGCGGTGTCGCGCTGGAATTTATTCACGCGGAAAATTTAGCATAGTTTCGTCCGTAACAAGTTCCACGGCTCGATGTTACTTTATAATGCGCATCTCCTTGTTCGAGTGTGCGACATGTGTGTAACACTGATTAGAATAAAGAGTCCGATTTTCTTCGAGACGAAACGAAGCGTTCGATCGTACTTTCACAGGGCCACGCTCGGCGTTAAATCTGACTGTCCGGATCGCGTGTTTACCATCCAATGTGATCTTCGTATTACGCAAACGCGGCCACATTACATCGAATGCAGCCCCTACCTGAGGTCTCTTCCCGTGTTTACGCAAAATCCGATTTCCATATTAGATAAATGAAATTCTGAATCGGGCACAGCCATATCTAGCGTTAAATGCACCGCTAAACACTGTTCACGAATGTTGACTCCGCGATGAGACCTCCTCGGCGACGAATATTCAAGCGCCATAATGGCGAATATGTAAAAGCTTTGTGCATGCAAAACGCGAGGTTCACCCAAACCTGCTACTTTTCGTGGGCATTTCAAAGACTGCAGAGAAAATATTAGCAAACACTCGAGTAGTTTCAGACTTTTGTAATCCGAATAAAAAGACTGTGTTAAATCTCTTCACATCTTACTCTTTGCAACAAACGACGTGCACCACCATGACGTACAGTGCTCGTTGCTAATTTTCAAGAAAATTAAATCAAATCCAGCGGAGGAAGCTTGGGAAGGGGAAACGAACAACCGGGTTCAGACGATATTTTTTTTATATATAGATTTATTGATGACTTCTTAATATCCGTTGATAAAGTTGTTTATGTACAAAATAACGCTGGAATATCCCTATTAATATTATTATTTTATTGTTATTAATATTATTATTATTATTATTAATGATCTATGTTATGGCCCAGGGATTCTGTCTCTCTCTCTCTCTCTCTCTCTCTCTCTCTCTTTCTCTCTTTCTCTTTCCCTCTCGAGAAAGAGAACTGCCCTCTCCCCGCTCGGTTCGAGACGAGTCAGTGATAATATGTTCGCTTGTTTCCTTCCCTTTTCCACGCTGAAACACGACGGCGATGATGAAACGCCCTCGACGACGCATCGTGTCCTACCGCTCTCACATTCTTCCCCTTCGCTCGTCCACGCACGCGCGCATGACAATAATAATATTTACACGCCGATCATTCCCCATGTGTGTGTATATATGTGTGTGCGGATCTCGGCACCTCTGTCGGAAGGAGAACGGAAAGAAGGCTCACGCTCTGACCGCTTAAGAGCGGGCAATACGACGCGCCGTGAGCTCGTTTCTCTTTACCTCCGCCTCTCCCTCTCGCTCCTTCTCTCTCTCTCTCTCTCTCTCTCTCTCTCTCTGTTTTTTATGGTACAACGCTTATAGTAAAGATTCGATAAGTGGGAGAAAATCGAGTATAGGCGGTGAATGTGATTTTCGTAAATTGTGTCGCCCCGCTGCATCGAGGTCGCCGAGAGTGTGCGCTGCGCCGCGCCCGAGATTTATTCGTCCTAATAGGATGGCGCGCACGCCCGGCGAAATGGAAATCGGACCCGGTCGCATTTGGCGTTTACACGCCACCGCTACTAAACGCGTCCCTCGTCCGAGTCGAATTTCACTCTTCCAGCGTTAACGAGTCGCCTCGCCCGTCTGGCGAGACGAGACGAGACGAGACGAGAATCCTGAGCGGTCGAGAGCGCCAAACGCGGACGCCAACGCGGAATGCGTTCGAACGCCAAACGCGAGCCGTCGCCGCCATGTGCCGCGATCGCGATTATTTCGATTACATTTCGCGTTGGACATTTCTCGAGAATTTCGCCCGTCCGTTTGAAGCGCGACAGAGAAGATCTCTGTTATCGCACCGCGACGGGGATTACGCGGATCGTCTGGAGATTCAGCGGAGCCGGCGAGCCGGCGTTTGGCCTTCGGTGACGCGAGCCGGATCTCCCAGATCCGGCGAGAATGCGGATCGTTGTCCTCAGAGAAGAGAAAGGGGTGTATTTACAACGGAGTCGGGGAGACTCTACTTTGTGCCCACGGTATAACGACATTGACCTCGCGGTTAGTCCGCGACTTGCGAGAACGGTTGTGATCGATAATACGCGCGAGGAGTGATAACTATTCTACCGACCCGGATCTCGCTCGCCCCTCCGCAGCGCAGCGTGGTCGTTCTTACTTAAAAAACAAAAAAAAAAAAAACGGGGGGGGAAGAAAAAAAGAGAACGTCACGACTACCGCGGCCCCGGAAAAGAGAGTGTCCCTTTCTCTCTCTCTCTCTCTCTCTCTCTCTCTCTCTCTCTCTCTCTCGCTCTCGCTCTTTTCACTTCAGATGCGAGAGAGAAAGAGAGAGAGGCCGTCGATTAATAAACACTAACTGGGGGTAGGGATCGCGTTGTTTGCACGCGAATCACTCTCTCAGAGTGCAGTCGTTGAAGCCGATCTCGCGCGAAAACAATCCCCGCGCAAATTCCGACGGCGGTTATACCGCGCGCCTCAATCGCGGAAAGAGATCGGCTTCCCCTCCTCCGCTACCTCGCGGATTGTCCACTTCTGACGCATCATGTCTCTCGCGATCGGTTTTATTTACTGCGTTACGCGACGGTGCGCTATCGGCAGATCGAGGAAGGTTAAAGATCTTTAATTAATATTCACGGCGAGAGCCGTGGGGAAAAGCGTTTCGCGCGCGAATACGTTAATCCAGCATTTGCTTAGATGGAGCGAGGTCTTCGTCTCGGGTCTCTCTCTTCTACACCGTCCCTCTGTAACTTTCCCCTCTTTCTTTCTTATTTCCTTTTTCATTTGGACGGCCGTTGCTTTTTAGTCGCGAGAGCCTTTTTATGCGGAAACGAAAGTTTTGGCAGAGGACCCGTTGTTTACGTGAGGGCAGGAACGCTTAAGCAGACGCTTCGTCGCCCCCCGGATAATATAAACCTTGTACTCCATTGCCATCCTAATTCATGAGCGGGCTCGACCATGTGTGTTTCGCAAAAGAGAGAGGGTTAGACGAGAGAGAGAGAGAGAAGATTCGATTTCTCGAGAGGTACGCTGCGAGCCGGCGCTCAGGTCATCGTACTCTCCTCGGTTCTTTCGGGCCGGGGTGTAAAAATTGCAGAGGCCAGGGCGGGCTTACCTTTGAATTGGAGTGCCTCACCGTTAAAAAGTGCCTCTGCCTCATCGCTCTCTCTCTCTCTCTTCTCTCTCTCTCTCTCTCTCTCTCTCTCTCTCTCTCTCTCTCTCTCTCTCTCTCTCTCTCTCTGCCCCTCTCTCTCTCTTCTCTCTCTCTCTCCTCTCTTCTCTCTCTCTGTCTTCTCTAAACTATAAATCTCTACGGGCTCGTCGTCCTAAAAGAATATTCTGATAATCATCTTTCCTTTTGTGGCCAGGTGCTCTCTCTCTGTCAATGCTACTATGCGGGGCATTGATGAGAATAACAGTTTTTGGCTGTCTGCGCGACCAATTGTTCCGGTCACGCCGGCTGCGGAGAAGTATTTTGTTTCTATCTCTCATACTCTTCTACGTTGAATTTTTCGTCAATTAATTCGTCGCGGCGTTCTCTCTCGTCTCCGCATGCCGCGCCCCCCTCTCTTCTCACGTCCTCTCGCTCTCTCTCTCCTCATCTCGTCCCTCTCTCTCTTCTCTCTCATCGCATTCTCACTCTCCTCTCTGCTCACAGCGTCGGCCGCGCTCTCGTCCGTCCCATTCTTTGCATTCTCAAATTTAAATTGTCGACGGAAGATTCCATTTAGCGTACGGCCCGTGCATCGTTCTCAGCGACTAGGTTCCGTTGTTTTGCGTGTTTGCGCCCGCCGGCCGCGCGCGTACTCCGACCGTGGCGGCGCTCGCCTTCCGTTATTAATCGGAGTTCTTATTCTTTAACCTAGCTCGCGATCAGCCGGGGAGTCACTCGCGGGTCTGTTGAACCTCCGCTCGGTCACTTCGAAATCAATATTCGATAAAACGTGAGAACACGTGGTAAGGCCGCTTCGGTGCGTTTACCGTACGTCGGCGAATAATCGACGAATGGCCCGGACGTTGACGGGCTCGCGGCGGCGAGACAGAGAGGAGAGAGATGAGAGAGACGTAGAGAAGATGATCTGCTAGAGAGAAGGAAGGAGGAGAGAGTCCTTCCTTACCCTCGCTCGCGTTATTCAGTGACGGTGGAGGAGGTTATATCGCCTCGAGCGCCGGCGCGCACGGAATACCCCACCTCACAAGTTCCTCTTACGACTTTTTCCTTTTCTCCAGCGCTGGGCTCCATTTCGTCCTGCCGTGGTGCTGGCCTGCTGCTGTACACTGCGTGCGGTCGCTGAGCAATCGGAAGTCGTTCCGCAGTCTTTACGCGCGCATCCCGCGGCCGCGAATAGGAGCGATCCGAACGGGCCAAAGGGATGAAAGGCTGAGGGGAGGAGCGGCAGCAGGGGTGAAATGGCGTTTTGAAAGTTTCAAGAGGGAACAAGCGCCGCACACGACAGCGCACGTAACCTACCGCCACGCCACGACACCGAACCCACAACCGACCTGTACCGGCCCTCCAAGCCGTTGACCAATACGGTAATATTATCGGTTGATTAATTTTAATTGCTACGAATTCGCGATCGTTGTTTGCCGCCGCCGAATTCAAGTTCGAGATCGGTCGAAATTGATCCGATAATAAACCTAATCTTCCTTCGCCTTTTTCCTTTCGCGTGGCGGTCGGGTCGGCGGATTGAATCTTAATATTATTCTACAATTTGCCGACGCCAGTGCTCCTGCTGACTCGTTACCGTTGATCTAGAGAAACGATAAAATTTAATTTCAGCGGCCACCTCGGACGGGTGACTAACGGCCGCCAGTCCGGATTCTGATTGTGCTACTTTTCTTTCTTCGCGTTTTCCACCTTTCCGGTCACACCACTAATCACGCGCTCTGCATATATTTACGAGTACTTCCCACGGTTCCTTTAAAGAGACGCCGGCGCTCTATTGACGCGCTCTCTCACGCTCCGTACTACTGCTCCAACGTAACGTGCACCGGGAACTGAAATGCAATATATTCATTCCTTGTATTTCATTCGCGTGCGAATTCATTCCATGTCCCAGCTCCATTTCCTTCTTCCTCCTGGTGGCATTTTCTGTGTATGTCTTTGAAGGGGCAACGACCGCGGCAAACTCTCCAAAGGATTTTCGACCGTACGAGGGGAGAAATATCTTGTAAATTATTCTAACCTCTGCTCCCTTCTTCCGTCGGTCTCGGCTCGTGTCTCATCGTGTCAGTTAATCCTCATGAACATACCCAAATCATCTAACCACACCACCTTCCATCTACCGACGCCATCAATTGTAACGCATAATGCGATCGACTCACCGTAGCGATGTTTCCTAACGTAATCCGGAACTCCTGTGCAACGTTTCTGTGCAACGTGCTCTTCTGCTTTTCTGGGCGGCCCCAACGCCCCGCCAACCCAAGGGATCGTTTCGGCCGTCATTCCTCGGACACGACCCTCGCGAATTGTTTCGATTGTCCGGGTATCCTCGATTCCCTTCCCCTGTTTCCCGCCTTGCTCCGCACCCGTCGAGGGGGAAGATCGTGAAAGACCGACAGACCAGAGAGAGAGAGAGAGAGGAGAGAGAGAGAGAGAGAGAGAGAGAGAGAGAGGGAGAAGAGAGAGAGAGAGGAAGAAGGAGGAGAGGAGGAGCAAGGAGAGAAGAGAGGTCCGCGCGCGCCGCGCGAAACTACTTCCTTTGACTTGCGCATTTTCCCCCGGGATTTCATCGTCGCTACACCCTCCCCCTCTCCTCGAGAGCTCCGGCCTGCACGCGACAAGCAAATGTTAGTCTTCGCGTACCGGAAGCGCCGAGTGCGGACACTTGGCTTCCGACGGTATACCCTTTGTGTGGAAACTAACTCAGGGCTGTGGTTCGTCGCGAAAGCCACGACAACAACGAGCCGCCCATATCCGGAATCGACGACCCGACCCGGGTCGCCGGTCCCCCCCGATCGACGGGGCCAGTCTCTCCTCCTTGCGATGCAAGATATTCCGCTTCGGCGTCGCTTCCCAAATCGGCCGACAATTGTCGTCTTCGTCCTCGTCGATCGTCGTCCAGGATGTTGTCGGCGTGAACAGTCGATCGGCCACGCGCGGCGTTGGTCGGACACTTGTGTGTTTCCACACACATTTGTTTGCCTGCGTGTCAAGATTCACATCGCTGAATTCCGTACGTTTTATTTTTTTTTTTTTTCTTTTTATTCCTCCTTCTACGTTTTCGGAAAGATCCATACTGCGACGCAAATTAGCGTGCTCATCTATCTTCTGTCCTCTTTCCATTTCTCTCTTCCGTTTTTAGCGTATCTATTCAACATTCCTTAATAGCCTCGTGTTTGAGGCCCGGCGCGCTTTCTGCTTCCTGCGCGGTCCCTAAAAAGGGAGCGGCCCACTCATCTGCGTCTCATGGCCATCGTTGGCCCCGCCGTATCCATCCTCTCGCTTTTCTCTCCCCCCGGATTATCCTAAATACAAAAGCGCGCTCGCCCTCTTCCCTTCGCGCCCCCGCTTCTTATTTCTCTCTCGCCTCGCTCCGTCCGCGAGGCCGGCGGTCGACCGCTCCGCGACCCCGACGAACTCTCCTGCGTTTACACTATCCCGGACCTCAAGGCTGTGATTAACTTTGCTTCTCATCCAAATGTTTACTGCTTCACTCCTCTCTCGCCCACTCGTCCCTCTCCTCTCCGACGCGTCTACCGTCGAGCAGGTCCCTGCCGCTCGTCATTTCCGACGGCGACTCCCCCCTCCTCCTCATCCTCTCATAGAACTATTTCCACCATTACCTTGAAGGGTGTCCTGCGGCTCGCCGCGGCGGTGGGCGTGCTCGCTTTTAGGTTCGCGCCATACCGGCCCCTCGCCCGCGTTCTTTCGTACGAATAATTCGTAACGCGCGCGGGCGTGCCAGTACTACCGTATCATACATCAGTCTCACCGCGGTGGGAATAATTGACCGACCGGTTCTCTGTTCTCGCCCCGCGTTCTGTCCTACAAGTTTTGATGCCTTAAATTATTCTAGTTGAGGCTCGGTTGGCCCGATTCGACCGGGCTTCCGGTGTCGTCGCCTCCTCGTCCAGCCTCCTCCCACCGCCCTCCCCGTGCTCGCCCACTCGGTGGCCGCCGATGCAGGCTTTCTATCTTCATGCCCCCATCTCCCTCCTCGCTGGGCTCGCGCGGCACAAGGTTCCAGAACCGA